>NC_133618.1:318135778-318502028 GCF_048593235.1 Sminthopsis crassicaudata
TCTAATGCTAAACCATGGCCAGTAGCAAAGAACTTTGGTGTAAGAACTTTCTTTTCTTGGTCTTTAGTAGCTGTGGCTGCTACAGCACCAGGAGAGAGAATGAGCTCTTGGACAATGGCAGACGGAAAGGTGGTCTGCAGGCTCTGTGTCCAGGAAACGTGAGTCCGAAGGAACACACACTGAGGGAATATATATGGGATTTGGTTTGTCTATTTTTATTTGAATGTTATCTCCTCTATTAGCTTGTAAGCTCTTAAAGTCAGGAACTATCTTTGCCTTTTAAAAAATATATCTCCTCAGCACTTAGCACATGCCTGGCCCATAGTTGGCACTTAATAAATATTAACTGATTGATTGAAGTTTCAGGACAACTCAGACTTGCTATGATATAGGACTACTAATATCCTGCAATAAGAGAACTACCATATGCTTATTTTATTCCCTTTTGGGGGGGGAGTTACTTTAGAGTGCTGCTATGAATATTTTTCGGTAGATGATTTCTCAGTCACCTCCTTGAAACTCATTCATATGAATTAAGAGAGAGAGAGAGAGAGAGAGAGAGAGAGAGAGAGAGAGAGAGAGAGAGAGAGAGAGAGAGACAGAGACAGAGACAGAGAGACAGAGAGAGACAGAGACAGAGAGAGAGAGAGAGAGAGAGAGAGAGAGAGAGAGAGAGACAGAGAGACAGAGAGACAGAGAGACAGAGAGAGAGAGAGAGACAGAGAGAGAGAGAGAGAGAGAGACAGAGAGACACAGAGACACAGAGAGAGAGAGAGAGAGAGAGAGAGAGAGAAAGAGAGAGACAGAGACAGAGACACAGAGAGAGACAGAGAGACAGAGAGAGACAGACGGACACAGAGAGAAAGAGAGACAGAGAGACAGAGACAGAGAGACACAGAGAGAGACACACAGAGAGAGAGAGACACACACACAGAGAGAGAGACAGAGAGACAGAGAGAGAGAGAGAGAGAGACAGAGAGACAGAGAGAGAGAGAGAGAGAGAGAGAGAGAGAGAGAGAGAGAGTGACAGAGAGAGAGAGAGAGAGAGTGACAGAGAGAGAGAGAGAGAGAGAGAGAGAGAGAGAGAGAGAGAGAGAGAGAGAGAGAGAGAGAGAGAGAGAGAGAGAGTGTGTCATGGCCAAGGAAGCCCAGAACAGCTATGGTAATGGCAAAAACCAGGACAGTCTCTTGGCTCCTGGTCCAGCCCTTTTCTCATTGCTATCCATATTTCTGATTCATGCTTCTATGTGTAACTGAAGTCACAGATTCTTATAGTGAAAAGAATCTAGAGTCACCTCATTTAATCTTCCACCCATTGTGAGCCACACTGCGATAGCAACCTTTAGTGGATAAAACAGAGTCTGGAGTGAGGAAGATCAGTCTCAGACACCTTGGGTGAACCACTTACTCTTTTTTTTTTTCCCCCCTGAAGTAATTGGGGTTAAGTGACTTGCCCAGGGTCACACAGCCCAGGACATGTTAGGTGTCTGAGAGCAGATTTGAATCTTCCTGACTACCTAGCTGCTCCATCTCTTTTTGCCACAATTTCCTCATCTGTATAATGGGAATAATCACAGCAACTACCTCCCAGAAGTTGTGAGAATCAAATGAAATAATATTTGTAAAGTGCCTGGCACATGGTAGATGCTATATAAAGTCTAGCTATTATTGCTTTTGTTGTTGTTACCATCACAGCAGCAAATTGTTAAATAAATGCAAGCTATCTGGTTTAGTCCACTTTGATCGGTGTTCAGCTAAAGCATTAAAGCTTCATTTTAAAAAATGATACAGCAATGGTGTTAATAGCTCCTCTTCATGCTTCCTAGACCTGAGGGAAGACTCTGTTAGAGGCTAACTTAATGGTAAATGGTGTTTTATCTGTTTTAACTTAAGGAAGGCTCTTAGGAATTGAGAGTGGAATGTGATGAGAAAGGAGTGGCTGTGTACTATCCCTGGGAACTGTGTGTCTAGGAGTGTATTTAATTCAAAGCAGATCAAGGCTGCCTGCAAGCAAATATTTTCTAGTGGCTTAAGCTTGTGATTATAACCATATCACAATAGCTGCCATATTTAGCTCTTTCATATGAGTGGCTACAAATGAATGGGGCGGGTTTGCTGAAAGCAGCTTTTTGCAGTCTATCTTGATGCTCTGGGATCCAGCCATGTTAAGACTACTCACTACAGTCTAAGTCTAGAGATGGCAGCATCCAAGTGCCCCCAATGGCAACGTGAGAGCGGTAAAGAGGAAGAACCCTGTGGAAATGGGGGAAGACCACTGGATTTAGAGGCAGAAGACTGAAGTTTGAGTCCTAGCTCTGATATTAGCCATCTGTATTCCTGGACAAATCATTTAACTCCTTACCTGTAAAATAGGGATAGGAATATTTATATTAGCTAGATCAAAGAGTGGGGGCAGCTAGGGGCTGCCATAGAGCGCAGAGTGCTGGGTCTCATTGATTGTAGATATATCAGGCAGAATCTGACATAAAGATTTGTTTTTACCTGATGCAAAAATTACAAATTGTCTGGATCAAGGGTCTGAATGCATTCCTTCATTTGGGCCTATTATTTACTAACTTCCTAGCTGAATTATCTTGTGAATTAGGTGCTAAATTCTGTGTTTTCAAGCCTCAGACCCAGTTGGTGAATTAGGAGGTCAAACACTGAAGGCACCAAGGTCATCCACAGCATCCTGGGCCATCATCGGTTTTGTCTTACTTCTGGACTTCAGTGACTCTGGAAGAGAAAGTGAGGCTGATGAATTTGTGCCTCACTTAAGTCTAATTCACGTATAAATCAATATACCAGCCTGTGACATCACTATAAATCCTTCCCTTCATGCAAACAACAATGTACTCATGGGCAATTCACTTGGCTTCCATGACGCTTAATTTCCTCATATATAAAATAGGAATTGTTACTTGTCTTCCTAAAGTTGTTGGGAGGAAAGAACTTTGCAAATATTAATATGCAATTTAAAATGTGAATTATTTTGATTGTTGTTATTACATTCAATGAAAAGATATAAGTGGGTTGTGATCAGCCTTGATAGGATATTATCTGCATTGATAAGATCATCAATTCATTGAAGTATTAAAGAATGATTTTTGAGTCTCATAGCCCTGGAAATAGATTCTCCCCTAATTATATGTATAAGAAATTACATGAGAATTCCCCAAGTACAGCACTAAATGGAACAATACAACAGATGCAATAGGGGCATCATAGGATTATTACACTCCTCCGTGATTTTCCTCTTTCCCTGAAATGTTAGGCTTACCTAAAGAGCAGCTAATAAGCAACTGATAATAGTTCCCAAATGTGAATTCCATCAATAATTACAGATTGGCAAAACTCTTCAACTGCTCATCCAATCCAACATTAGATTGTGGACCCTCAGGAGAAAGTGAAAAGAGATTTTCATTTGGTGTTCATTTAGTATTCACAGAGTAATAAGTTTAAAAAGTCAGCTATACATTAATAGTGCCAGAAGACATGGATCTGGATATAGTTGTTTAGACAGTGCAGAGCTGGAGTGAAATTTGATCATTCCTGTTCCACAGTCCTACAAACTGCTTCATGTTTTGGTGTAAATATTAACTTCCTCGGGCACCTAGGCGGCGCAGTGGATAGAGCACCAGCCTTCAAGTCAGGAGGACCTGAGTTCAAATATGGTCTCAGACACTTAACACTTCCTAGCTGTGTGACCCTGGGCAAGTCACTTAACCCCAATTGCCTCAGCAAAAAAAAAACAAAAACCAAAAAACATATATATATGTATGTATATATATATATATATATACATACATATATATATATATATATATATATGTATATGCATATAAAAACTTCCTGGGAGATGTACAATAGTAATTATAAATTACTTGTTGAATCCTATTTCAATTATTCCGTCAATACACATTTATGAGTCTTGTTTATTAAGCATTTATTATATTTATAAATAAATAATTGTTCTGTACCTGATTCACATTATATTGAGCTAAATATGAAAAGGGATTTCATCAGTTTAAAAAGTGTGGGGGGAAAAAAACCTAACCTTTCTTTCAAGTGGTTAGGCTCCCTCAGGACTAAGCATAATCACTCATGTCCAGAGCAGAAGGGCTCCTTAATAGAAAAGGAAAGGATTTATAGTTCCCTGGGCTGTTTGGACCAACTGCAGTTGTTATACAAAAGAGAGAAAGAAAGTACCACACACAGTATTTCAGTAGAGGTAATGAAGAGAAGTAGAAAGATTCTTATTGTTTGTGCTCTGGATCACTGAACTCCGGCTGGCCAAGTCTCGTAGTCTCAGAGATGAAAAAGACCTTTGAAGTCAAGTTCAACTCCTCAATTGAGGAACCGGGGACCAAAGAGACTAAATTGTCTGAGGTTACATAGGTAGTAACAGTCGGGATTTGAATACATGGCCTTTTACCTCCAGATTCAGTACTTTTTTGCAATGATGCTTCTCGAAGGTAAGAATCCATGACTGCTGTGGGCAGTGTTCATTCTGCCTCCTGTACTCCCTTCTCTGCCCCAAGAAACCCAAATTAGACTATTACGTCAAGCAAGGGCAAGGGAAAGAATTGGGGTTTTCACTGCCCCTAGTAGTGGGTTACAACAGGGTCTTAACCACTCTGGAAACCATCACCCTTATTAGCTTGGGAGTCCCAGGCAAGGGACAGGGGGACCTTGCAGAACAGAAGGCAAGGGCTCTTGAGGTGGTTGCCGCTGCCAAAAGCACCTAGTTCCTTTACCTTATGAAGGGTTCAGCCCCCCCCCCCCTTTTTTTTTTTCTATAAATGGGGCCTTAAGATAAGGAGGAAAATATGGGCACCTGGGATGGAACACAGAGTTTCCAGGGCCAATAACAGACACTCCCCTTCTTCTACCCTGTACCACTGGAACATATTCTCCCTTCTAGTCTTACTTTTGTTGATTTTGATTTAGAATTTATTTTTATTGGAAAAGTAGATCTGTTTATGTAGGAACTATATTTAAGAAAAAATTTAAATACTGCTTCATGATCTCTCCCTCCCCGCCCCCCTCTCAGTTTTGCCACATCCTCTACTCCTTCATCTCCTAGAACTGAATTGATTGGAAAACTCTGGCCTACGTTAGGTGACTTGCCCAGGGTCGGATCCAAGTTTCCATCTCTGGCTGACTGGTCACATGTATTTGCCTTAAGCTATGGCTTTGTTTAACATTCTTTCAGTGTGAGCATTTAATGCAGAGAAACATCTTAATAACTCTAACTTTAGGACAGCCAGGATTATTCAGGGAAGTTTAATCATGTCTCCAGGGCAAGAGAGATAGCAGATTTTCCTGTGAGACAAAATGTATGTGGCAGGGCTCCCAAATATTTTGTCATTCAATAAAGATAATTTATAACAGTGGATGGAAGAGCAATGAAAGAGGGTAAGGCACGAAGGAAAATACCTTTTTTCACAAAGTTCTTTAAACTGGGGCTCTGAAATCCTTGTATGAAAGGGTTTCTGAAACACAAAGACCTCCTACAGGCCTGTTTTTTGGATGTTCAAGGGATCATATGAGTCAAGTCAACAACAAACATTTACCAAGCACCTAATATGAAGTAAACCTTGGGGATACAAAAAGAAGTAAAAACTAATTCTGGTTTTACTATAGCTCACAGTCTAATAAGGAAGACAAGAACCAAACAACTGTGTACAAACAAGATACGCGCAGGATAAACTGGGGATAATCTCAGAGGGAAATGCAGAGGTTAAGAAAGACTGGAAAGGCTTCTTCTAGAAGGCAAGTCTTCATCTGAAGGAAGTCAGGAGAGATAAAGAGGGATGGTTTTTCAGGTACAAGGGACAATTAGGAACAATTTCATGTGAAGAAGAAAGAGCAAAGAAGTCAGTGTCACTAGATCACAGAACAAGTAGAAGGGAGAAAGGTACAAGAAGACTAGGAATGGGTTAGATTATGAAGGACTTAGTAAAGCCAAATAGAGAATTTAATATTTGCACTTAGAAGTGACAGAGAGCATCAGAGTCTTTTGAATAGGGAGAATGAAATAGATTTTATTTAGTCATGGCCAACTCTTCTTGATTCCTTTTGAAGTTTTCTTGGCAAAGATACTAGAGTGGTTGCCATTTCCTTTTCTAGTTCATTTTTACAAATGAGGAACTGAGGCAAACAGGGTAAAGTGACTTGCCCAGGATCACACAGCTAATACCTGTGTAAGGTCAGATTTGAACTCGGGAAAATGAGTCTTCCTGACTCCTGGGATTCTATCCATCATATCACCTCACTGTCTTTGAAATAGAGTACTGCACTTTAGGAGGGTGTTTGGTAGCTGAGAGGAGAATGGGTTAGTGTGGTAGAGAAATCAATAGCAGATTATTAGTTTGAGTTGATGAGGATCTGTAGTAGGATAGTAGAAGTGTCAGGAGAAAAGGGGCAAAGTCGAGAGAGATTGTAAAGAGAGAAATGACAGGACTTGGCAACAAATTGGAAGTGGGGAAGGTGGAGGGAAGATTTGAGAGAATAAGTTGAGCATGATCCCTAGCTTGTGAACCTGAGTTCCTGGGAGGATGGTAATAACCTCAACAGTAATAGGAAAATTAAGGAAAAGGGAGAATTTGGGAAAAAGGATGAGTGTGGTTTTAGACCTTTAAGTTTAAGATGTCTATAGGACAGTTGGACATATAAGACTGGAGGTCAAGAGAGACTTAGGGCTGGCTGAGAATCAATTGCATAGAGCTGATAGTTGGAACCATGGGAGTTGATGAGATTACCAAGTAAAATAGTACGGAGGGAGAAGAGAGAGGAGGACCCAGGATAGAATCTTTAGGACCTTTACTTTTACAGAAGGACATGGATGAAGAGCCAACAAAAGAAACTGAGATGTGATCTGACAGATAGAAGGAGAACTAGGAAAGAACAATGTCATAAAATCCTAAAGAGAAGAAAAACAAGGAAAAGGGGATGACTGACAGGGACCAAGGCTGCAGGGAGTCAAAAAGGTTGAAGACTGAAAAAAAGCCTATTAGATCTGGCTATTATGAAATCATGGGTAATTTAGGTGAGAGCAATTTCACTGGAATGATGAGATCAGAAACCAGATTGTAGAGAGTTAAGATAAGAGTGAAACAAAAGGAAGTGGAGGTACAATTGTATTAGTCATAAATAACCTCCTCCAGAAGTTTAGCCACAAAAGGGAGGAGCTATGAGAAACTAGGTAGTGGGGATGGATAGATAAAGAAGGCTTTTTGGAGGACATGAACGATATGAGCATCAGGGAAGCAGACCATAGAAAAACACTGAATATAAGTGAGAAAGAGGAAATTTTCTGGAGAAGATGGAATGGGTTTATTTGTACATGTAGAAGTATTTTAGAGAAGGGACACTTCATTATATGAGACAGGAATCAAGGAGAAGATAGTGGAAGGCATCCAAATGATTAAGATGAGGAGAGGATAAGAAGGTGATCTCTTGCGAATAGCTTCCTTTTTTTTTTTTTTTTTTTTTTTTTTTAAAGTGAAACTCCTTCGAGAAGACAGGGGTAGGGAGAACTACAGGGAACTTGAGTAGGGAAGATGTACTAAAAACCTTGTGTTAAGTGGGATAGTAGATCGATTAAAGTGGTATACATAGGAAGGGTCCAGTTGAGGTTAGGATATGTAGATTTGTAGCAGTTCCAGTCTGCAGTTTTCATGATATTCTCTAGCTTCCTTCAGCAGCACATGAGTAATAGCAAAAGGCAGGGAATGGTGGAATTAAAACCAAGGTTGAAGCTTGGCAGGGCAAGATCTAGGGTGGGATGATTGGTCAAGAAACTCCAGAAGAGGACAGTGTAAAGTTGAGCTGGTTCACCAAGGTGTTAAAATGGGGAAAGGAGGAAGAGTGTAGCCAGTCAAGAATGATGACTTGGGAAAGGCCTGAAGAGAATGAAAGTCACAGAAGAAGTTGGGGTTACAAGACAGAGGGAAGAGTTCAATGACAATAGATTACCGGATAACAGAATTTCAGAGTGTATACGTGGAAGTGAAACATTAATAGGTGATGGCAAGATCTAGAGTATGACTATTTTCATATATAGGGGAGTTAGGGTGGTAAATCATTGGACATTAGTAAATGGGGAATTACAAGGTTAGGGTGTTCAAGGGAGTATCTATCTATCTGTCTGTCTGTCTGTCTGTCTGTCTGTCTGTCTATCTATCTATCTATCTATCTATCATCTATCCCCTTGGAGTTATTAAAGAAAAGAGAAAAACTGAGTCAAGATACTGAACTCATTGAGGAAAGGCGAATATTCCAGAAGTAGTCTCCAGAGTGCTGGTCCTGGGGAAGGACTGCTTCAAATCCTGCCTTAGACTCTTACTAGCTGTGTCATTTTACTTCTGCTTGCTTTGATTTCTTTATCTGTAAAATGGCAATAATAATAGTACCTACTTCCCAAAGATAATAATAGTACCTACTTCCCAAAGATTTGATGAGGATAAGAACGAGATAATTGTAAAGTACCTTACAAGCCTTAAAACACTAATGCAGCTAAGTGGCGCAGTGGATAGAGCACCAGCCCTGAAGTCAGGAGGACCCGAGTTCAAATCTGGTCTCAGACACTTAATACATTCTAGCTGTGTGACCCTGGGCAAGTCACTTAACCCCAGCCTCAGGAAAAAAGCAAAGAAACAAAAAACCCTATTAATGCTAGCTATTATTATTCTATGAAGACCTGAATTTGTTGTGTTTTTTTTCTAATGCCCCAAATAGTGCATTTCTTGATATTTCTAAAGATCTTGGTTCTATAAATTCTTTCTTTTGTGCCACAAAGATGATTATTGCTGTACAATCTTTCCCACTGATAAGGAATAGAACTCAACTGGAGAAGGCTTTCAGCCTGAATCTATAGAATATGTCATTACTACTCAGTCTTCCTCATAGAGTCCAGAAGTCTCCTTCCAGAGAGACATAGATCCTAACCATGGATCGTATGAGCCATTCAGGAGAATGTGGATATGACATTCCTGACAGCATTCCCCAGAGGTAAAGGACACACTCAATATTATCAAGGAATTTGCGAAGAAAAATCTTAGTCCTCCTCCCTCACCTCACAATTAAATCCAAAAATTGCTCAGAATTTTATCTGCCATCTACGTGCCCACTTCCACATACAGGACGGTGATTCTTGCCAAGGCTGGAATTGTTAAATCAGGATATACAAACACTAAGAGTGGTGCAAACTTCTCTTAGACACCTGGTCTTTTCCTGTATTATGGTGTAGATGGACTTAATGATGTTGATTTACTGTGTATGGGCCCCAACTGTAGTCTCTACCTCTATTACATTGGTTTCTCATCTCCATTTCTCCATTTCAGTCTTTACAATCATAAAAAATGTCTTACCCTTTCATTCAGCTAGCTTCTCTACTTCTCTTTATTGACAGACTTCTCTTATTTCACTACTCACTCTCATTTCAGTCTCTTGTAATCTGGCTTCTACTTCAACCCACTCTGCTGGAACAGCTCTCCTTGGAGTCAGTCTTCATTCTTGATTTTTCTTAACAATGACATAACCTCTTGTTCTGATCTCCTTTCTTGTCTGTCAAGATATATTTTTCTCCTAGATGCTCCAAATCATTGTTGATCAGAGAAATGCAAATTAAGACAACTCTGAGATACCACTACACACCTGTCAGATTGGCTAAGATGACAGGAACAAATAATGATGAATGTTGGAGGGGATGTGGGGAAACTGGGACACTGATGCATTGTTGGTGGAGTTGTGAAAGAATCCAGCCATTCTGGAGAGCAATTTGGAACTATGCCCCAAAAGTTATCAAACTGTGCATACTCTTTGATCCAGCAGTGCTACTACTGGGCTTATATCCCAAAGAAATACTAAAGATGGGAAAAGGACCTGTATGTGCCAAAATGTTTGTGGCAACCCTTTTTGTAGTGGCTAGAAACTGGAAATTGAGTGGATGCCCATCAATTGGGAATAGTTGGGTAAATTGTGGTATATGAATGTTATGGAATATTATTGTTCTGTAAGAAATGACCAGCAGGATGATTTCAGAGAGGTTGGAGAGAGTTACGTTAACTGATGTTGAGTGAAATGAGCAGGACCAGGAGATCACTGTACGTGGCAACAAGAAGACTATATAATGATCGATTCTGATGGACGTGGCCATCTCCAACAATGAGATGAACCAAATCAGTTCCAATAGAGCAGCAATGAACTGAACCAGCTACACCCAGCGAAAGAACACTAGGAAATGAGTATGGATCACAACATAGCATTTACACTCTTTCTGTTATTGTTGCCTTGCATTTTTATTTTTTCTTCTCAGGTTATTTTTACCTTCTTTCTAAATTTGATCTTTCTTGTGCAGCAAGATAACTGTATAAATATGTATACTATATGGTATTTAACATGTACTTTAACATAATTAACATATATGGGACTACCTGCCATCTAGGGGAGGGGGGGGAAGGAGGGGAAAAGTTGGAACAGAAGTTTTCGCAAGGGTCAATGTTGAGAAATTCCTCATGCCTATGTTTTGTATATAAAAAGCTTTATATAAAAAAATCCTCCATGAGGAGGTCCACCAAGAAAAAAATAAACAAAAGATATATTTTCCTCCTGATTTTTCTTACACTGGTTGCTTATATATCTCCTTTGCTGGTTGCTTGCCTTTTCCCATCCCTAGGCTTAGTAAATGTTCCCCAAAATACTATCCTTGGCTTTCTTCTCTTCACTTTCAACATTCTCTTTCTTGGCAATCTCATCCATTTCCACAATTTGGCTTCGCTATGATTTCAAAGTAGATGATTTGTAATTCCATATCTCAAGCCCAAACCTTTCTTCTGAGCTCCACATCCAGGTCTTCTTCTGCCTTCAGGCTACGTCTACCTAGATGTCCTACAAACATCTGAAACTTAACATGTGCAAAACGGAATTTATTACATATTTCACAACATTTCTCTTCCTTCTGACACACTTTTTCTATCTATGGATCCTGCATTCACACTATCTCCTGAGGAAGGAGCCTTGGGATTAATTATGACTTGTTCCTTTCTTTTACCTCTTATATTTGATAAATTGCCAAATTGTTTGCCTGCTCCCTCTGTACTATCTCTTAAATACATCTTGCAATTCTCACCTCCACTGCTGTAATTGAAACCCAATTCTCATCTCCCATACCTAATTGAAAGTCTTAGTGCAACCTTCTTGATTTTTTCCCTCTCTAAGCCTGTCCTTCAAACCACTGTGAGGCTCATTTTTCTTATGCATAAACTTGGACATGTCACTCTTCTACTCAAAAATCTTCAGTATTCATTATTACCTTAAGCAATATTCAAGGTTATTCAAATATGATTGCCATATGTAGATATGACATTCCTGACAATATGATGCCAGCCTGTCTTTCTAGCCTTGTCTCACCCCAGTTCTCACCATGTATTTTGTGCTATAAACAAACTAGATTATTTGATGTCCTCTGAACATGTCCTGCATTTTACCTGTGACTTTTTCATGGTATAGTCTATGTCCTGCATTACTTCCCTTTCCTTTGTTGCATTTGAATGACTAATTTATCACTCTAAGAAGACCAACTCAAATGTTAACCTGTTCCACAAAGCTTTCTTGATCCCATGCCAACTGGAATCCCACTTTTTCCTCCTTAAGCTTCACATAGTATTTAGTTTACAGCTTTCATAATATATAAATTATATAATATTTTATACTATAATAGTCTCTCTATATTACAGATTCCTTTTAATCAGTGAGTTAAACAATACATGTTTATTAAATTTTATTCGACTATAAACTCCATGAGAACAGAGGTTTGTCACAAAAAAACCTTGTATATTCCCTAGCATTGAGTGCAATGACTTAGTTGAGACTTAATAAATGTTTGTTTCAATGAATGGAATTGAATTGGTGTGGGTATCCCTTTCACTAAAAGTAAGCACTCATCCTTGAGCTATCTTTCTCCTATAGGCTGAGTACAAGAGAACTTTACCTAGGCCTTTCTGATGGAGAAGAAGGAGAATGGAACCTCCAAATCCCATAAATTAGTCTGGAGCAAGTTTTCTTAAACTGTGAATCTCGATTCCACATGAACATATAACAATATTGGGATGGTGAAATTATGATTTATTATCAGCAAATGTCTGATTTATATACCTATGTTACATACTTATATGCATTTCTTGGGCAAAAAGGAATCACAAATGGAAAAAAAAATTAAGAAGCCCTGCCCTAAAGTTTCTTCCAATCTTGAGATTCAATCCTAAAAGCTATATAAAGTAATTAGCTTTCCATGCTATTGAAGTAAATTTTTACTTCAAATACTTTAATTGCTTTTTTTTAAAAGCAATTTTAAAAATTGTTTCTTGAATTCTTTTTACAACAGGAATTATGAAGGTTACATAAAGATACTCTTAGTGCTAATTGTTCAGCTAGTGCTATTCACTTCTGATGCAGAAATTGACAATTATGGCTCTGTGGCAGGAGAAAGGACTGTGTCCTAAAAATGCAGTAGAATGATCTTTGCAGACTGGAATATTGAGACTCATCTAATAATATTATGTTTAATAAAGGTAAGATTTTTTAAAAAATCTTAAATATTACATTCAGTTCTGAACACTACAATTTAAAAATGTCTAAAGAAAACCTTTAAGTTTATGATATGAAAAGCAATAAAAAGAATGGAAAATATTTAGCATAGTGTTCAACAAATCTAAAGACCCTATTACTAAATAAGGATTCATTATTTAACAAAAACTACTGAGAAACCCAGAATACTTTCTTTTAGAAATTAGAAAATCTCATGCCATATGCCAAAATAAACTCAAAATGGATACATGATTTAAACATAGAAAATGGCATTATAAGCAAATTAGAGGAATAAGGGAGAGAAAAATACTTTCCAGACAGACCTATCAATGGGAAAGAGTTCATGGATCACAGAAGATAAAATCAGCAATTCAGATATATAAAATTAAAAAGGTTTTTTTTTTGCATGAACAAAACAAATAGTTAAAATCAGGAAGCAAAGAAGTCATTGAAAAATCTTTGTAACAAGTTTCTCTATTAAAGGTAGCATATTCAAGATTTATGAGAACTGACTCAAACTTAGTATGAGACTAAGTGCCATTACCCAATAAATAAATGGTCAAAAGGTATGAACAGACAATTTCCAAATGAGAAATCTAAGCTATTCATAACAATAAGAAAAAATTTCCTAAATTACTAATTATGAGAGAAATTCAAATTAAAGCAATTCTGAGTTTCCATCTCACACCCATTAGATTGACAAGAGTGGAAAATGACAAGCGTTGGAGGGAATGAAAGAGAACGGGCACATTAATGCACTGTTGGTGGAGCTGTGAATTGGTCCAGTCATTCTGGAAAACAATTTGGAATTATGCCTAAAAAGTTACTAAACTGACTATGCTATCTATACTTTTTGAGCCAGATAGCATATGTCCCATAATCCCACCAGAAATGATAAAAAAAACAAAACAACTTCTTCATACCTCCTAAAGTTACTACCTCTTTATACTTCTATTATACTATCAGCCAATCAACCAAGGTTCTGCTGGCACATGTGGCTCACATACCTGATGACTTGGAGAAGCTCCTCCAGTGCCTTGTAATATATCAAAGAGTCTCAAGAAAGCCCACGTGGCACAGTTCTAGGAAAACCCCAAATAAATATGTTTTTGCAAGCATCTAGACCTACCCTACCTGGTGGTTAGGCATCCGGCCTAACAGTGGCATAATACATCAGGACTGGAGTCAGGATGGCTGTACAATGGCCATACAAATTAGCTGATAGCACAGTGGATAGGGCTGGGCTGGCAGTCAGACAGATCTGAATTGAAATCTGGCCTCATCCACTTGCTAGCTTTGTGTACCTGGGACAGTCACTCAGTCCTGTTTGCCTCAGTTTCTTCATCAGTCAAATGAATTGAAGAAGGAAATGGCAACCCACCAGTATCTTTGCTAAGAAAACCAGAGTCAGACATGACTGAAATGATTGAACACCAACACAAATTAAAACATCATTTTATAAAATTCTCACATAAAAAAGTCTCCTTCAATCCAAAGATGACAAATAAAAAAGGAAAAATAAGTTTCCCTTCTCAAAAGGAAAATCTGGTCCTTTATGAACTCCTGAGTATATAGAGCTCTTCTAAAAGGGATTGAGGATCTGAAAGCACTTGTGAGTCACCTCGTCACCTTCAAGTGAGAACCTAAATGTCCTTTCAGCACATAAATCAACCTCTTAATTTCTCAAATGGGTCTCTGAAAAATCACAGGACATTCCAAATATAGGTCCAGAGAAAAATTCCTGCAATGTGCTCTTGAAATCTACAATCCATCTAGTATTATCCTAAGATGATGACAAAATTTACCCTCTTGCTAGGAAAAGAGATTAAAAAAAAAAAAAAAAAAAGCAAAAGAACTACCGGTTAAGTGGGAATCCCCAAAGGGAGTGGTACTCCTGGGGTTGATTGTCAAGGTTTCTAAATGAGCCAGGAAAACTTATCCAGGAAAACTATAAGAATCTTGGAGGTAGTCTTTCAAGTAGGAGTCCTTTCTGTGATCCTCGCTGCATTGCTATGTCCTGGTATTATGGAGATGTTCTTAAAGGCGTCAATAGAGTAATATATCTGATACTAGTGTTTAAGTATTCAACTATGTAAAAATTACTTCAAAATCACTGGTCTGACTTGTGAAGAAAATGTGTGAGGAAAATTGATTGCTTAAGTATAGCCTAAAAACAAAAGAAAAAAATAACTTTCCCTCTCTTTCCCCCTTACTTTCCCATTAAATGTCTGCAGTCCTAGGAAAAATTGAGTATGAGAATATCTGTAATGAACGTAGATGAATAGAATCCTGGAAAGTTTATCTTGTTAAGGGCTCCACAGTAGTGTCGCCTCTGAGCTTACTCTGTTCTTCAATTGACTTTCACAGGTCTGGGTCTCAAAAGATGACTTACCAAGTTTGAAATACTCCATGGGTCTCTACTATTAAAACTATAATAGCTCATGTGTAGTCAGCTAGGTAACAGAATTTTTTGTTATTCAGTCATGTCTAAACTCTCCATGATCCCATTTGGGATTTTTTTTTGGGCAAAGATGCTAGAGTAGTTTGCCATTTTCTTCTCCAGTGGATTAAGTAATACAGAAGTTAATTGACTAGCTCAGGGTCACACAGTTAGTAAGTGTTTGAGACTAGATTTGAATTCAGGAAAATGAGATTTTCTAATTCCAGACCTGACACCCTATCCATTAAGCCTAGCTGCCTTGCAGAATTAAGAGGCTGTTGCAATTGTTCTGATGTTTCAGTCATGTCCAATTCTTCATGACCCCATTTGGTGTTTTCTTACAAAGAGTGGAGTGATTTGCCATTTCCTTCTCCAGATGATTTTACAGATGAGGAAACTGAGGTAAACGGGGTTAAGTGACTTGCTTGGGAGTCATAGCTCTGAGCCACAAGTGTCTGAGTAGCTAATAACTGTTTGAGGCCAGATTTGAGCCCCCAAAGCTGATTCCAGACTTAGGAGTCTATCCACCTGGCTTCCCAAGGAACAGAACTAGCTCAGAGGAAAGTCATTTCCTGGAATGTCATAATAAGAAAGTAGAAAGCAACCGTCTCCCCCATAAAACTGAGATCACCTCTCCCACAAGCACATGCAAAATCAGTGTGAGAAGAAGGGCACCCACATAGGGAATATATATTGCCAGAAAACACCTCTAGAGCTAGAGTTTCAGAGCTGCTGATGTTCTCCCACGGCTTCTTGAATTTCCACTACTTCACAGATTGTAGCAATCCCTGTCAGTTACTTGGGACTTAGTGAGTATCCTGACTTAGGATGCTCCTGGGCACTTGGAGCTCCCACCTTAGGACCAGCAGGAATCTTGGCTCTGGCATCCTGACATACCCCCAGCAGGATCCCAGCTCCAGCTACCGGACTCATCGCTGCTTTGCTCACTTCACTTCAGCAACTCGACCTGCAGAGCTTGCTCTCTCTGCTGGGGTTGGTATCTTCTGTGCTTCTGTTACAAGATAGCATGGGAATCAGAGGGAGGAAAAAGCATGTCCTCCCACACCCCCACACCCCCACCTTGCTATTTTATGGAAAAGTTTCAAAGAAAAGGAAATGAAATTCTTTACTCAGCTCACTGTCTATGGAGACTACAAGCTTGCTTTTTAAATAGAGACTAAGAAACACAGCTGATCCTCTCAACCAATAATGACAAATTTCCTGTGAAGTGTCAATGGTCCATCCAGTGACTGACATCCTATAATCACGTTGATTGAGGAGCTTCCTCAGACCTCCTAAAACAGGAAAGAAGTGCTCTAAATTGATGACCTGGAGGAAATATTTTGGAAACATGAATTTGCAGGGGAAAAAATAAGAACATTAGGAGTTTTTAGAGCTTCTTTTGGTGACTATTATTTTTCTTTAAAAAAAAAATTAAATTTTTATTTTTTTCTTTCAACTCAAAATTCTCCCTCCCTCCATTGAAAAGGATTATTATTTTTTCATAAGGTATATTCTATGTAGTTGACATCAGAGAGGTCAATAACTCTGTAATATTTGTGTTTTGGTATCTTAGGGGGAAATATGGTCTCTTTACCCTCGATATTTGGACATAAATTAAATGTCCTTTGATTAGTGAATGTCTATTCCAATGCAGAAATGTAATGAGATATATTCATTGACCTTACTACTTCATTCTAGAGACGATCAGGCCTTTCCATCAAGCCTGGAGCTGACACTGCTTTATATAATGTTCCCCTACAAAGAACGTTCGTTCTAAGAGCAAGAACTCGTATTCCCAGTGACATTCAGTACAATGCTTAGTAAACATTAATAAGTTAATATAAGTATTATTTCTTCATAATCAAAGATGCCAAGGTGAAGTTTAAAGATGTTTCCCCTCATTTCATTACTATGCTACAAGAAACAGGGATATGTAAAATCCAGAGATTCATGGGAAGACATAGACTGATGCAGGAACAATTGAGTAGAATCAGATATAGTGCACATGACTGCAGTAATGTAAATAAAAAAATATTTTAATGAAACTGAATGTTCTATAATCCTAATGAACAAATACGGCCCAGGAGAAGATATGAGAAATTGTCTTATCTCCTTGTTTTGTGAAGGCGGATGAGAGAAATTATTATTTTACTATTATATAATATTAAATTGGGATACAGGCATTTCTCCTCAGTTTCTTCATTAAGGTCCAGTTCTTGTTACAAAGTCAATCTCTGAAGGACATGACTAATTGAGTAAATTATCCTTGGTCCTCAAGAGACATGCTCTTCAGTCTTGGATGGGAACTCAGGTGAGACCTAACTTCTGTTTAGAGTATAAACAAAATCCATTCTGGTTTAGTTCCTATTAGGGGAAAGGAGCCCCTGAATTTATACTTCTCCATTGGAATTTAGGGTGACCCAGTTTATGAAGGAAAAAAAAAAAAAAAACAACCAAAGCGGTTTGGATGGAGATAGATTTCCCTCTCTAGATTGCTGCAGGCTGCTGGGTGTCATGATCAGACCAATAGGATCTGAAGACTTTTAGCCCAGCCCTTTTTAAATGTCCATCAACCAGGCCGGAGTTTCACTTATCAGGGGAATTCTCTGTCAGAAGGATTATACTGTATATGAGGTGTTTCAGAGCTTCTCATGGCATCTTTGATTACCAACAAACAATTGCTATTAATTTATAATTGTTGCCTACCTTATTTAATAAATCGATTACTAATAACTCAGAAACTATCTCTTGGGGTTTTTCCATTTGTTTGCTGGGGAATTGCATATACTGTCAGACTGAGTAGCTATGCTATCTTGTTTTGCCAAACAGTCTATTTCCCTCTTTTTATGTTATATTACAAAAGATGGTTCTTCCAGTAGGGGAAGGAGGGAAATTTTTAGAAATGAAGGTATTGTAAAAACAAACAATACTGGTTAAAATGTAAAATGACATCAGTGGAGTTATCAAATCTCCAGAGTTTGTGGGCAAACTAGGAGGAGCACTGAACTGGATGTCATGTAATTTAGGTTCCAGTTTTCTTTCCACAATGAAGTGGCAAAGTAGCCATTGCCAAATTATTTAATCTAATCTAAACCTCCTTAGCTGTAAAATGGGATGAGGACACTCATATTCGGCCCTTGACCAATACAGACAGAGCAATTTTTATCTCCGGGGCATCTAGTTAAATGCCAACCTATCTGAAAACCTCTTCTACACATCCTAGACAAGTGGTCTAGGTCCAATCTTTGCTTGATAACATCCTGTGATTGGGAAGTCACTGTCTTAAAGGCAGCCTGTCATTCCATTGTAAAAGGGACCTAATTGCAAAGAATTGAGATAGAAATGGGTCTCCCTCCTCCTCCCCTCCTTCCCTTTGCTTCTCAATTTGCTCTCGGGACTCACCCAGAATAAACCTAATCCCAGATTACAAAGAAACTACATTTCCTGATTCTCATTGCTTTTCAAGAACAGTTTCATTAGGCTGTTGATTACATTTCCCTTTCCCTGCATAAAAGACACCTGTGATTTTACATAGCAATTCAGAGTTCATTCCCATTATGTCCCTATTTTCTTTTAATACTCATTGAGAGGGTCTCTATTCTGCTTCCTCGAGGCTACAAAGCATCTTTAGGAAAAGCACCATTGTGGGGCTAGTGTTTTTATTCTTTTCCAATCACATGCAGGCTTCCAAAGCTTAACATTATACTTATTACATAACCCAGGAGCTCGTGCCAATGCGGCTTACTGCTGGGGCCTTTTAAATATAGTAACAGAAGAAATAATTCCTGGGTCTGATGAAGAGCCACTCCAAGTGATCCCTTAATTTTAGCAATTTCCTTCTGCATGGCAGAAACATCTAAAACAGGCTGAAGTGTGTTTAAGGGCAGGACCAGAAAACTCATGGCTCCCGTGTGGCATAGAATAGCACCCGTACAAGAGCACGGGACGCCAGGAAAGGAAGAGGGACCCGGAATGTGCTTCAAACGCTGGGTTGGGTTTGTTGCCTTTATGTGAATAACTCGGAGAAGAAAATGCCAGAGCTGCTCGAGTGGTGTTCCATCAGGGCACAGCCCTATAATTTGACTCAGTGACAAGGGAGAACTGCCACCTTCTCCCCACTCACCCGCATTCATTGGCTTGGTTAATGAATGTCATCAGGCTGACAACCTAAAACACTGTTTCCCAGCCCTTCCCGGGCACCAGCACCTGACTTTTCCCTTTGGAACTCCCATCCTGGGGCCTGAGCTGCCCTGATTGGTGAGCACCTCCCAGAGCTACTATATCTAGCCAGCCCAGCCACGCTTTACTTTGTACCCCCTCATCTTCTTGCCTTCCTCCAAAAGTGGTCCCTCCCCTCTCCACCCCCACTCTCCCCCTTTTAGCTCTGGAGCCATGATCAAATCAATATTACCACTGCTACAGGAAAAGGTATCAATCCCTTACTTCCTTATGATACCTGTAACCATCTCTGTGGCTTTCCAAACCAGAATATCCTCTCCCCTGCTGGGACTCTACTCCATGGAAGGGAAGAGAACAAGCATTTATTAAATATTATTATTTTTATATTATATTAAATATTATTTTTTTCTGTATGCCAGGGATTTTGTGAAGCGCTTTACAAATATTATCTCACTTAATCTTCACAATATCCTTGGGAGGTAGGTGACATTCTCATCTCCACATTATAGTTAAAGAAACTGAGTCAGGCCTGATTAGGTGACTTGCCACAAATCACACAGCTAGAAAGTGCCTGAACACTGGTCTTTCTATTAAAACTCCTGATTTTGAGGAAGGGAATGATCTTAATTTTTTTTTTTTTTTTGCTTGTTTTGTACTTCCAGCACTTAGCACATGGTAAGAACCTGATACATACTTTTAAATTCATTCATTCATTTGCATATGGATTTGCCTAGATACAAGATGCAACTTACTAGAGAGGGAAAACAAGGATATTTCTCTCAAACTGTAGTCGTCTACTGGACCATTTGTCTATCCACAATATCTTGTATTCTCTAAGAGGTCAGAACTGTTAAGCAAAGGTAGATGCAGGTATTCAGAGCCAGGACAGGACTTGTCCTGGGAAAGGTTAGAAGAATTACACCCTTATTTCGTGTAAGAATGGGAACCCCACCTCAGTGGACTATTGTCTACCATAATTTTATATGAGTATTATTAAAAAGTACCTAAGTGTAATGAAAAATGGGATTTTCTAACAATGGCAAATACAAGTCTAAGTTTATTGTAGTCTTCAAGATTCCCAGGAGACTCTCACTCCTCTTCTGCCATTCTGCCAGTGTCTCTGCATAAGAGAACTGAGATTTCACAAGACTGAAGGCCAGTTGGTATTTTTCTACATTTCATGGGTTTCATGTTTTCATTACAAGCAAAAGATAATTACACTCTGTTGGATAAAGAGGGAACATCATTAAGTGGGTAAAGTGTACACATAGAACAAAGACAAACCCTTTACAATCAGACACACCCATAGACTGAGGAACTAGTTTCTAATTATGGGACCTGTTAAACACAGGACTCCAGATCTGGGAGGGACCTTAGATTCAGTCCCTCAGATTTCCAGAGGTCAAGAGAGGTTGTTATTTTACCCCAAGAAATACAGAGTCAGAATTGGAACACAGGCCTCCCAAGCCCCATGTTCTCTCCATTTCGGTGTGCTTTCCTCCTCTGTAAGAGAAGCCAGGAATTGGGAAAGTGGCTCCAACAGTGCCAGGGCTGCTGCTCTGAATCTGGCATGTGGCTAAGGCCTTTTGCAGAACACAAAATCACCAGCTTGGGACAACTCTTGGACTCCGGGAATCTGTGAAATACAGTGTGATTATCTAACTTCGACTAGATCTAGGTCAGGAGAATGCAAGTTTTCCCCATCTAAGCTCCAGGGAAGTAACTTAGTACAGTGGGATAAGCAATAGATTTGGATTCAAATGAACTGCCCTAGAATTCCTAAGGGATAATTTTGCAAAAATTACTGCTCTCTAGAGCTTTAAAATTTAGATCTAGATCTAGATCTATCTGGAACCATAATCAAATCAAAATGACCATTGCTACAGGAACAGGTATCAACCTATTACTTCCTTATGGCACCTGTAGCCACCCTGTAACTTTCCAAACCAGAATATCCTCTCCCTTGCCATCATTTGACTACATGTGTTGTTTCCCATAGTATGAAAGAGAAGAGGAACAAACATTTATTAAATATCTTCTGTGTGTCAGGAACTTTGTGAAGTGCTTTACAAATATTATCTCACTTAATCCTTTCCTTATGTGAAAAAGGGTGGGGAGGGAAGGTCAAACTAGATGATTTAGCAGGGACCATCCAGCTATAGAGGAGAAGAAAGAATAGAAGAGAGGCAAAGGGAAGAGAAGAGAGGGGAGAGAAAGGTATGGAAAGGGAAAGGAAGAGAGAAGAAAGGAGTAGAGAGGAAGAGATGAGAAGAGAAGAGAGGAGAAAATAGAGAAAAGGAAAGGAGAGAGGAGAAAAAAGAAGACAATAGGAGGAGAGAAGAGGGGAGGGGAGAAGAAAGGAGAGGAGGAAAAGGAAAGAATAGAGTTGGGGGGGGGGAGTGTAGATTAGGAAAGGAGAAGAAAAAGAGAGGAGGAGAGAAGAAAGGAAAAGGGAGGAGAAGGGAGTTGGCAGCTACCAATCCTGACTTGTACACTTAATGATGGTGTCTGAGAGGGAGATCTGGTAAGAAGTTTTACTACTATAAGGAGATGAGAGACACTATTCCCTTTTAGCAAGATCTGAGGAGAAACGGGAAAACCCCTGGATCCCCATAAGAGACAAAGTAGAAATGGAAACAATTACCCCCTAGATTAATTAGAGAAGTCATTGGAGGCAACAGAAACCAGTATTTGGGAAAAGCCCCCTTGGGGGTAAAGGCTGGGAAATTTGGAACACTGAAGCTCCTGAGGCTGGGGCTTACTTTCTGCTGTAGTTATAGCCTGAGACATTGGTGCTCCAGGTCTGGGAAAATGTTGAGGAGATTCAGCTTAGTTTTTTAGTTGTGATCACTACCTGAGGGTTCCCCAAGGAGCTACGTGGGTGCATGGCTCATCTGCACTCCTCATGTATCCATACATCCTCATTCCAGCCTGCTATGGGCAGAGACTCATCTCTCAAGGTACACACACTTGTAGTAGGGAAGGGACTTTCCCTCCTTTCCATCCAGTTTCTGAGAAGGTTTTGGGGCCAGAGTTTACAAGAGAATACCAGAGCTATTCTCCTGAGCTCAAGGATTCCCTGGGGTTTTATGTTCATAAGGTATACTACAAGCCTACCTGGACAGCTTCCTGGTAGTTATGACCTAAGGGAACTGTGGAGTTGGGTGAGTGCCAGGAAGAAGCTGAGGTGGCAACTCTAATCAGTCTAAAAAATGAATTCTTAATCTTTTTTTGTGTATATCATGGATCTTTTTGGCCAATCTGGTGAAGCCTAGGATTCCTTCACAGAATGGTTTTAAATACTTGAAGGGAATGCTACATTTTAGTTAAAAATTAGTGAAAATAAAGAACAGTTTTTTTTCCATTCAGGTTCACAGATTCCTCCTCAAGTCTATCTTAACTCCAGGGAGATAAGGGAATGTTCTGGGAATCAATGGATTGAATTGTTAGTAAAGAATTCTGCTCGGGGCAGTTGGGCAAACCAGCCATCAGACCAGAGATACAATTCCAGAATACAGAGACTATGAGAGCTGTACAGAGCTGTTAGCTAGTCAGATTTCCCACCATCAAACTGAGATCAATATACTGTTAAAAGGTGATTTTTTTTTGTGAGGCAATTGGGGGTTAAATGACTTGTCTGGAGTCACACAGCTAAGAAGTCCTCCCGGCTAGTGCTCTGTCCACGGTGCCATCCAGCTGCCACATAGAAGGTAATTCTTTATCTAAAGATGTTTGGCTGGAGCAGTCCAGAAATATGAGATGAACTAAAAGCTTTAATATGAGGGATCAGCATATGGGAAGAAGCAAGTCATCTTGGCCCCAGTGTGAACAAGCGAGCAAGATGCTGTAGCTCTCCTGGGACAATGACAGATCTGTGATGAATTCTAATATCAGTGTAACCAGGTGCCGTGGGAAGAAATTGGGAAGGGTCATAGGCAAATTGCAGGCCTATGAGAACATAAGGGACATTGCGTCATAAGTCATAGGGTTCATAGCTGTAAATGATCTTAGGGGCCATCTAGAACAACTTCTTAATTTTACACATCAAGAAACTGAGGCAGAGAGGATAAGTATGTAGCAGAGTTCACAGTTGAACTCAGAGCCTTTGATCTCAAATCCAGCACACTTTCCTGAAGGAAGATCTGGAAGTTTATCTTTAGAAGTTATCTATGATTATACCAGGAGCTAAATGGTGCAGTGGATAGAAGGTTGGCCCTGGAATCGGGAGGCTCACCTTCTAAATTTCAGATCTCACTTACTACTGCATGACCCTGGGCTTAATCTGATTTGCCTCAGTTTCCTCATCTGTAAAAATGAGCTAGAGAAGGCAATGGCAAACCACTCCAGTAAGTTTGCCAAGCAAACCTCCAATGGGATCACGGAGTCAGACATGACTAAAAAGACATCATCATCATCATCATCATCAAGAACAATGTCCACCACAAGAACAACAATTAGACTGTATCACCAGGAGTAGTGGATAGAGAGTGGGATTAGGAATCTGGGAAACTTGATTTAGAATTCTGCCTCACTTACTAGTTAAGTGATCCTGGATGAGTCACTTTCTCTGACTCAGTTTCCTCATCAATAAAAAGGGAATTCTTTATTCTTTAAAGAATTCTGGAGGATCGAGTGAAACTATACATGTAAAGTTGTTTTTAAACCTTAAAGCTCTAAGAAAATGTTAGCTGTTATTTATTTTGAGCAGTGATAGTGGATAGGGCACTAGATTTGACTCAGGAAAATTTGTATTTAAATCTTATCTCAGACACTTATTATCTGTGTGACTCTTAGCAAGAAGCCTAACTTCTTAGTAGCTAGAGCATGCAGTAAATAGAGCATTGGCCCTAGAGTCAGGAGGATCCAAATTCACATACAGCCTCAGACATTTAACATTTCCTAGCTGTGTGAGTCTGGGCAAGCCGCTTAACCCCAATTGCCTCAGCAAAATAAATAAATAAAGTTTCTTCATCTGTCAAATGAGAGGGTATTTGATGGCCTTCCACCTCTAAATCTAGGATTTTTCCTTTTTTACCTTTGAAGCCTAGAAAAGTGAAGGTAATTTTTTTCTTCTCTCTTTTTTTGACTTTTTATTATAATTTTTTATTTTCAATACATATGCATGGGTAATTTTTTTTTTCTACAACATTATGCCTTGCACTCCCTTCTGTTCTGAATTTTCCCCTCCTTCCCTCCATCCCCTCCCCTAGATGACAGGAAATCCCATACATGTTAATGTGTTATAGTATATCCTAGATACAATATATGTGTGCAGAACCAAATTTCTTGTTGCACAGGAAGAATTGGATTCGGAAGGTAAAAATAACCTAGGAAGAAAGACAAAAGTGCAAACAGTTTACACTCATTTCCCAGTGTTCCTTCTCTGGGTGTAGCTGATTCTGTCCATCATCAATCAATTGGAACTGAATTAGATCTTCTCTTTGTGAAGTAGCCACTTCTATCAGAATACATCCTCATACAGTATCATTGTTGAAGTGTATAATGATCTCCTAGTTCTGCTAAATGAAGGTAATTTTCAATGATCACACAAGAAATTTGTGGCAGAGCCAAGAGCTGATCCCGAATCCTCTGGTTTTCTATCAAGTTTTCCCTCTCCTTTTCCAAGTTCCCTCACTAGGCCTGATTGCACCCATTCACTGGAATGATGCTATAATTGGGACTATCAGACATGATGGAATACTGAATTTTAGATCTTGGAGAGATCTCAAAGACTGCCACATTGTCATGGAAGAGAGAGCCTCTCTAGCAGGGAAACACAGGCTTGACCTGTTTATCATCAGTGATTGACCTTCTCTTAGGTGTGGGTTTCATTGTTCAATCGGGTCTCAAATAGGCATCCCATGCCCGCTTCTGATGAGTTCATTTTAATAACTTCAGGGGAGTTCATGAGAGGGCATGAGCTGAGGGAGTGGGACAGTTTTATTTGTTAATTTGGCAATCACAGTCAAGTGGCTATGGTGCTTGAGAGTGATTGTTCAATTTTTGATATAAGTATTTAAAATGCAGAAATTTAAATAACTACAAATCAGTGCTTGATTTATTTTTTGTGCATTGTCTAAACTTGAGACTATTAATAATAATTATACAGGATAATAAGAAAATAATAACTTAAAAGTGTGTGTATACTTTTTTTCTTTTAGATAGTCTGGTTGTTAAACTTTTACCAGCACACTCCTGAATTACTCTATAAACATTACTTATGCTGAGCAGGAGTGTAGTAGAATTTTATTCCTGGAATAAAATCAGTCAGTAAATATTTATTAAGCACCTACTATATGCCAGGAACTATGCTAAATGCCAGAACAGAAGTATGTTGACTGAAGATTAATAATAATAATAATAATAATAATAATAATACCAAGTGGTATTTATGTAGCATTTTTAGATTTGTTAAGTACTTTACAGCTATTATTTGATTTAAACCTAACAATACACCTGCTCATCTACTTTTTCTACCAAGTGACTATATTTAGGAATACAGATAACAATGAAGTTGGTGAATCATAATTCAGCAGATTGACATGACTATTCCATAATTCATCTGTGCCCTAGATTTTTTACTGTGTAAGGTCAGCTACCCCTCAAGATGGTACTTTTATGTCTGTGAGATGACTTTGGGAAAGTCACTCAGTTTTCTAAGCTGTAAATGAGAGCGTTCAACTAGACTTCTATAAGGAGCTTTTCATCTCTAAAGCTATGGTCCTATAAAGCTCAAATAGACATTTGACAATGAGTAGTTTCTTCTCCCCTAGTTTTTCTCCATTGGTCACTTGGTGGAAGAAGTCTAAGCAGGATCAGGACATAAAAAAAGTGTGGCCTTGAATAGATACAACTCACATGGCAGGTGATTACATTGTTTTTCACAGTGTACAATCACAGTGATTCTAAAGATTTCAAGATCAGGACTGAGGAAAGCAAGTTCCTCAAGTATCTTTGCTTCAGATGTCTCCTGAAAAGCTGAGAGCTGCTTCAGTAAGTGGAAAAGGGGTGCCATCAAGGCAGAGAAACCAAGAATGAATGGTAATGATAATTCACAAAGCTGAGGACTACTAGAGCTCTTTCAAAGGAAAGAAACTGTTTCTATATGGTCTACACCTGGAATGGTTCTATTCCAATCATTCTCCTTTTGGTTCTGCTCCTGATTATTCAGACTATCCCTCTAAACCTTGGTGATCATCTTACTTTGGGATATTCTCTCAATCCTTGGGACTTCCTCCCCCTGGAGCATCCATGAGACTGTCTTCTACTCTGGAGCATCCCTTTAACATGCTGGTCCCTCTTTTACCATTGATGAGTACCTCCAAGGCACTGTGTCAGAGATGGAGGGTTCTAAGGGAAGAACAGAGAGAAGACCAGTTTGTCTGGATTGCACAATAAAGGATAGAGAGATGTCTAATGAGGCTGGAAAGCTGAACTGAGCTCTATATAACATCATTCCTTGTATTGGGTCAGGCTATTAAAAATTACTACCACTCCCTTGGCATCCTAGGCTCATTGGCTTGTGGACTGCTGCGATGGGCTATTCTTTAAATTGCCAAGTTACACTGTTAACTCATTGGAGGTTGCAATCTGGAAACACACATACAGACACAAACACACATATACACAGCCCTAGAACCTGTGATTGTGTGACTTTTAATATGTCTTTTCATCTCGATGGACCTCTATCACCAATGTACAACGTTTGGGAGTTGGGCTAGATGAGCTTTGAGGATTCCTTCTAGTTCTAACACTCCATATATAAAAAAGCAAATAGAAGACAAAGAACAGAGGAGGAATCCTTGATCAAGGGTCCCATTTCATAGATGAGAGCCCCAAAACATTAATTGACTTGCATTCAATAAAAATTTCCTAGGAACAAAAAATAAAAAAAAGAGAGAAAAAGACAATCAATTAAATTGGCCAATATACCAATTTAAGTAAGACAGTATATATAAAGGGAATAATAAGACTTATTTTCCCTACTTCACAGGATTGATAAGGAGTAATCACAGCATTTACATGCCAAAATGTAAAGGACAGGGAGTGAATAGAGTTAAGATGATTATCCCAATGTCATACAGTAAGTCCAGTTAACAGAACACCAAATAGATTCATTTGATTCTTGGGCTGCTCCCTCCAAAAGAAAAAGAAAAAGAAAAAGAAAAACCAACCATAAAAAGCTACAAAGTGACAACATCACTAAAAAGGATCTAGAATCTATGGCCAAAAAAATCAAGTAACAGTAGATAAGCAGTCCTATCTGACTCCAAGCCTAGCACCACTTTTATTATATCATACTTTTGGGGGATTTGATCATAATTTTTTATGTTTATCACAAGTATCAATTAACCCTATTTCTTGATACAATGGACCTATTTCACTTTAGAACCTCCTCTCAATATTAATCTCTACCTAGGACTTCTGCTGGAAATATCTGAATTTGTCATGTCTCTCACAAGGGGCTCTCACTTCCCCTATAAACAATTAGTTGAACAAGTTTTGATTCAACCCAATAAAAAGAGTAGAGTTGACTCAGTTCCACATACCAAACATTTTTAGAGTGTTAGTAGAAAGGACTTGTAGCTTAATCCTTCAACAATCAAGGAAACTTTTTCCCCGGAGAGACAACTTAATGCACTCGTGGGAGATGTAGTCTGGTACAAAAATTTTGGGAAATGCCTTGGAAATTTATGAGAAAAATCATTAAACTGTTTATGATCTTTTATCTAACAATCTCATGACCAAAAAGATCAAAGACCAAAAAATATGTACCAAGATTTGGATCATTGCGTTTATGGAGGCAAAAACAAAACAAAACAAAACAACCTTAAGCAAAGTGATTTCTTAGTGATTGGAGAACAGATGAACAAATTTTTGAGTCTGAATGTAATGTAATATTATTGTGCTACAAGAAATGAGAAATATGAAGTATTCTGAACACCATGAGAAGACTGTATAAGTGATGCAGAACACATAGATCAAAGCCAAGGGAATGACATATGTGATTAAAATAAAGTAAATGAAAATGATAGTAAAAGGCAGCTAGACATCTATTAAAGACAATCAGTTGGCTCCAAAATCAGATAATGAAAACACCTCTTTCTTGGCAGAAAAGTGCTACTTAATGTTGTCAATTGAGTTTACTATGTCAGTTTGATTTGCTTAGTTATTTTTTCTTTGAACAAAGGAGAATTTTATGGGTCTATATGGATGACTGCAGTGTGAAAAAACCATGCATATGTTTTCCTCCACCCACCCACCCAAACACATACACATGATGGAAATTGTTCTGTGATGGATCAGTCCAGTCTTCTGTGTTTGTTTTTTTAAGATTTGATATTGGAACAAAATTAAATACTTGCATTTCATTCATCAGTTAACAAAAAGAGGATTATTTCTCCATACCAAAAGAAGTATATTCAACAAGGACAGGTTCTGAGGATACTTCAAGTTAGTTCAGCTGAGCAAAGTTCTTTTGCGTAAATTCCCCATCTAAATCTACCAGCCAAACCTCAGAATGTTCTTGGTATTCCCTGTGGCTGTTTTGTATTCAAGTAATACAGAAATGACATTGGAAATATGAACCATTAGTTCTGTGAGTCAACTAATTGAGAAAGAATGATCTCAATACCTTCTAAGGAAAAATTTGCCTAACTTGCGTGGGGGTAGTAGTTAAGATATTGTTTTCTATAGAGTGAATAAAATATAAAAGAAAAGAGAAGGGAAAAAAGAAAACACACTTTCTTTTTGTAAATGGCATCAAGAAACTTGTGAATCCTGTCAGCAAAGGGATGCATCTTGGTTGCTCCTCAGAGTTTCCTTCTGTGCCAGCCCCTCTGGGACCAGGTAGATGTTACACCCTGTAGACTTCTCAATGTGAGCAAACCTGGGATATCTTTGGCTCCTTTCTCGCCATCTCCTGTTCAGACTCCAGATTCCTTTCTTCTCTTGCATCTTCCATTTCTCTTTCTGTCTTTATCTATTACCAGACCTAAGATTCGTGTGATGCTGAGGAGTCCATATCGATACATAAACCTTACCCCCACTATTTTCTTTAATGGATAGAACAGTTCTGTGCCTTTGTCTGCATCCATACTCGTAATAATCATAGCTTTGCCAAAGTGAAATGGGCCATATGATGAGTAAATGGGTTGCTCAACAACCCATTTCTTCAAGGAAATTCTTCAAGTTCTTCAAGGAGAAGGTACATGACTATCATTTGATGGGGAAGGAGATTCCTGTTAAGGTAGATATTGGACCAATGCTCTCAGAAGTGCCTTCTTGGGCAGGAGACAGAGAGGATATTGAGGAGGGTGGGAAGAACAGGAGAGAACAGTGCATCACTGACAGGCCTCCGGCTCTCCCTTAGGTTTTGTCTGACTTTTGATTGGATGAGTGAGGAAGAAGTAAAGAAGGTAGAATAAGAAAAAACCTGGGCAAAAGGGAAGACTGAAAATAAGTGCCTTAGGATTGTACATTTAATGTTTAGAAAAACACATGTTTAATCTGTATTGGATTACTTGCTATCTTGGCAAGGAGGGAAGGAGGGAGAAAGGGAGAAATATTTGGAACACAAGGTTTTTCAAAGGTGAATGTTAAAAACTATCTTTGCATATATTTGGAAAAATAAAATACTATTTTTTAAAAAAATAAAAAAATAAAATTTAGAGGAATGAAAAAAAGGATTATAGATTTAGAGTTGGCAGGGTCTACAGATAGATTTTTAATCTCAAAGAATATTTGGCCATTTGCCTTTTTATTCTTAGTGCCTTAATTAAAAAAAAAAGTAATGGGGAATGGGGTAGGATGATTTTTTCAAAGCTTTATTAAGCCAGTTTATTAATTTCCCTCACATTCAAGCCAAGGTGAAAACAATAAGTCTTGTTTAGGCACACAAAGGAATCATCTGCCTTTCTTACTCTCAGAAACTGTTGAACTAAATCTCTCTTGCTTCTTTTTCCATTCTTACATCCTCCACGAAGCCAAAGTAAGCAGAATTCAGCAATGTGGGAGCAGGTGAAAGGTATAGAATGCAGATAGAAACTTGACTGATCCCACCCACCCAGCCAGCATATCCTAACCCATAAACCCAGAGATAAGCTGAAAGCATGAGCCAAGCAAACAACAAACTGGGTGAAAGGATATCTTATTATTTCCTATTTGAAATATTTGTGCCAGGCTTTAAAATTTTAAGAAACCTTTGGAAAATCATAAAATCTTTTCACATACAGTCATAAGTAACTTCACCCCACCCCTTGGAAGCAAGCAGGGAAAATATTATTATCCTTATTTAATAGATATGTAAACTGAGGTCCAAGAATGTGTGTATAATTCTTCTCTCCCTAATTAGATGAAAACCAAGACTCTGGATGAAGACATTAGGAATCCCTTTCAGAGTCCAGCATAATTGCTGTCTCTGCAATTAATAACAATACTATATGTTTACACACAATTTATATAATATATATTTTATCTCATTATATCATCATAATGGGCAGATAGAGCATTTATTTTAAGCTTTTGCTGGGTACCAGTCACCATGCTAAATCTGGGAATAGAAATACAAGGAAGTCAGACAGCCCCTGCCCGCTAGAAATTTACATTCTAAGGGACACTGGAAGGGGAAAATAGATATGGTTCTCTGGCGTGGAGAAGACCAGGAAGTAGTATGGAGGCATGGCTATGGGTGACAGCCCATATCAGACCCTAAGTCAGTGGTGAGCTCAAGGTGCAGTTAAGATGGGGATGATGGCAGGAGAGACATGCTATGGAGCTGACTAGGAAGTCCAGCAGGGATTTGAAGTTTCAGGTTAGATTATTTTTATCTCCATTTTACAGTTGAAAAAACAGAAGCTGAAAAAGTTTCAAGTCAAAACAAGTCAAGATCATTCCATTATAAAATACATGGATTATCTCTGTTCAAATGCTATTATTCTTAGGGAAGCATAATCCATTAATAATAATACTGTGCTGCTGCTCAGTCATTTTAATTGTACCCGACTCCTCATGACCCCGTTTGGGGTTTTTCTTGGCAAAGCTGCTGGAATGATTTGCCATTCCCTTCTCTAGTTCATTTTTCTGGATGAGGAAAGTGAGGCAAGCAGGCTAATTGTCTGGGGTCACATCATTATTAAGTGTCTGAGGCCACATTTGAACCCCAGACCTGGAGGCCTGACCACTGTGCTGTCTAGCTGCCCCAAAACAGATATTCACCTTCTCTGAATTTATAATCTTATAGAGTTTCCTGGAGCCCAAGAGAAAGATTAAGGACTTGCCCCAAATCACAGAGCCAGTATGGTAGCAGGAGCCGGGCTCTATCCGAGATCTTCATGATTTAAAAGTAGTAATCCATCCACTCTCCTATGACATTCCCCTATAGACTTTCCATAGGCAATAAAAGTTCTTAGAGTCTTTGTACAACTTATTGATCAGCCAATCGGTATTTCTTTAACTTGTGAGAGTGCTTGAGAAATATAATGATATTGTGGTAAGAATTCTGGGCTGGGAAGTAGGTGAACTGGGTCCAAATCCTTGCTCATATATTTATTAGCTATATGGAACCTAGGAAGACACCTTTCTGAGTTCTAATCTGGCCTCAGACACTTACTAGCTATGTGACCCTGGACAAATACTTAATCCTGTTTCCCTCAGTTTCCTCATCTGTAATATGGGCTAGAGAAAGAAATGGCAAACCACTAGCTGTGTGATACCGGACAAGTCACTTAACCCTGTTTGCCTCAGTTTCCTCATCTGTAATATGGGCTAGAGAAAGAAATGGCAAACCACTAGCTGTGTGATACCGGACAAGTCACTTAACCCTGTTTGCCTCAGTTTCCTCATCTGTAATATGGGCTAGAGAAAGAAATGGCAAACCACTAGCTGTGTGATACCGGACAAGTCACTTAACCCTGTTTGCCTCAGTTTCCTCATCTGTAAAATGAGCTGGAGAAGAAAATGACAAACCATTCTAATATCTTTGCTAAGAAATCCCAAAAAGGGATCATGAAGAGTTGGACATGATGAAATAATTGATCAATAACAATATGTGACTATGAGCAAATCACATAATTTTTCAGTCTGTCATTGAAGAAGGATATGACCTTGTGCCCATTACCACAGTGGGGAAATAAGTCACAGCTCTTATCCTCAAGAAGCAGGCGTGTAATCTTCCTGAAGAGACAAGGCTAATACACACTGAGAAATGAAGAATAATTCAAATAATAAATAACTCCTGAAAATTGATTGGAAGTAGAACTGCAGAGGGAGTGAGCTATAATCCCAGAACTGGGAGTAGTAAGGAAAGCAAGACCAGCTAGCATCAAGCTACCTTAAAAAACAGAAATGATGGAGAAGGCTATTAAACCAGAGGGAAACCACCAAAGCCCAGGAGATTTAAGCAAGTGGGTGATAAGATACTGATAAGAGAAGCCAAAGAGCCAGGATGAGACCAGTACATCTGGAGTTCAGATGGGAGAGCCCAGAATGGTCCCAGGGCATGAGCTGTAGAGAGACACGTGCTGGCCATGCTCCTTCAAATTCCTTAAAGAGCACTTTGCTCATAATCAGGCAGGATTGGCTTTTCTTGTATTCCTTTTTATTGGCACATGAAACAGCTTTGCAACGCTCCTTCTTAAAGCCAAGTATCGTTGACAGCCGGGTAATACAGTGAATAGAGGGAAATTCATCTTTCCAAGTTAAAATCTGGCCTCGAACACTGGCTGTGTGACCCTTGGCAAGTCACTTAACCCTGTTTGCCTCAGTTACCTCATCGGTAAAATGAGCTAAAGAAGGACATGGCAAACCCTTCCAGCATCCCAAGCAAGAAACCCCAAACAGGGTCAGGAGTAGTCAGACCCTACTGAACAACAACAATCACTGCTCATTCAATGTGGACATAAAAGGTGGGCCTGGGGGTCATAGCCTCCCACAGTGGATCCAAGCCTACCTCCAGAAGATAAAGATGTTTAGAAGTGGAAAACGGACACTTTGGGGTCTTTCTTCCTGTTCAGATCACCTTTTGTCATGACAGAAAAAAACCTCCTGATAAAAAAGAAAGCTTGTAGGAACATAGATTTATAAAGATGGAGGGGACTGAAGGAAGGGCTTAGCACAGAAACTAGCACTTAGGAGGTAACTTAATTCATGTTTATTTCCTTCCCCAACTAGAGTACCAGACACTTACCAGCTATCTAATCCTGAACAAATCACTTAATATCTATTTGCCTCAGTTTTCTCATCTACAAATGGGTTAATAATAGCTTCTACCTCCCAGGGCTGTTATGAGAATCAAATGAAATGACATTTATTATTATTATTATTTCTACTACTACTCCCTCATCCAACTTTATTTTGTAAATGATGGTCAGATTAGGTGGCTTGGCCAAGGTCATAGTTCATAAGGTTCTTTCTCTAAGTCCAGGCCTCTTTCTACAGCACTGTGGAATTTTCTTAAATCCAGTGCAGAAAAATGGAGGTTGAATCTAAAAAATTTCTATTGTTTGAAGTCTGATCCTTACAGAGTGGTAAAGTATTCCAATGAAGGATGGGATATAGACACCTATTTTGGATGGGGGTGCTGTGGGGATTTGTTTTGCCTAACTATTCCTATTTTTATCAGTTTTGTTTTTCTTTTCTTTTAAATGGAAGATGGAAGGGAGAGGAAATAAAAGCTTGCTAGCTGAAAAATAAAATGAAATTTAAAAACCCTTCAAAAGGATGGAAAAATGGAGATATTGGAGTAAGCCCCAAATTAGATGGATGGGAAGAGCAAGATGACTAATTTCTAAGGCAAGATGCAGCTAAGGTCCTGAAATGTAGCCCTGGGTTACTGAGTCAGGTCTTCCTTCACTCCTCAGAGGAGTAAGCCCAGCGCCAGGTTTCTGTCCAGCTCCAGGCCCCAGCTCAGACTCCCAAATGGCCAAGCTCGCGATCTACCCAACCTTGGTGTGCAGTAGGGAGAAGAGATTAATGGCCCTGGCCCAGGCTGGCAGCTGAAGCAGCCACTTTTGAGAGGCAGAGCAGGCAACAGGCAGTGAGTAGCTAAGCAACAGGAAGACAGGAAAATTGCTTCATACCCACAGTTTGAAGAAACTAGAAACGCAGGAGTGGGTGAGTTTCTGTGGGTGAGTTTCTCTGTGAAGCATGTGCCAATCGAGGTGGGGATGGGCTGGGGGAATGGAGGGAAGGAAGTCCCAGGCTGTGATGAAAAGCCTCCCCTTTCACAAGTCTCTTAAGCCATGCTGTCCTTGGCTTGCCAGGCCTTTGAAATCCACTCTAGAAGGGTCCCTTCGAGGGCCTCTGAGGCGGTGCCGTGGCCCGGGCTCAGAGTCAGCGCAGAGCGCTGTGAGCGACTTCCTCCTGGCTCTGAGGAGTAGCCACAGGACAGGGGTTTTGTTGTAGCATGTGTCGGTGTAGGTGGAAGTGACTCATTCCGCAGCCTTTCTCAGAAGGGAGCTGGCGATGTCTGCGGCTGCCACCGTCACAGCTGCCTGCATGCCACAGGAACAGCTAAATAAAACCCGCTGATGGCACAGGCTGGAAAAAAGCAGACAAGAAGCTGCCTGCGGCTAATGAGCCCCCTACGGCTCGGCCCTGGGGGCTCTAGGTGCACGGGCGCCGCAGGACATCGCTATCTGCCTTTGCTTCCTTAGAATGGAAGGAGCATCGTCTTGGAGAAAGTGGGAGCTCTGGAGCATCCTTAGGATTGGGGTTATTTGGTAGGAGGGACGCAGACCCCATCAGACTTGCAGCCAACTGGAATCTCTTTGGGATGGAAAACTGAGAAAGTACAATGTTCCAAGGCAGAGCCCACAGTCCTTTCCCACTCTCAGAGGGCATAGGATGGTAAGCCCATTGCCTAGTGCCCACTTGGGGAAAAATCAATTCAATCTGCCTGATTCTAGGGGTCCCAGGTCTAATAGCTTTAGTTCCACTCAGGGATCAACTACCCTGTCCAATTGGGTGACATCTTCTCACACTTACCCCTAAATTTCCCTCGGTATAATCATGTCTCAAGTTGTTACGGAGTTATTTCAAACACATCCAACTCTTCATGACCCCATTTGGGGTTTCCTTCTTCTTCTTTTTTTTATTTACCTTTTTTTCATTTTCTAAAACAAAATTGGTTCCATTGTTTTTCCCTTCCCACCCTCCTACCTTGGTGTTTTCTTGGCAAAGATACAGGAATGATTTGCCATTTTCTTCTATAGTCCCTTTTACAGATGAGGTAACTGAGGCAAACAGGGTTAAGCTACCATGACACCCAGCTGTCCATTTTCCACAAGAGTTGTTTCCAACTCTAACATGTTTGAGAACTTAATGAGAAAAGAGAAAACAGGATGGAGGGAACTCTTCTAAAACCAGAGGCCTTGGTTGAAGTCTTCAATGGCAGGAATATCCTTATGACAAAAGTCTCCTCTGACCCATGATATCTGTGACATTGGACAAATGACTCAGTCTTTCAGTGGCTCCAGTTACTTCTGTGAGACCACAAGTTGGAGGTGACTGATGCGCTTTGGAGGAGAGACTGAGGCAAACAGTAATTGTCTGAGGACGGATTTGAACTCATATGAGTCTTCTTGATTCCAAGCCCAGTGTTGTATCTACTGCACTACCGAACTGCCGCAGAGTCTCCAGGACACTATTAAAATGCACGTGTTATCTGAGAGTAGTCTCTATCCCTTTCTCATAAGGTGGGTCAGTGTAGAGACTAGATGGTTTTTTTTTCCTCCTGAGGTAATTGGGGTTAAGTGACTTGCCCAGGGTCACACAGCTAGGAAGTGTTGTGTCTTTTTTCTTTTTTTTTTTCCCTGAGGCTGGGGTTAAGTGACTTGCCCAGGGTCACACAGCTAGGAAGTGTTGTGTCTTTTTTCTTTTTTTTTTTCCCTGAGGCTGGGGTTAAGTGACTTGCCCAGGGTCACACAGCTAGGAAGTGTTAAGTGTCTGAGACCAGATTTGAACTCAGGTCCTCCTGAATTCAAGGCTGGTGCTCTATCCACTGCAGCACTAGCCATTCCAAGAGACTAGAATTTTAAGTGCTGATCACCTTAATACAAAAATTAAGGATTTTGTCCCTGGAAGTTATTTCAATAAAAGCAAGAATGTAGATCACAGGTATAGGCCAGCAATTCTGAGTGTTTCACCTTATGTTTATTTTCATTTCAATCCGAGGCATCATGAGAAATGAGAAATTGCTGCCCTGATGCTCAAATGGCTTCTGTGAATTTTTTTAAAGCAAGTCTCTAAAATAGGTTTTAAGAATACAGATTGACAATTGAAGATTTTGCAAATCAAAAAGAATTTCTTAATTCAAAGCTTCAAAATTGTCTAGTTATGGGCTATAGATTGGTACCAGGAGTAAAGTGATCAAAAGGATAGGCTTAATTTTAGGCCGAGAAAGTATGGTGGCTTTTGTTAGTGTCCCACTGGGTAACTAAAGAGACAGGGAGAGGCTTACCAGTCACCACATCTCAGCGGACCGAAGCAGAGTAGCCACTTGCCCTGCAGGGGCTAAACAAGGAAGCCCAGCAAACAGTGACAGATGACATCACCAATAGCCATCAGCATCCAATTCACTTGCATGTCTTGGTATCACTCCCTGATTCATAGATAAATGGAGAATAAAGGGCAGACAAAAAAGACAAAAAAGATGAGAATTACTCAGATCATTGCCCTAGCCGCATGTGTGCCTGACATATTCCTTCAATGTGTGTTCCCTGCTAAATGTTCCCTGTATATATTTCTTCTACCATGCTTTTGAATTAAGTATATTTTGCTTTAAACTAAGGCACTGTGTGGAGGCAGTTCTACTCTGTTTAGTGATTATTAAATTTTCACTTCAGAAATCAGCCATTGTTACAAGTCAGGGCTTGACTTCTTGTTTTGTTGATTGTCTAGACTAGTGAATCCAAACACAAGTAAAAACTGGGACCACTAATTCATATATAAGAATCCCAGTGGGCTGATTATTGACTTAGTTTTAAAATGTAATTTTATTTATGTTTTACTATACTTTTATTCATTTTGTTAAATATTTCTTAAATATTGTGGCACTCTGAAGTATTGAGTGTGGCAGACCACACGCTGGAGGCATGGACCCAAGTATTTGACTAGACTAAATAATGTATTGCAGATAGTAATAATATAATATATTATAATATATATTATGACATAATATATATTATAATATATATATTATATATAATAATGCAGATAAAAACTAAAAAGCATCTGCATATTTTTTCCTAGAGAACCCTGTTGTTAAACATTTACAAGCATACCCCCTTTTTGCTTGAATATTGCTTGAGCCCCACAGGTATGAGGGAAGCTTAGGGAATGTAGCCATTACCAGAATAAAAGCCTGGTGATTCTAGGCTAATAATAACAATAACAGCCATTTATATAAGACTTAAAAGTTGGCAAAAGACTTTCTTGTTTGACCCTCACAACGGCTCTGAACTAGAGTCTCCACTGGTTGATAGGCTTAAGTAAATTTTACATTGGTAGAGGTTTATAAGCTGTCGTCTTGAATGAGTGCAAACTCAGAGTATACCTAGGATCTGTGGTGGATTTTCTGTGCATCCCTGTAGGAGAGGGCTTCCACGTGTTTTCACCATAAAACATGGAGTCTTATTCAGAGGGTCCAAAGTACAAAATAAGTAAGTTTAAATAAAGATATGTATGTGTCTTGCTTGGGACCACTGGGTGTGTGGGAAGAAGCAAAGTATATCAAAAGACTGTAAGAAGAGGACTGAATAATGAGAAATGCAAAACCATGAAAAAAGAGAATATGGCTGAAGAAAATGGGACACAGTAAGTCAAAAGGTGGCTAGATTGTACAGCAGAACCCTAGGCCTGGAAGCAGAAAAATTCATCTGAGTTCAAATTAGGCCCCAGACACTTAATAGTTATGTGACATTGGACAAATCACTTCATCCTGTTAAAATGAAGTGGAGAAAGAAATGGCAAACCGCTGCAGTATCTTTGCCAAAGAAAATCCCAAATGGCATCATGAAGAGTTGAAATGACTGAACAACAACAACCCAAGTTTTTATGAGGCTCAAATGAGATAATATTTGCAATGCTTTGCAAAATTTAAAGTATTATATTAATATGCAAGTTATTATTAGTAAGAGCACTGCATTGAGAGTCAGAAGATGGAGGCTCAAGACTTGGTTCTGCTATTTATTAAATATATGTGAGCTTAGGCAAATCACTTGCTCTATTAAGGTCTCATTTTCTCCAGATGTAAAATGAAGAAATAAATTAGATGATCTTTAAGGTCCTTTCTAAGATTAGAATAAATATAACTGGCAAACTTTGTTTCAGCACATCATGCAAACCTCACTCCACCCTGCCAGCATACTTTTTTTAATCATGCATTTTTTTAAATAAAAATTTGAGTGCCAAATTTTCTTCCTCCCCACTCCTTTCTTAAGACAATAAGCAATTTGATATAGATTATATATGTGCAATCAGGTAAAATAATTTCCATATTAGTCATGTTGTGAAAGAAGAAACAGAACAAAAGGGGAAAAATGAAAAAATATAGAGTAGAAATAGTATGCTTTAATCTGCATTCAGACTCCAAAAGTTGTTTTTTTTTTCTGGATGTATATAAGTTTTTGGCATGAGTCTTTTTAGAATTATCATAGATAACTATTTCTGAGAAGACCTAAATCTCTCACAGTTGAACTACCATTGCTACTATGTACTGCTTCTGCTATGTACAATGATCTGGTTCTTTTCACTTCACTTTGCATCAGATAAGGTGAGTTTCTGATTTTTCTGAAATTATCCTGCTTGTTACTTTATAGCGCAATTAGTATTCCATTACATTCACATAGCACAACTTGTTCATCCAGTCCCCAATTAATAGGCATCCCCTCAGTTTCCAGTCCTTGCTAACCTAGCATATTCTCAATTGAAATCCCAATGTATAAGTCCCAGAAATGTTTAAATAAAATAGCAAGAAAGGATTGCAACTTTTTAAAAAGGAGATTTGCAATTTCATTGCTATGAAGAACTCCCCCATCATTGCAAATTAGCACCTGATCCTTAACATGTAGTGGTAGAAGCTGGGGACACTGAGAAGTTGTGTCACTTTTGTGGGACCACATATTCTGTATATGTCAGAGTCAGATCTTCCTAACTCTCTGAAGCCACTTCTCTATCTTCTTTGCTATGTTGCCTTTTTGTCCTCTTGTCCCAAGTGCCTTCAATTGCTTGGTATTTAATAATCTTTTAATATATATTGTTTATATGCTTGTATACATACAGATTTCTCCATTAGAATGAAGTTTTTTGAGGATAAGGATTGTTTCATTTTTGTCTTTGTATTCCCAACTCCTAGCATAGTCTTTGATATGTGGTACTTAATGTATAAAGATTGGTTGAATGATTTGGCAACTTTACAGTCATTAATTTTCCTTTTCCTGAAATGATTTTCCTTTTGCTGGGTGTGTGCTTTATAAATTATCATCAGCATTGTCCCAGCTTTTTGATTTGAGGTTTGTTGCTGTTTAATTTGCAATATAGTAATAATTGTGCATTACTTCTTATTCTTTTGTTTCTGGATTGTTTTTTCCTTGCTCTGCACCACTTCATACAAGTCTGACCAATTACTTTGAATTCTTCATATTCATTGGTTCTCATGATGTTGTAATATCTCATTACATTTATGTACCACAATTTGCTTAGCTATTCTCCAATCACAGTGAACCCATTTTCTTTCCAGATTTTCCACCATGACAAATAGTACAACCGTGTCTATTTTTTCTTGTTTTGTTTTTTTTTTTCCTTTGTGTCAATTCTTTTGTGCATAAAACTAATGGGACGCCTGGGTGAAAATTATGAACAAATATGTATTTTTTCTTGCATGTCTCCAAATTTTTTAAATTGTGTCTGATTGTTCATGACCCATTTGGAGTTTTCTTGGCAAAGATACTGGAATGGTTTACCATTTCCTTCTATTGTTCCTTTTACAGATGAGGCAATTGGGGCAAATAGGGTGAAGTGACTTGCCAAGGATCAGATTTGAACTGTGGTCTTCTTGACTCTAGACCTGGCACTCTATCCACTGTGCCATGACACCTTTCTGTCCATTTTCCATAAGAGTTGTTTCCAACTCCAACATCCTTTGAGAACTTAATGAGAAAAGAGAAACAGGATGGAGGGAACTCTTCTAAAACCAGAGGCCTTGACTGAAGTCTTCAATGGCAGGAATATCCTCATGACAAAAGTCTCCTCTGACACACGATATCTGTGACATCGGACAAATGATTCAGCCTTTCAGTGGCTCCCGTTACTTCTGTGAGACCACAAGTCCCAGGAGGTGACTGATGCGCTTTAGAGGAGAGAGTTTCCATACTAGCACTTTCCTATATGATAAAATCATATGTCCATACCAAAAATTATATTTTACATGCTTACTTTCTGTAATTATTCTCAATATCCTCATCTGCAAAGTGTGGGTATCTATTGTAAATTATTGTGATGACAAATAAAATCCATGTGTAAAGTGCTTTCCCAACCCAAACTATTGCGTTCTAGAGCTGGGACTTGAATATTGGTCATAGAATCATAGATCTAAAAGGCCCCCTGGTTTTTACAGATAATGAACAGAGAAATCAAGTGGTTTGTCCAAAGTTACACCGAGAGAATCATAAGAAGTAGGATTTGAATCCCGATCATCTGACTCTAGAATGTATGTTCTTTCTATTGACTTTGAGTCGAGAGGTAGGATTTAAATTCACTATTTTGTTTCCTACAATAATTAATTAAAAAAACATTTATTAAGCATCTACTGTCTTCCAGTCGCTGGGGATAGAGATACGATAAATGAAACAATCCCTTCCATGATCCCAGAGGTCAGAGGGAAGACACAGAGCAGATGGACAGACTATTGGGGTACCATACCCAGCTCTTCAAGGTCTGATATGATCCAGAGCTTTTGTCCTATTTGCAGAGACCAATCTCCCTTCTTTCTTTAAGTATAGCCAGAAATAAGCCTAGTGTATTCTGGGACTTACATGGTTTGTGGTGATTTTCTGGAGTCATTGATAACCTCAGAAACCATCTAGTCCAACTTTTCATGTTATAGACAAAGTAACTGAGGCCAAGGAATTTAGGTGAATCGCTCAAGATCGTTCAGGCAAAACGTGTCAGAAATGGGACTTGAACACATATGGGTCTTCTCATTCCAGAAAGAGAGCTTATTCACTATATCCCAGGTCAATTATAGGGGAGCCAAGAAGGAAAGAAATGTCCCTGCCTATCTGTGGCCTTCCTTAAAATTCCCAGATAGCATGGCCAAGGGATGGGGAATTTTTGGACTAGTTTGGACTGTAACTTTTTTCTCATTTTGTTAAATCTTAGAAATCATTTACTCAAATCTTAGTTGTATGACTTTAGGCAAGTCACCTAATTGCTGTCTGCTTCAGTTTCCTTACCTGTAAAATGAGGGCAATAATACTATTATTATAATAGCATCTATCTCTTAGGGTTATTCTGAAGACCAAATGAGATAATATTTTTAGCCTAGTGTCTAGCACATATTAGGCACTTAGTAAATGCATATTTCCTTCTCTCTTTTCCTAAAAAACTTTGAAAATTATCTCATTTGAGAAATTTTAGAAAGTAGATAGGACAATTAGATGGAGCAGTGGATAGAGCATTAGGTCTGGAGTCAGGAAGACCTGAGACCCTTGCTCTCTGTGTGATTCTGCGCAAGTCACTTAACCCTGTTTACCTCAGTTTTCTCATTTATAAAATGAACTGAAGAGGTAAATAGAAAACTACTTCAGTATTTTTCCCAAGATAATCTCAAATAGGGCCAACTAAGTGTTAAACATCACTACTTGACTAAATAACAATAATTGATTGAGTATTTACTCACTCTGGAAGTAAGAGCCATATATAAGTTTTTCCCTTTTAGGTTCTGAGGTGAGGATATAAAGAAAAAGAAACAGTGAAAAAGAGCCTCTTTAGAAGCCAGTCTCTGCTAGAAACTGAACCTCATTTACCCCCACGTCCTAAATAAGAGAGGATGTCACAGACTCCCTAACTAAGAGAAACATGTTATTCCAAATACAAACGTATAACTTAGTATTGTAAGAATAACATAAATAAGCTAAAAAGAAATTAAAAGAGAGTGAGATCAGGTACCTCTTAAAGCTTTGATAAAGTGAGAAGTCTTAATTAAATAAGGGATAGAAGAAATAAAGAGAGAAATGAGATAATTTTAATTATGTGAAATTGAAAAGCTTTGGTGGGAGTAAAATCAATGTAATTAGGACAAGAAAATAAACTGTCAATGGGGAAAAAAATTTGCATCATCTCTCTCCAGTAAATTCCTAATACATAGTAAACCAATCCAAATTTATAAGGTCAAAAATCATTCCCAAAGGGCAAATGTTCAAAGGATATGAATAATTTCCCAAAGAGAAAATGCAAACTATTAGCAGCCACATGAAAAATTATTTCAGTAAAAATAAGACAAATACGAATCAAAATATCTCTGAAGTGTCATATCACACCCAGTAAATAGGCCCACATAACAAAAAATGGGAGGCCTATGAGTGAAATGAATGAATGAGCATTTTTAAAGTGCTTGCTATATGCAGAACCCTATCTTGAGAGCTGGGGAATCAAATAGAGAAGAGCTCACATTTTACTGGAGAGATAATACATGTTTCAAGGGTAAATCAAATGGAAAGCCTCTTGATTCTCAGATTGCAGCAAATGGAAAAGTTTCATTGTGGTCAATTCTTTTAGACTAAGGGTTGAAGTTAGAATTTCATCAATATGAGGAACTATATTGCATGATCTACTATGGGGAACATGTACCAGGTCAGCCCCTTCTCTATAACTGAAAGTCTTAGATAGAACAGCAGTTTTCAAAGCATGGTCTACAGACCCCTGGGGTCTCTGAGACCGCTTCAGGGAGTCCTGGAGATCAAAGCTATTTTCATAATAATACAGACATTATTTGTCTATTAAAATACTCTTCCCATTTCCAACTTATCTGCCTAATCCTTTTCTTCATCTACTTCAATCAGAACATTACCCAACAGATTAAATACAGAAACAGATTTTTCCCAATGACAATTTACTTTCTTGTCCTAATTACATTGATTTTACTCCCACCAAAGCTTTTCAATTTCACATAATAAAAATTATCTCATTTCTCTTTTTTATTTATTCTAACCCTTATTTAATTAACAAATATGAGAATCTAGTTGTCTTCTACTAAGCCAGAAATTAAAGAAATTTAAATTAGGTAAAATTAGATAAAACTATCCCACTTTTCTAATTTTTTTGGTTTGGAAAGCATAGTTATTTTTCATTAAAATATATTATTGAAATTAACATATAATATATTTATTATGAATGTATATTTTTAATGTATACATTTTAATTTCTAATATTGTAAAAACTGACAAATATAATTCACATAAACAAAAACTTTCTAGGGTCCTCCATCATTCTTAAGAATGTAAAATAATCCTGAGGCCTAAAAGTTTGAGAATCACTTTCCTAGATCCTAGATCCTAGAGCAATGAGAGTTTAAAGTGACTTGCTTGGAGTTGAAAAGACTTGCACCAGAGGCAGAATTTGAACCCATTTTTTTTTTCTGGCTGAGTCTATCTACCTGCTACCAGGCTGTCACCGGTTTGTCGATTTTCACCGATAAAATGATATCCTTTTTTGATACTGAACCACTCTGCACCAAGGACTGGGTTTTTGAGAAGTTGGGGATTCTGAGTTGAGGGCTACCAGTTGTATCTCCCAGTTGTATCCCACAGGTTGCTCCCCTGGATAATGGCTAACTGGGCTGATATTGAAATTGGGACAGTGGTCTGAGAGGTATTGCTAATACGGAGGCTCCTGGTGGTCTCTCTCAAGCAGGATCTAAGGGATCCTTTTTACATATCTTCTCCTGACTACTGGCACATAGTAGGTGCTTAAGAAATGCTTATTGGTTGATTGTCTCTCAAAATGTATTGTCGCCTTAGTTAGGGAAGAACTTCTTTGGTAAAGATGAGGAAGAAAATAATGTCAGAGAGGTTGAAGAAAGACAAGTACATGCATGTACTCTTGTGGGACTGTGATTAATCTAACAATTTTATAAAGCAATTTGAAATGATACTTTTAAAAGTGACTGAAATGTCCATTCCCTCTGATCCAGAGAGCTTGTCACTGGACATATGCCCTGGGGGACCAAAAATAGAGAGAAGGGTTCCATATATGATAAAATATTTATAGAACCCTTTTTGTAATAGCTAAGAACTAGAACCAAAGTAGATGCTTATTGATTGGGAGGATGACTGCACATAGATGTAATTGAATAAAACGTAACATTCGGGCATTAAAAGAATGAATATTGAATAATGCACACATAATGGGAGATTATCCAGTGAGCCCAGCCTATATGAGCAAGTGTAGGTTTCCTTGGTTGATGAAATCCCCTCTTGCTTTGGAGCAGGTGCATACATTCTGCAACTGGTTCCTGTCTTTTTTTGTTGTTCAGGCATTTCAGTTGTGTCCAACTCTTTGTGACCCTGTTTGGGGTTTTCTTGACAAAGATACTGGAGTAGTTTGTCATTTTCTTCTTAGCTTATTTTATAGACGAGGGAACTGAGCCAAATAGGAGTAAGTGACTTGTGCAGGGTCACACAGCTAATAAGTGTCTGAGGCTGAATTTGAACTGACTCCAGGTATGACACTAACTACTGTGCTACTTAGCTGCTTCTGTTCTAGTCAAGCAATGTGATGAAGAGGAGCCTTTTTGATTGATCATACAACAGGAACTGAGAAAATTCAGTCAACTAGAACCTAACCCTTCTCTTGGTCTGATTATGTTTTGTCTAGATACATTCTAGTAAGAGATGATATTATAATGATAGAGGGGGCAAGCTCTCCCAATTATAGACCAAATGTAGACCCTGAATATGGTACTTAGTTCTTTGTATAAGCCTTTGTTCTTTTGTTTTAGGTGAACGAGAATGGGGATGATTACAATCTTGTGAGCATCAAGAGATAGAAGAATGAGCTCCTCAAGGTCCAGGAGTAGAACTCATACCAGACTTTGCAACCAGCTGCTCCAGCACTGCAGTCTCCTTAGGAATGGCTGAGAAATAGTCTTGAGCATGGGAGTGTCAGTAGCTTGCCCAAAAACCCATCCAGCTGAGAGGCTGCGTTTGAACATGAACTTCTTGGGACCAAAACTATGTAGGTAGAAAATGCATCGCCATTGTTCATCCTTTCCTTCTCAAAGAGGTCCAACAACAACATGAGAGTGATATCCTGACTTACTCATGAGTTGGATTTAAATGAAGCAGAGCTGCGCAAAGTCATCAGCCCATTCTCTCCTGGTGTGAGCCCACTCTCCCTACAAAATGAAATAGTATTAGGGAGAGTGGGCCCTGAACATGATAGGAAGAAGCATTTGTACTTCTATTCTTGTTATATCTTCAATGGAAGCATCCTTTTAACTGATAGTAATTGGGTAAATGGAACTAAGATATTAGTCTCTGCAACCCAAAATTGGGGGAACCAAGGGATATGCTAGAGCTAGTTGGTATCAGCTTGTAAGAGCAGATTTTTAGTGTGATTATTTGTGCCTTGGAAATTGGAAAAACCAAATAACTCGGGATTTGATTTATTGATTTGTTGATTATCTAGATTTAAATGTTAGAGAAAATATTAACATGAATATTAAACTTAAAAGCTTATAGACACCAAATAAGTACTTTTTTGAGGAGCTAGATATTAAATATTTAACAACAAATCACTGGGGAGAAATACTCTGGAATGGGGGTTTGAGGTGAATAGTGTTAGAAAAAGATACCTCCATCCCCTTTGGGAGTATTCTTAACCTTGAAAATTTAGCAGGTCTTAATCTGGGAAAATGAAACTAGAGTACTCAGAAAAGCATGCTAACATTTACAAGAAATGATGCAAAATAAAATAAGTAAAACTAGGAAAATGAAATACAGAGTGACCTACAATCATTAAAACTGAAGAACGAGAAAATAAAACTCATATACTATAATGAAAATTATCAAGCTTGACTCTAAAGAAGAAGGAATAGAGGAATAAACATTTATATAGAACCAACTATGTGCCAGGAACTGTATTGTCAGTTTTTTGTTTTTTAATATTGCCTTATTTGATTCTTACAACAAGTCTGCAATTATTCCTTTTTTATAGTTGAGGAAACCGATGCAGCAGAGATTAAGGGACTTCATCAGTGTTTCAAGCAAGTATCTAAGGCAAGATTTGAATTCTGGTTTCCTAACTCCTGGTCCAGTCCTAAACATCTAAGTGAATGTCCTTCCTTTCTTGCAGAGATGAGAGTGTAGAACACTTTATCTACCATTTGATTAAATTGATATGTTAATTAGTTTTTCTGAATGGCTATTTTCCCCTTGACTTTATTCTTTGTTAATATGAATAAATCTCTGGGAAAGAGGGAGTGAGGGAAATATTTGGAAATTAAGGTGATGTAAAACTAAAAAAATTATCAGTAAAAAAAAACAAAAAAAAAACAGCCAGAAGTGTTAGAATAAATAAATTTAACTATATGCACGAGAATCTATTATTATTATTATAAATAAATCCCTTTTCGGAAAGGCACAAATTAGTTTAAAGTTACCAATTTGGAAGCCTTCTATCACCTGACCCAATTTCACAAATGTTGTCTTCTCTCCTACCCAGCAATGCCCTCTGTTCTATCCAGACTGGTCTCCTCCCTGTCTTGTTGAGAATGAGACCTCATGCTCTCCCCAGACTTATTTGTGTTGTTTCTCTAGCCTGGGCTGCCCTGTCCACACATTCCCCCACTTCTGAACCCTAATCAATATAAATTCTATTCATTTTTTTAGATCCTGCCCTACATATCGCCTCCATAGAACCTTCTCCAATGAATTTACTACTCCTTCTTTTCTTAAATATTTGTACCAGTTACAGTCTATGCCAGCTGTTATCCAGCCCTCGATTGTATCCTGTCTTATATTGCTAATTGTTTTATGTATATAATAGAGTCTTCCTGTCCGTGCCCACAGCATAGCCAAGGCAGCCAAGTGGGGAGGAGGTGATGATTGTACCAACTTCCATTTCATGAATCCTGCCCAACCCTCTGGATTTGTTGGCACCGGTTAACTCTTTGACTTGACCCTGACAAGGCATTCTGGTTTCTTTCTGATGAAAGAGCTCAGGGCACACCTTCTTTTCCTTCGGGTTGTTTTCCTCCAGGCATATGAATTGCCCTTCAGCTGGATGGCTTAGCTCTCTTACCACAGGGAAGAGTGATACAAGTTCCTAAAGAGAGAGATGATGTCATATCTTTTATCGTCATCAGTATCAACGTTTTATACTCATTTCAATTTTTCAAGGAGCTGTACTTCCATTGGTGAGACTACTCCTTTCAATAACACAGATCACAATACCAGTCAAGAAAAAGTCTTTGAGAGTTCCTGTGGCCAAAAATTCGTCACTCTATAGCCAAACCAGTGATAAGCCTGTTTGAATCGGTCTAGGCTGGTCCTTGGAAAATAGCTTGCAATCTGTTCTCGGGCCATGTTCAGAGATGAGGCTGCCAGGTGGCGGAGTGGATAGAATACAGAATGTGGAAGCAGGACAGTCTGAATTCAAATCTTGAGACTTACTAACAGTGTGACCCTAGACCAGTCACTTAAACTGTCTGGGACTTGGTTTCCTCATCTATAAAATAAGGGTTTGGACTTGATGACCTCTAAGATCCTTTCTGCCTCTAAATTTATTATCTATGATCTTATGGTTTCCAGCAGCTACAACCTTTTAGAACATGTCTGAGAACCAAGGGTCACACAGCTCAACAAGGTAATCAAAAGAGAACTTCCAAAGAGATATTTTGCTATCCAGTGCCTATTATGTACATATTGCTGGGCACTAGGAATAGGTGGTCCTTGACCTTAAGGGGTTCACAGTCTAGTTGGGAAAGATGGGGTATGCACATAAAAATATATAGCAATATAAGGTAAAATGTGTTAAATGCTAAGTGTAAGTTCCCAAATACCCAACACTGTTAGTGAGTATATTGTGTTAATTGATTGATCTGATTGATTGTACATAAAATAGTATACAGAAAGTGTATTTGAGTTGATGGAGAACAAATTTTCTTTCAGAATTTGCAAATAAGAACAATTTGAGCATTTACCCTTTTTTAGAAACTGAACAGGTTCTACCAGCCCAGTGTGCTAAGCCGTTTAGTACCAGATAGAAGAGGGACACTTCTTTTTGTAGCCCAGCTTATATTTCCGGGAGACAATTTTGTCCTGTATATGCATTATGTAGTGAAGATCTGAACCATGGGATTACATGGGATAACATAACTTCTAGGAGTCAAATGTCTTTAAGCCATGTTCATGGGCCTTCTCAGTTCCTGTATTATATGACTTCTCATCTTGTATTTCTCCAGACTGAGATCAAGCATGACCTCTTTTGACAGGGTAGAGGGGCGTAAAATAGCAGATAGATTATCAGGCAGAGAGATGTCGAGTGGGGAAATAATGGCTATGTGTGTGCCTTTTAGCTAAAGATTCATTTGAGTCTGAATGGCGAGTTGAGGCACAGGAGATGAATAGCCTATGACCATGTATAGTGTAATAGATTGGATTGAGAGGAATGGAATTTGAGGAGGTGGATGAGCTGAGAAACAAAGGTGTTAAAAGGAGGTATTGATTAGGGTAGAGAAGACTGTAACTAAGTATTGAACTTATTGGGGAGAATCAACAGTGACTTTGAGATCCGTGTCTGATAGCAAATAGCAGGTTCTTAATAAATGTTTACTGACTTAAAACTACTTCTACTTAAAAGTTCACTCTTTCCTATCTAGATCCCTGTGGCTAAGTGCTAGGGATACAAAAAAGGCAAAAACTGTGTAGAAGGGATCATAAGAGAAAGAGATCTAGAATAAAGAGGAGTTTGTTAACTAGTAAGCTAATAGCAAGAAAAGGACTTGCCTTGGGATGTCGCATGGGTGCTAATGACAAACATAGGACCAGGACCCAACTTTCCTGGGAAAAGCTTCTATTCTGTCTCTGATCCTATTTTTCTTCTAACACATAATTAGCAAGGGAAGTTACTTCCTTAATTTTACTTTTTCCATATATTTTGGGGCAACTAGAAGAAGATTTGGAGAAGGGAGGTAGAATTCTATGATGCTTATGATTCTTCCTTGGAGAAGAAAGAAAAAGTAGCATCTTCAAGGACTTTGGCTCCCGAGGCAAAGCCCTGTTTGCCTCCTATTAATTTTGGCTCTGATTTTAGGATTTACTCTTTTCACTCTATCATAAAACACCATGGTATTTGGGCTGCACCCCCCACCCAACTCGAAGCTGAGGGAGAACAGTCAAGAAGTCAAAGTGGCCCCATGCCAGAAACACCGTACTGCAGCAGTGACACATTGTGGACAACATCTGGCACACAGCAGTATTCAGTTTTTTTAAATATCCATTGCGATCAGAGGAGAAGGGTGGGGACGCAATTAGGTATCAAATATTTTAACTAAACAGTCTTTTCTTTCAATGAATTTATCCACAAGCTGCTATTTCCTGAGAAAGAGTCCATTAAGGCAACTTGACAAAGATGCAATAACTTGATTCACTGAGAAAATAAAGGTTTAGAGGTGGAAAGAAACCTTGAGATCACTTAATCCACACTCCTTCTCTCTCATTTTTCAGGTGAGAAAAATGGGCCAATTGCAGGAAAGTAATTTGCCCAAGTTTGTCACACAGTAGCCTCCTGGCAAAATTTGGTTTGGAACTCAATCTCAGTTTTTTTCTTGAACTTGAGAAGATGAGTCTTCTTGATTTTGGGTAAAGCTGACTACCTACTGTGCCATCTAGTTGCCCTTTGATCATCTAGGATCCTTTTCTTACCACCTACTTCCCATATGTATTGTACTCTCATGTTAGAGATCAGGGACTGTCTCACTTTTTTATTTGTATTCCCAAATGCTTAGCATAGTATCTGGAATATATTGGGCACTTAAAAAATGCTTGTTGATTGAAAGAAAGGGAAAGAGTTAAAGCTTCTAAAAATAGTTGTTTTCTGGCTATGGTCAGAATGGTTCAATACTGTATTTTATGGTAAAGGAAAAATTGTTTGCTTTTGTTTTTGAACAGGACAGATGAGAACTTGTGCATGAATTGGATTTAAGTGAGACAGAATTGCACACTCTCCTTTCCAGTGTCAACACAAAAATCAAGAAAGCTTGTGATGGCCCAGGATACAGTGAATGACTTTGGTGTCTTTGATGTCTAGCCAAGCTCTAGGCGCTTGCAATGACTGCTTCAGCTGCCTTCCTGGCCATTAGAATGAATTGTTCTCATCCATCCATTTTTCCAGGGAAAGTCTTCACATACTTGGGGTGTACATTCCCTAACTCACCAACAGATTTGAGGCCTGTTGATTACCTTCAACTTGGCTTAACTCATCTGCAAGATGTGCTGAATGTGTTACAACTTCTTGGAATCACAGGTGAGAGCTGGGTGACAGGTGGATACCAAAGGTAGATGAGTAGTACTGAAAAGGACTCAGCAAAGCTTCACACCAGAGGTTCCAGTCCTCCCCAAATACTCAAACACCCCAGTGGAAAAGATTAGACACATATTCAATGACAAACTTTAGAATCATGGTTGGAAAGGAACATATAATCCATTATTTTCCCAGAGTAAAAATCCCCTCTACTTTATCCTTCAAAAAGGATGCTTTAAAGCATGAACCATAACAAACAACCTCATTCAACATCAAAGCTAATTTAGATGTCAAGAGAGAGGAGTGAATAAGTTCCAACCACATGGGTCAGTCCACAAGGGCACTTTTGTAGATGGAAATAGCATTAAGGAAACTGAATTACCATCTGTTTTGCTGCTGCACTCTAAGGACTACTCACTGGGTCTTTGCATCTGCAGCTCAGACCTCCTCTATGTGTTGTTCTTTCACATACACCCCTTATAAGTTGAACTTTCTATTTATTTGTATCTCTCGTGCTTATCTCAGTGTTGGTCACACTGTGAGTGCTTAATGAATGTTTCTTCATTCATTCATTTAATCAATCAATCAATCATCCACTTAGGAAGCCCATTCCCAATGTAAGTTTTGCAAGAAATTACATTTCTCTGGATGTTAGGCCATTGCTTTAAAAATAAATACCAGTAGCTGTTATTCAAGATTGCACAACCATGAATGGAACTTGACCCTTCAGAACTGGTGATATTCAGCAAACAGGAAGTCAAATGGGAAGTGTCCTCTCTGAGCAGCAATATAAAACAATATGTCATAAACACTTGTGCTATTAAAGTTTTTTATGAGGAAGGAATAGAATAGCTGTGCTCCATATCCAAGGACAAAAAAAAAGACAAATGGCCTTACATTCAAACAGGCAGGATTTCTGCTGGATGTAGGAAAAAATTTCCTAAACAACAGAGTTAGTTAGAAGGCTTAGGGCAGTAGCTAAAAGATCCTTAAGTGAAGGAGCCTTGACTTGAGTTAACTTTTACCCACCTCATTCCCAATTCCCCAGGTGATATTGTAGGAACAACAACAACAACAACAAAAAAATAATAAAGAAAAAAATAAAGAAATTTACGTGATAACTTTATTATACATCTTGAAACAATAGGAACTTGTACATAATATAGTACATTGCCATTTTGTGTGCAATCATTTTTTTTATTATATTATGTTTTAGAAATGCTTGTCTTATTCTGTAAATTAAAAATAAAATAAATTGGAAAATACCCACCTTTGGGTTAGTTCTCAGAGTAAATTGGCATTCTTATTTTAAATGCTGTCTTTAGGCCTGGCTCCTAACCTCCTCCTTCATTCATATATCACTAACAGGGATCTAAGACACAGAGAAATTGTTTAAGAACACAGAATGAGAACAGTCAATTCTGGACAGGACACTTGGTGCTGAATCTGACTACATCACCCTTTCTTCTGTCCTTCCTTCCTCCGCACCACCCACCCAGAAAATATCTTGTCAACTGAGTGATTGATGGAAAGTCAAGAAAGCAAAGGGATTCATTTGAAATATTTTGCCCATTTAAGTATACCCATTTAATTTCAACTCCAGACAGTCAGTTAGTCAACAAGCATTTTTTAATTAAATATTCCTTTGGCTATAGGCACTATCCTAAGTAAGTGCTGAAGACATTACTTTATTTTATTTTAATTAAAGCTTTTTATTTTCAAAATATATGAATGGATAATTTTTCAACATTAACCCTTGCAAAACCTTGTGTTCCAGTTTCTCCCCTTCCCCTACTATATAGCACGTAATCCAATATATGTTAAACATGGTGGAAATATATGTTAATTCAATATATGCATGCATATTTATACAATTATCATACCACACAAGAAAAATGAAATCAAACAGGAAAAAATGAGAAAAATATTGTCAATAAACAACAACAAAAAAAGTGAAAATGCTATTTTGCGAACCACACTCAGGTTCCACAGTTCTCTCTCTGGTGTGGATGGCTCTCTTCATCAAAGATCATTGGAACTAGTCTGAATCATCTCATCATTGAAGAGAACAATGTCCATCAGAATTGATCATTATATAATCTTGTTATTGCGTTGTACAATGATTGCCTGATTCTGCTCACTTCATTCAGCATCAGTTGATGTAAGTCTCTCCAGGCCTCTCTGAAATCATCCTGTTGGTCATTTCTTACAGAACAATAATATTCCATAACATTCATATACTATAACTTATTTAGCCATCCTCCAACTGATGGGCATCCACTCAGTTTCTAATTGAAGATACTACTTTTAAAAAAGGTCAAAAACATGGTTCCTGTCCATTGGACACTCATATTCTTTTTTAAAATTATTTTTAGGTTATATATGTACATTCATTTTTTACATATTTATATATGTTATATTGGGAGAAGAAAATTAGAACAAAAGGGAATAACAACAAGAAAGAAAAAAAAAAAGGTGAAAACATTATGCTTTGATCCACAGTCAGTCTCCATGGTTCTCTTTCTGGATCTGGATAGCATTTTCCACCCAAAGTTTCTTGGAATTGCTTTGGATCATTGAATTGCTGAGAAGAGCTGTCTATCATAGTTGCTATATACAGTGTTTTTCTAGTTCTCCTTATCACTCAGCATGAGTTCATGTAAGTCTTTTTAGGTTTTTCTAAAATCAGCCTTTTTATTACTTCTTATAGAACAACAATATCCCCTCACATTCATAGACCACAATTTATTCAGTCATTCTCCAGCTGATGGGCATCCACTCAGTTTCCAGTTCCTTGCCACCACACAAAGGACTGCCACAAACATTTTTTTACATATGGGTCCTTTTCCCTCTTTTATGATTTTTTTTGGAATTTAGTTGTTCTTCATTCTCAAAGAGGACCAAAACCATATCACTAAGTTAGAATCAAGTTACAGTATATCCGACGGTGGCTGATCAGACCAATCCGGGCTTGGACGGCTTGCCACGGTTGGCACAAATGATCCATGTGAATATTTGGGGTGGCTGCTTGAATTTTATGCATCTCACATTTCTTTTGCATAGAGCAGGTCCCCTTCTCTGATGAGGGCAGTCCTGTGCCAGTGTCTCCCATACCATACAATCGATTCTAAAGTTCCTAAGAGAGAACTTGAGGGTGCCCTTGTGACCATCTTGTGAGCTCTTGTCCTGTGTGAGTTCTCCATAAAATAACTCTTTTGGCAAAAAAAAAAAAAATTGGCATTTAAACAATGCAGCCATTCCAACAGAGTTGTGCTTTCTGCAGTAGAGTTTGGATGTTTGGAAGGTAAGTTTGAGAAAGGACCTCAGTGTCTCCTGCCAGGTAAACTTCAGAATCTTCCTGAGACAACTGAAAATAAATTCAAAAACACTCATATCCCATTGGAGAGAACTACATAAAAAATCATTGATATGTGTAGAATAAACAGAAGACAATTTCAGATGGAAGGTACTGTCAGTGGCAGGCCTAGAAAGGCCTCCAGTACAAAGTAGAATTTGAGCAAGTGTTGAGGGAGGTCAAGGCAGCCAGGAGGGGAAAGTGAGGGGACAGGAAATTAAAATGTCTGGGGAAGGGCCAGAGAGAACTAAAATCTGTCTGGCACCATGGGGAGTGGAATTATCTTTCCTTCTGTCCTCCTTATTTCATTACCTGCAGTATATGTGGAGTCTAAAATGGAAGGCGATGACTTAGATAAGAACGGGCCCTGGCTCTGCTTACAGGGCTCAGATGACCCGAATCCCAAGCCTGACAGTTCTGAGCCAGAATCACCACCCTGCTTTAATCCCTCCCAGCTCCCATCTCTCACCACTCATTTTGCCTCCCCAGTCCAGAGAGAAGGAAACCACATAAGTTTCAGAGAGAAAATGATGTTGTTTTTCTGACTGATGAAAAGTCCTTTCCTGGAGGTTGGTCCCAGAAATCTTTATTCTCTCTGTGAGAAGCCCATTGACTTCCATACTTCCATCTGGCTTTTTTCCACCATTCATTCTTTCTAACTTAGGGTTTCATTTGTCTATCTTTTGGCCACTGGGACGGCGTTATTTAATACACCAGCGTTTAGGGAGCTTCTGTATCTCCTGTGATGTTTAATAAGTGTTTGTTGACATTCATTCATTATTCATCCATTCATTCATCTTTCAACAACATTCACTGAGTACCTAGATTGTGGAAGGCAGGCTATACAAAGACAAATAGGACATCATCTCCACGCTCAAGGAGCATTATAATCTCGTTAGGGAGATGCTAAAAAAGTTAAATAGCAACAAAATAACAGAAAAACGAACTGAGGCAATATATTTTCCAGGGATCAAATGAGTGGGATGGAAATTACAGGATTTGAACAGTTCATATTCTGGGAAGTTTCATCAGGAGATGGGGCTTATAGAATGAAGATTTGGATTCATGAGAGGCAGCTAGGCTGGACAAGAGACAGCTCAAAAGACTTGGGCTGGAATCCTCCCTTCAACACTTCATGGCAGTGTAACTGGTCAAGTTGTTCATTTTATTTGGGCCTCAGCTTTCTGAGCTAGGTGATTCGATGGATTGTGTCAGGATTTGCCAAGAAAACTTCAAATGAAGTCACTAAGAGTCAGACATGATTGAAAAACAACTCAATATTCTCATCTGTAAAATGGGTCTAATATGTATAAAGTACTTTGTGTGTGTGTGTATATATATATATGTATAATACATATATTAATAAATATATTTATTATATTTATTTAAAATAAATAAATTAAATATATTAAATAAATTATTAGAAGAAGAAAGTGAGCATTCTAACTAGGGAAAATGAAGTGAGCAAAGATAGGGTAAAGAAAATGAATGTTGCCTATTAGGGAAGAGGGAAAATGCCATCCAGAACAAAAGCAAAGAATTCTTTGTGATCTGTAAAATGAAAGAGTCAGACAAGGTGACTTAGAAGAATTCTTTCAGCTCTAACATTCTGTGCTTTTTTGGCTTTATAATTAAATATATCTTGAATTTCCTTGGTCTCAAAATCTGGAATGTTCTGAACTTAGCCCATGACCAAGTCACTTCAATGGTGGCAGGAATGCCAGATACTTCTGTACCCCACCCTCACCAGGGTTTTTGGTACCTTTTTTATTTTACTTTTTTCCAATTGCAAGTAAAAAAATTTTTAATGTGTTTTAAAACATTTTTTGAGTTCTAATTTCTTCTCCTTCTCTTCTTTCTCCCCCATTGAGAAGGCAAGGAATTTGACATAATAATTTGATGTATTTGATACATGAAATGAAAAAAAAATTTCCTTTGGTGCCTTCTTGAAGTATATAATAGTTAATAGTTGTTTTGTTCTTTAAGGTTTACAAGCCATTTTTATGTGTTATCTCATGCGATCCAAACAATATCTAAGACATGGGTACTATTATCCCTATTTTTACAGAAGAGGAAATCAAGGCACAGAGAAGTTAGATAACATGGCCAGGGTCCCCCAAATAGTATCTAAGAAAGAATTCAAACTTAGCTATTTCTGGGCCACCTAATTGTCTCAAAGTTTTTATAAAGATAATTTCCATGTCAGGGTGCTGGTAGAAAGAACAGAAAGAGATGGTCAGAGCAAGATATTAATCAAAATGACTAAGACAAGCATCGAGGTGTGTGTGTGTGTGTGTGTGTGTGTGTGTGTGTGTGTGTGTGTGTGTGTTTATATTTCCCCTCAATAAAATCCAACTCTAGATTCTGATTAGTGAGACAGGACAGAAGTAAAAGTTCTTTTCTGTAATCCAGGTAAGAGAGAGGGCTAAGGATCTGAGGGATGGAAGTTCTCAAACATGGACTCAATGTGTGGTCCTGAGCAGTAATGAACCTCTCAGGCTCAGTTTCTTCATTCATTAAGTTAGAAGGCCGGACTATGGTCTCTACTACGATCCCTCTCAATCTAAATCTGCTCCTGTGATCCTATGGTGCTCGGGAAGAAGGGACAGGAAGGCATCTCCCTTTGGCTTCCTGAGGGGTTACTCTTTTGGGGTTTTCTTAGATAGGAGAGTGAGGCAGGTGAAAATGAAGTAGTGAAGGTGGCAAAGATGCCAGATGGGCAGAGTAAATCCTATGTTAGTGTTAGTTATTATTATTGTATCCTGTCTTAGACCCTGATCCCAGGCAAGTCTCTGCTCTCTGCCTTGGTGACCCAATCTGTAAAATAGGGCAAATTATAGCACCAGGTTGTTGTAAAGATCAAGTGAGGTAATAACTGTAAAGTACTTAGCACAATGCCTGGCACATGGTAAACACACTATTAGTGTTAGCTATTGTCTATATTATCAGAGAATCCTGCTTCAGATATACTTATTGGCTGTTACCCTGGGCAAGACAGTTAATCCCTGTCTGCCTCAGTTTCTTCATCTGTAAAATGGGGATAATAATATCACCTTCCACACGGGGTCATTGTGAAGATTAAATGAGATATCATATCTAAAGGGTTTTTCAAGCCTTCAAGTATTACATTATTGAAGCTGTTTTCCTGTTATTGTAAGTGCTAATGAAGGTTCACTGCTCCCTGAGCAAACTTTAATACCGAAAGAGCGGTTGCAATTCTATAAGTCATTTCTTCCCCCTTCTTCCCCCCAGTAGTTATTGTTATCATTATTTATTTCTTTTTTTTTTTTTTTTCCCCTGAGGCTGGGGTTAAGTGACTTGCCCAGGGTCACACAGCTAGGAAGTGTTAAGTGTCTGAGACCAGATTTGAACTCGGGTCCTCCTGACTTCAGGGCTAATGCTCTATCCACTACATCAATTAGCTGGCCCTGTTATCCTTATTTAAAGAACAAAATATGCAAAGAAATTCCTTTTGAGATTACCCCCAGTTTGCCTTGTATATATTTTACTTATTCAGGGTTGTTTGCATATTTTCTCCTTGAAGATTTGTACTAATTTTGCCTTTCTTTGTATCTTCAGCATTTAGTTCAGTGCCTAGCATATAGTATAAATTAATTAATTTTATTTATCTATTTTAATTTTATTTATTAATTTTCAACATTTACTGTATGGGATTGCCTATCATCTAGGGGAAGGAGTAGAGGAAAGGAGGGGAAAATTTGGAAAAATGAATACAAGGAATAATGTTATAAAAAATTACTCATGCATATATACTGTCAAAAATTTATAATTATAAAATAAAAAATAAGATAAAATAAAATTTTTCAACATTTACTTTTATAAGATTTTGATTTCCATTTTTCCCATTCCCTCCATCCTCTTTCCCTGTCTCAAGATGGCAATCAGTCTGATATAAGTTATACATGATATATAAATACATGTTCTTTATTTCTGTCAGTAATAATAATGAATTGTCCCTGGACAAACGGATAGCCTTTATCAGGCAAAGGGTAAATTGATGATGTGCCCATCTGGGAAAAACTCCAAGGAGGAAGTCCTTTAAATATAGGTTCAGATTTGAGCATGAAATTTAGGGGACTTCAATCTTAAAAAGAGGGAGCATCTAATTAAATGCCCAAGAGACAATGCTAGGGATTGCTCAGGATATGGGAAGCAGCTGGGTTGTAGTAAAAAGAGAGATGGATTTGGAGTCGGAAGATCCAGCTTGGAGTCCCGAAGATGGTACTTAGGAACAATCTAACTTTGGGTAATTCACTAAATATCTGAGATTTAGGTGCTCTGGATTATGGGGATGGGATATAAGCTCCCTGAGCATCTAATTACTTGACTTTACTCTGGATCCCCCTTGCTTCCTGTAGTATCTAGCATGTAGTAGGCACTTAATGAATGCTAGTTGTTTTGTAATAATGATTGCATTACCTAATTCGTAGGAATGCTGAAAGGTCACATAAAGTAATACATGTAAAACATGTTGCAATTATAAAATGCTATATACACACACACACACATATATCCCACACCTCCTTTTTTAAACCAGATCTATGATTCCACTGGTTTAGGGACCTTAGATAAAGGGCTCCTATCCTTAAAAACAGCTGGTAATGCATTGGATAGAGAGCGTTAAGCCTGGAATTAGTAAGACTTGAATTCAAATATGGACTCAGATGCTGACTAACCATAAGCCTGGGCAAACTGCCTGCCTCAGTTTCTTTAACTGTAAAATGGAGATCCTAGTAGTCCGTACCTTAAAGGTTGTTCTGAGGATCAAATGTGATCGTATTTATTTATGCTTAGCATAGTTTGAAGCATTTGTTGTTTGGTTATACCTGTCACTTTGTGATTCCATTTGGGATTTTCTTGGCAAAGATACTGGACTGGTTCGCCAGCTCATTTTGCAGGTGAGGAAACTGAGGCAAACAGGGTTAAGTGATTTGCCCAGAGTTCCACAGCTAGTAAATGTCTGAGACCAGATAAGAACTCAAGAAAATGAGTCTTCCTGATTCCAGATCCAGCACTTGAGCCCCTTTGCCACCTAGCTGCCCCTCTTAGGCGTATATAAATGCTTATTCTTCTTGACAATATTGATTACCATCAACTCGGCGATTTATAGTCTTCCTTGGGCACTAGAAAGTAACTTGCCCAGTGACTTGCTCTCCCAGGAAATATCTATCAAAGTAGAGTCTTGAACTCCGCTCTCCCGACTCTGAAGCTAGTTCTCTAGCCATTACCCCGGAATAACTCTCTCTGTGAGTCATATTATTATAGACTCCCAGAAACATTGTCTGGCTTCCTCTGAAGGTACTTGCCCTTCCAGTGGCTGAGGTTTACAGAGCTCAACTATGGCTTTCCCACCCCAACCCTAAGAGCATCAATTGCATGGAGGTGCTAATTGAATCTGAAGGAGCTTATGAGATCACCTAGTGAGATAGTATAGGGGGAGCAGAGGAGAAGACATGTTTACAGTTAGCAGGTGTAACTTGAATGAAGAGCCAGCAAAGGAGACCGAAAATGATTGGTCAGACAGGTAGGAGAAGTAGGAATGAGTTTTGTCACAGAACAGAGTATCAAAGAGAGGAGGGGATTTAGAGGATCAAAGGCTGCTTTGGTAAAATCTGTGGATCTCTTGTTAGTATAATTTTTTAAAATATATGGAACAAAATACAAAGAATCACAAAAAACCCATTTATGTTAAAATGCTGTTATCAAAATATTAGAAGGGGAGCAAATTCAGAAACCTCAGGTTAAGGACCCCTGCTAAGAAGTAAAGAACCAATTTAGAGAAGATGCCCTAGTTGTGAAGATTGCATAAGCTCCCCATTGCAAAGTGCAATGAGAGAAAATTGTAGTGTAGCCTCAGAGGACCACAGTTAAACTGGCCAGATAGATAGATGCAAAGGCCCATTCAAAGCTTTTACAAGTTCAGAAGTAGGAGATTATTCTCTCCTCCCCAAAATTGGGGAAAAAATACAAGGATTCTTTTTTTTTTTTTTTTTTTTTAATGATCCTTTGGACAATAGGGAACCACTGGAGTTTACTGGGTAGGGGAAGAACATACTCAGACTTGTGCTTTAAAAAATTAATTTTAAAATTTAATTAACAGAAATCTGTCTTCCTCACATCCCTCACTCTTTTGGAAGGAAAAAGAAAAAAAAAATCCTTGTAAAAATATACACAGTCAAACAAAACATATTCCTTCTTTGTCTTTGTCCAAAAAAATGTTTCATTCTTTGTCAGATCCACCTTGATCAGAGCTAGCTTTCAGAGTTCATTTTTATAATATTGATATTACATCTTAAATTGTTCTTCAGGCTCTGCTCATTTAAATGATGAGGATTCTTAAGATAGGGTACAATGTGAAGAGCACTGGCCTAGGAACCAGGAGCTCTGAGGTCTAATTCTTACTCCATTGTTTAAATGTGTGACTCATTTTTTCTGAACCTCAGTTTTCTCAGCTGTAAAAATGACAATGGGAGTATGCGTTCTCCTCCAGCTCCCAAATTCTGTGCCTCTATACTGATTTTTCATTGCTATGTTAAATGATGGGAACAGAAAAGGAGGGGGAGGGTATATCCTGAAAAGAGAGAATTTGTCCCATATGTTTTGATTTTATCCCTTGCAATTAGCTTCCTGTGAGAAGCTGTGAAGCAGAAAAGGTCCATTGTTTCTGGGTTCCTGGGGAGCTCCAATTCACAGCCATTCCCGATGCCTCTGGGTTTCAAAGTGTTTGGCCAGCATTAACAAAGAGCCCACGCCAAGGCTGTCTGGGTGAGTGATCCCTATCTCTGTACACAATGCAGAGATCTGCATGGAAGAACTGGGAGTCCCTGTGCCTCAGAACATGTGACCACAATTTAGCGTGCCGGTGAGGAGCCAAGCTATCACTCCTCCCATATAATTGCTAACTCAGCTATCTGAGTCCCTTCCAGGGTCTCTCCGATGAGTCCTATTTGCAAAGCCAGGGTGATTCAACCTTATAATAATGGCTCGCGTTTTTTTAGGGCTTTGAGGCTTACAAAGCACTCTCCTCATGATAACCCTGTGAGAGAGTCAGAGCAGGTATTATTATCCCCATTTTTAGCAACGAGGAGACAGAATCTGAGAGATTAAGTAACTTGTCTGTGTTCCCAAAGCTAGGAAATGCACAAGCTGAGATGCGGATCTGGGTTTCTCCTGCAAGTATAAAAATGGGCATGAATCTCCTTATTCATTTTTATTAAATGTCTTTTGGGATTCAGTTTTGGACGGTATCCTCCGGTTGGTCTTGAACAAAGAAACCTCAGTGGGACCTTGTGCACTGTGATTTTGAGGAAGTTGACCCACTTATGGGGATCCCACATTTTGAAATGCAGGGGGCCAAATTACATTTTTCATTAGGTGACAATGTGCTGTTGCTTCTGAAAAATATCCCTGTCTTCACATGCAGCTATCTTTCCTCATTTTGTGCCCTACTCAAAACACGGTTTGCAGTGTTTGTCCCTCTTCCTGCTTTTTCATATCTTAAAGTAAGACAGCCTATGAAGTGGAAATATTTGAAGTGAACTGGGACTTCTTCCATCCCACTCTCTCCCTTTCAAAGCAGACTGGTTCTTATTTCTGTTGTCTCCTCCCATACAGCCTAGAAAAAGATGGAGGCTCCCACTGGGCCTTGGTCCATGCAGTTGACAGAAGGGCTGAAAGGGATAATAGTTCCCTAAGTCAAAGAAAGCAGGAAATCTCTCCAGATACTCAAAAACTGTGAGGAAACTGATTCAGAAGGATACATTTTCGAAGCTCTGCTTTCTATCTCAATTAGTCTGTTGCCAAGAGTTCTGACATCCTTGGCTCAGATCAGGGTGGATGATGGAACACCAGTTTGGAGTCCTATAAGAGAATAATATGTCAGTGAGCAGGTTACACAGACCATGACTCCCTTAACTTGACAAAGGCTCTGGGTCAAGGATGTGAATCTCCGTATCCTTGGGGCGCAGTTCTGTTGTTCCTCAAGCATCTCCATATCTATGGAGTTGTGTAGCTAATGTTAGTCACTGTGTTCTTCTGAAGAGCAGAATGATGAAAGAAATTCAGCCAGCTCTGGAAAAAATCAGGATGCAGGGAAGGAAAAATCTTCAGGGGGGAAATTAAGCTTTTGACTATAGCTAGGAGTCTGTATTTTTACCTAGTAGTACTTATATAGACTTTGTCAAACAGACCAGTCCTTCTCTATAGACTGCAGGCTTCTTGACTTTACACACCGGAAGTATCCTGTTCTCTTGCGGTCTCTCTCTCAGATTGGCTGGCCTCCCAGAGCTTCCATTTTGAGGAGAATATCCAGGCCAATCATGGCTTCATCTCTGTCCAAGATGCACTCTTCACTCTGGATTTTCTCTACCATGCATCCCCTCATCCCGTCCCTTCATCTCTCCCCACCCCTGTGCTTCCTTTTCGGTGTAGTCTATCCCCATTAAAATATTAAGTTCCTTGAGGAACAACACTGCCCTTCTATTGCAGATACTTAGCACAGTGCCTAATACATGATCACCGCTTAATAACTGCTTGTTGACTTAACTAGAAAAATATTCAATGAAGGGGCAATTAGGTGGTGCAGTGGATAGAGCACCAGCTCTGATGTCAGGAGGACTGAGTTCAAACCTGACCTCAGATAAAGTCACTTAATCCCAATAGCCTCAGTATATATATATATATATATATATATATATATATATATATATATATATATATATATATTTAATATAGTGGAAAGAGGCTGTATCTAGAGTCGGGAAGACTTTCGTCTTCAGCCACTGTGTGATATTGGACAAGTCACTTTACCCTGTTTGCCTCAGCTTCCTCATCTATCAAATGAGCTGGAAACAGAAATGACAAACCAGTATTTTTGCCAAGAAAAACCTAAATGAGGCCACAAAAAATTAGACATGACTGAAGTGACTGAACAACAAAATAATCCCTCAGAGTGTATGGTACATAGTAGGCATTTCATAAATTCTTGATGATTGATTTCCTATTTAGATTTGATGTACATATATAGATAGATGTGTGTACCTACATACACATATGATAACACATAGGAATGTTTAGGTATGGAAACATGCATATATATGTATATATTTATCTAGATCTACCTATGCCAACATTGATATAGATATTGTTTAGTTGTTTTCAGTCATGCCCAACTCTTTATGACCCCATTTGGAATTTTCTTGGTGAAGATGCTTACGTAGTTTGCCGTTTCCTTCTCCCAATGTATGAATTTCCGTTTGCGTATGTATGTGTGTATGTATGTATATTAAGAAACAAGGGCAAACACCTCTGATAATAATAGAAGCAACTCACATTTATATAGTATTTTAAGATTTATAACATATTTTACATATATTAGCTCACTTGAGTCTCACAACTATTGATTAGTTGCTATTATTATTCCCATTTTATAGAGAAGTTAAATGATCCCAGTTCCTCAATTTTCTCAGGTCCCACGATTTACTCTTATTTCACCCTTGGATCACTCAGTGATAGTCATACTCTATAGCTCACCATCATCCTAGGTGCTTCATTTGCAAGAATAAATTCCCTGGCATCTATTTCATCATAACCTTCTATTATTTCACCCCTCTCTATTCTTTACCCCTCCTAACCCTATTCTTTGTCTTCATCATACTCTTCATCCGACAGTACTTTATGAGGCCATTGTCCTTGCTCTGACTTCACTTTTTCCCCTTCCCAATCTTTACCCTACAGCTCACCAGCCCAATTTTTTATTTCCTCTACTCTGGAATCCCGGGTGGGCCCCTTAGACAAATCTGTGAATTACTTCCACTATTCACTCCTTCTGTTCCTAGTCATCTGAAGCTGAGTAGATCAGGAGGAAGTCACAACAAAATTTATGGCCTTCACAAAAGCAGGGCAAGCCTTTTTCCTGAATGATTCCCTCTCCTATTTCCCACAAAGACTGTTCCAAACCTTTTCTTCTGCCCACAGACTTCTCCTAACTCATCTTTTAACTTCATACTTAACTGACAAAATGTGGCCATTCTCAATGAAATCCTTTTTCTTTTCACCTCAGAACTCCTGTACATTTAGTACTCGTCCTTCTTTTCCTCTGGTGTTGGAGACAGAATGATTCAGAATGATCTCCTTGTAGTCTGAGCCCGTGGAATAGTTTGGGTAACAGTTAACAAAAGGAAGTTTGCTTAGCCATGACGAGAGAAGGACATTGAGAGCAATTTTTTTTCATTCAGGATAGAGCCTTGATGCACCTGATGAAAATTCTCACCTGCTAGTCTTTGGTCATAGTCTCCACCTTGTGTCCTTGTGTACTTAGGCTGTTTGAGCCAATCAAGTTTTGAGAACAATTTTTAAGAAAATTAGTTTAGCTTTTGTGTTGTGTTGTGTTGTGTTTAGCTTTGATGATCTTAGGAAAAGTGAGCTCAAGGTTGAGCCCTTACCACACCAATTTCTGATAGCTGTGCCTCTTCTCCTTGCCAAGATCCAATCTTTTTCCATGTGCCTTTGATTCTACCAATGACTTCTTTCTCAATCAGTTTCCATTCTAGTCTTTAATCTCTCCTTACCTATTGATTCCTTCCCCACTGGCTTCAGCATCCCTAAATCTCCTTCACTAGCTCCTACCTCTCAAGGTATCATCCTATATATCTTCTCCCCTCCCTAACCGCCTAGAAAAAGCTGTCTACTTTTATTACTTCTACTTTCTCTTCTATTTTTATTTCTCAACTCTTTTGCAGTCTGCCTTCTGATCTCATCACTTTAATTGAAACTCCTTTCTGCAAAATTACCAATAATCTTTTAATTGACAAATCTCATGATCAATTTTCTTGGTCCTCCTCCTTCTTGACCTCTACATTTAACACTACTGACACTTTTTTTCTTTTGCCAATCTTCCCTGTCTTGTTGCTCCTTTTTAGTTTTCTGTGTTAGCTCATCATCCAAATTATACCTTCTTCCTGTTGCTGTTCCCAAAGAATCTTTGTACCCTCTCTTGTTTAGTGATCTCATTATCTTCCTTGTGCTCATTAGTCATGTCTATGCATGTCCCAGTTCAATATAACCAGCCCCAGTCTCTCTCTCTTGTGCTCCAATTCTATACAACCCGATATTTAAAACTGAACATTCCATAAGTATCTCAAACTCAACATGTTCAAAGCAGAGCTCATCATCTTCCTCACCTACCCCACTGCAACCTTTTATTGAACTGGGCATCCAGCTTCTCCCCACTTCTATCTTTCATCTTCCACATAGGGGCTAAAGTAATTTTCTGGAAGCTCAGGCTCTGACCACATTTTGCTCTTATCTAATAAATTTCAGTGATTCCCTATGACCCCTAGAATACAAATTATAAACTGTTCGGTTTGGCTTTTTAAACCCGCCACCCTTTTTTTTGGAGGCATTCAGGAGTTAGGTGACTTGCCCAGGGTCACACAAGTATCTGAAGTTGGATTTGAACTCCTGACTCTAGGACCAAGTCAGCTATCCCCCTTTTTAAAGCCCTTTCAACTCTGTTCCCAAACCTCTTTTGTAGCCTTCTCATACCTTACTTCTCTCCTTGCATTCTAAAATCCAGCCCAGATGGCATTCTTTGCTCCTTATAGTTTATCTCCCATCTTCGTACTGACCACCTCCCTGTGCCTGGAATGTTCCCCCTCCTCATTTTCACCTTTTACACTTATTTTTTCCTGGAGATTCAGCTTAAGCCCCACTTGCTTCACAAATCCTTGACTCATCCTCCCCAATTACTAAGCCCTGCCTAAACTACCTTGAATTTATTTTGTATTTATTCTCTATAATTGGTGCCCCCCCCAATACAATGCACAAGGAACACCTAGTGCCCCGCACAGTATTTGGGCTTTATTCAGATAATACCTTGCTTGATGATTGAGTTACCCACTTTGCCAGCTTTACACAACTACCGAGTATCTTGCGTAAATGGAAATTTCCCTGATCCCAAGCCCAGAACTCTACTCATTAGGCTAAACTGTCTAGCCTGAATACCAGCGTTCAAAGCTGCACGTACACCACACAAAACTAAGGAGAGACACTCTCACACACAGAACAAAATTAATCTTAGTGACCACATTCGCCGATGGATAGTGCACTTGGGGAGCAACACTCCTGCTGGAGAAAGTGCTGGTTCTGGAGTCAAGGAGATCCGAATTCTAATTTAGCCTCAGACACTTTCCTGTTATGTGATCCAGGGTAAGTCACTTAGCTACGTCTGCCTCAGTTTCCTAGATTGTTTTTATTGCTGTTTATCCTTGGTCTTGCAGAGGACCATGATGATACCATGACATTCAAGTGAATTGGGTTGAAATAAGGGAGGGCTGGGCAAGGTCACCTCCAGAGCCATCTGGGTCCAGCGGCCAGCTATAGATCAGGATGACTGGAGGTGACCCTCTATAAAACAGTAATGGTAACACTGGCCCCTGCCTCACAGGGTTATTGTGAAGATCAAAGGGGAGTGCTATTTGTAAAGCACTTAGCACAGTACCAGCTCACATAGTAAGTGCTTATTATATGCGCGTTTCTTCCCTCTTTCCTTTATTCTTTTCCTCTTCTCCCTTCTTCCCCCCCTTCCTTCCACCCACTTCATGTGGCAGCGGAGGACAATGTTTGCTGCACTAAGCTAAGTAAACAAAATGGCATTATTAGGTGTGTGGACAATGGCATTGAGAATTTATTGAGCTGATAACCTTTTTTTAACAAGCACCTGGGACTTTTTTTAGGGATAGGAAAACCACCTTAGAACCTTTGTCCTCTTCTTTTACAACCTAAAGTGACACCCGCAAACATGGGAGATCTTAAACGCGGATTCTACTCAGGCAGCCCCAAGGCTTAGGGCACTCAGGGACTAAGCAGGTCCTGGGAGACTAGGTCAAACCCATCTCCTGCTAATTCAGCCAGAAACAAAGGCAGAGTCCTTAGATGCTTTCCTGGTTCCATAAAACCTGTTTAATTAACTGTCTTTTGCTTTGAACTAATGTGTCTTCTGGTCGGTCTGATAAAAGCAACATTAGGTATATAATTCACCTAGGCCCATATAGAACAGAGCTGACTCCCAGAGCTGCTGTTTTCTTTCTTTTTCCTTATCTCTAAGAAGTAATAAATTATGTCACATTTATATAGCTTTTTAAAGTTTATTACCAAGTACTTTCCTCCCAATAACCTTGTGAGATAGGAAGTAAGTGACCTATGAGGCAGTCAACAAGCATTTATTAAGTGCCAGGCCAATACGTGGTCCAATGGGTAGAACCCCAGTGTGGGGTCAGGACAATGTGAGTTCAAATACAGCCTCAGACACTCACTAGCCGGGTGACCCAGGCAAGTCATTTAACCCTGTTAGCCTCAGTTTCCTTGTCTGTAAAATGAGCTGGAGAAAGAAATGGCAAACCACTTCAGTGTGTCTGCCAAGAAAACCCTTACCGGGGTCATAAAGAGTCAGACACAATTAAAAATGACTGATTAACAAAGGTGACTGAATTGAAGAATTCATGGAAGGAAATAAAATTTAAGAAATCTGGAAAGGTAAAAAGAGGCCAAGTTATGAAAAATACTTTAAATACCAATCTTTTAAAAACTTTAAATATAAGCTTGCCAGAAACAATTTAAATAATTTAGATTATTCCAATCTAAACATTTCTGCTTAGAGAGAGAAAGGACTAAACGTCGGTATGAGATTGGAAAATTTCTCTCATAAGTTATTGTCAATCTACAATTTATCATATTCTCAAACAATAAAGTAGAACAATAATCCTTTCACTGTTGGTGCAGCCTTGGAGAACTCTTTTCCTAGCACCATTCAATCAGAGAACTTTGTAGAAGTGACAAACAGTCACCTACACTTGAGATTCTAAAGTCACCTTGCCAGCTGAGTGAAAGATGGATGGATGGGAGGAGACTTGAAGTGGGGAGACCAGTTAGAAGGTTATCGGAATAGTCCATTAATTCTCTGAGGAGAATGCCATCCACAAACCACTTTATTTCAGGATTCTTTGGGTAAGGCTCTGAGGTGTATTCACTTTGTAGTTCTCAGGCAAGGAATGAACCCTTTACATTATTTTGGCCAGATCCCAAAGCTACTAGTTATGCCACTGGAAAGAATGCTTTATTGTACATAAGGTGCTACTGGCCACTAATGCTTAGGGGATAAATCCCACGTGCAGCCACCTGCCATCCTCCAGGTGCTGTCCCTCAGGCAGTGTGACTGGGTTTCCATTGGCAGACAGTGCAAGTGCTGGGAGAGACAAGTAGAGGCAGGAGTCCTAGCTCCCCCTTTCCTCCCCTCCTCCCAGGGTTGCAATAATCATATATCCTATGTCTGAAAGGAAATGGGACATGGCCACCTTGTCTGCAGCCCGGGCTTTCTTCTCATTCTTCAGGGAACGTTGAACTGTCAATGTCTGGTCTACCACTGAGGACTCCCTGATACTGAGGTCCCCCTCTGCAGACAGGATGCAGCTACTGAATGCAAGTCAAGAAGTGCATGGAGATGCAACCTGCTAAAGTCCTATTCTTTCCCTCCCATGACCACTTAAGCAGCCTCCAATGAGGATGTGGTAACTCTGGTCAACTGGGTTCCCTTTGAAGAGAAAAAGGAAAGAAGGAAACATGCACTTCTTAAGTACCTACTATATACTTGGCATCGTGCCAGTACTTTACAAAAATTATCTCATTCTTGGCTCTACACAACCCTTTGAGGTGGTATTGTTATGATCTCCATTTTACATCTGAGGAGACTGAGTCCAAGGTTGTGACGTACCCAGGATCATACGCAGTAAGGAAATGTCTGAGGTCACATTTGAACTCAGATCTTCCTGACTCTAGTTCTGCACTTGTGCCTCCCAGCTGCCTCTAGAGGAAGGGATCAAGATCTGTGACTTCTCTGGTTGAGGGAGCTCCCAGCAGCAAACGTCTATCAATACAAGTCTGTCTCTTTTTGAATTCAAGGCACTGACTTGCCCAGAGCATGTAGCTGAACTCAAGACTTGAACACAGGTCTTCTCCCCTCTGAGGCTGGATGGCTACCCCATTGTCTCTCCAGAAGAAGTTTCTTCTAACCAGTCTGCTCTAGTTTATAGCATTCAGAGAAGACTCAAGGATTTGTTTTCCTTTTCCACTCATCCTCTATCCCCTAGTTATCTCTAGTGCCTATTTACCTCAAGTGTCCTAACTGAAAATGGGAATAATAACAGCACCTCCCTACCAAGCTAGTGAGTATTGAATTATTTAATATTTGTATAGTACTTAGTACAGAGACTGGCACATAGTAGGCACTTAATAAATGCTTCCTCCCTCCCTCTCTCATTCTTTCCTTCCTTCCTTCCTTCCTTCCTTCCTTCCTTCCTTCCTTCCTTCCTTCCTTCCTTCCTTCCTTCCTTCCTTCCTTCCTTCCTTCCTTCCTTCCTTCCTTCCTTCCTTCCCATTGCCTCTGGGTATGAGGATTTTCCCCTGAAGATTCTGGCTTCCCTTCAGTCTAAAATTTTTAAACTATGGATTAATTTTCCTGGTATGTGGATTGTCCTTACTGTCCCCATCAAGGAGAGGGTCTGGCATATTAGACCATAAAGTTGAAGCAGGGTTGGGGAAAGCTGATTTTCCCAAGAGATTCATCTATCTGTGGTGGAAGAATCTCCCCAGCTTAGTGGTGACCGTTAATCCTCTTTTGGTTCAAAGGGACATCTGCCTATAATGAAGGTCTGGAAAATATCAGAGACTAATTATGAAGACAGAAACATCCCTGATTAGAGAAGAAAAAAAGCTGGTTCTCTATTTATCCCATGTGTTATATGTCTTATGTCATATGTATATAGAACAGACATAGCTAAGAAGGAATTGAAGCCCAAGATTAGTGAGGAGATAGCAACAGAGCACAATGCTTCTTTCAGTAGGTTTAAATCTCTTGTTCCAGATGAAATACACCCCCAGGGTTGCAAAAGGACTTTTCCATGTGATTGCTGAAGATCTGTCAGATATCTCTGAGGAATATTCAACCACAGGAGAGATACTAAAAGAAGGAAACATGCTGTCCTATTTTTTTTTAAAGGGAGAAAAGAGTAATTCTGGAAACTAAAGATCACCAAGCAGCAAGTCATCAGCAAAATTAAAGAATGGCTTATTAATGGGATGGCCTATGAGTACTTAGAAAGGAAAACATTGACCCTTAAGAACCAGCACAGAGGAGCAGCTTGTAACATTCCTGTGACAAAATTTCAGTCCAATATGGGAGGGAGGCAGAGAGAACACTGGAGAAGACCAGAGTCTGCCCAAACATGGAGAAGAAATGTGGGCATAGAGATTGGTCCTGAGATAGGAGTACTACAACATTGGAAATGATGGATTTAAGACATGCTGCTATAGGACTTGATGCAAGTCATCAGACAGCAGTTGTCTTGTGAAAGAGATAAAGCAACCCCATCCATGTCATTGCCACTGGTTTACATAGCTCATCTCTTGGGGTGTTCTTTTAAAATTTTTTAAATTTACCAAATTCTTTCCTTCAAGTTATTTTATTCACCATTATTTAAGTTTTACTTATTCATCAAATTAAATAAATTTCATTTTTAAAAACTAAGCTTCTAAATCAAATCTTTTAAAAATTAACTTCTAATCTAACTTCTCCCTTTACACACACACACACACACACACACACACACACACACACACACAAAATTTCCAATCTTATCATCTTAGCCTTAAGAGCCAATTGGACCTTGCATCTGTCACCTTATACTTCATTGGGAAGACCTGGTGATGGAGCTTTAGAATGGTGTCTAGAGGTTCTTCTTTTTAAAATTTAAAACTTATTATCTTTGCCTTCCTTACTCCTATCAATTAGATTCTTAGGTCATTTGTACTAGTGGCTGAACTACAGAAAACAAAGGTTCCAAGAAACTAAGAAAATGGCCCTTAATGAAATAGAAATTAAAGGGAAGAAACATGTCAAGTTGATATTTTAACATTTGGGGCAGGGGGAGGTAATGGATTTGCTCAGAGTCCCACAGCTAATAAGTGTTTGAGGCTGAATTTGTACTCAGGTTCTCCTGGCTGTAGGGCCAAGGCCCTAATCACTACACCCCTGGCTGTCCCACATTTTTCAATTAATGAGCATTTATTTTTTTTTCTCTCCTATTTGCACTCCCCTGCCCAAGCATTGAAAAACAAGAATAAAAGTAAAATTTTTGTAACAAAATATGCATCATAAGTAAAAAAAATTCTCACACTGCCTACGTCCAAACATATTTCATTCTATCCCTTAAGTCTAGCATACGCTCTATCAAGAGGCAGATAATATTCTCCATCAAAGGTCCTCTGAAATTGAGCTTGATCATTGCATTGATCAGGAGTCTAAAGTCTCAAAGTTGTTTTTTCTCTATAGTATTTTTGTAAGTACATGAATCATTCTCCTGGTTCTGATTGCTTCACTTTGCATTAGTTCCAACAAATCCTCCTAGGTTTTTCTGAAATCTGAGTCAGTCAACAAACATTTTTTAAACACTCACTATGTGTCAGGCAGTGTGCTAAATACTTGGAATACAAATACAATCTGAAAGAAAGACCATTCTACTCTCAAGGAGCTTACATTCAAATGGGGAAAGATAATACATAAAAGGAAGCTGAAAAGATGGAAAAGGAAGGATGAGCTAGACCTTTTCTTCAAAATGGAGGTTGTGAGAGTAGGCATCCAATCAGAAGAGGCCTAAGGTCAGAAGACACTTCCAATGTGAGCAATCCAGGCACTGAGTAAAATTCCAAGGGTCTGAGGTTCCTGGGGTGAAACAGAGAAAATTCAAAAAGTCAGGAGTATGTTATGGAGAGACATGATTCAGGACTAATTTAGGCATCCTCCTGAAAATGGAGGTTCTTAGAGGAATCAGCTCATCAGAAGGAGAAGTCTTAGTGGCAGGAGGTACTTCCAGTGTAAAAACTCCAGGGGTAAAGGGAAAATTCCTGGTTGAAAAGGATGGAACCATCCCCCTTGTCATTCCTTATGGCACAAAAGTATTCTGTTTTGTTCATATTTCATAATTTGGTTGGTTATTCTCCACCTGATGGATATACCCTAAGTTTCTACAATAAGAGGGACTATAAATATATTTTTACATATTGACCTTTTCCCTCTTTCTTTGATCTCTTTGGGATATAGTCCTTGTGATATTTCTGGGTCAAAAGATTTTCACAGTTTAATAACTTTTTGGTTTTTTTCTTTCTCTAGTTATAGTAGGAGGAAAGGAGTTCTCAGGCAGCAGTCGGGGCATTCTGGGGGGTGGAGTGAGGAAAGAAGATTGCCTACTTAACTCAGAGGAAATTAATTCTGGCAAGTAGAAGCTCTATTTAAATAGATGAGGAAGGAACAAGAGAAAAGGGTTACATACCCTCCCATAGCCCAGATGGCATGGAGACTTAAGTCATTAGTTTTTCCACATAAAAATCTTCTGGAAGAAGTAGAGGAAAAGTGGAAGAAGGAGGCAGGAGTAGCAGTGATGCGAAGGCCACAAGAAAATAAGGTTCCAAGAAACAGAGAAAGTGGCCCTTAGCGAGTTCTGGTAAAGGATGCTATTAGCATATTAAAATGTACCTGAGTGTATCCAGCACACATTCGTGTGATCACCTATGGTCCCTCATCTTAAGTCAAAAATCTCTTTACTATGGGCTAATAACGCTTCTGGATTCACTAATAGTGAATCACTAGTTTGGTAGATCAAGGAAATGATGCAAAGGGTATCAATTTAGGTTTACTGTATAGCTAAAGAAGACCTTGGATGAAGGACATTCAGCATTGCTTTTCCTGGCTCTGGTTTACCACATGAGAACTTGGAGCCATAGGAAAGTCAGCACTGAAGGGTTTTGCCCTTCTTGGGGACTGAGAGGAAGAACTGATTCAATTCCCTTCTAACTGAAAAGGGTTTCAGGGCTCATCAAGAGAGATGAAGGCAAATGGCAACTTGCTCTGTACCCCCACCCCACGAGTCAAGCAGAGAGCATCCAGTGACAATGGTTTGTCTGGGCAGGGGCAGCAGTTCCCTTTCACTGATGACAGTCAAGAGCAAGGCAAATGACTACTTTTGGGGCTATATAGGGAATTCTAGTTCATTAGATTGTAAGCTTCTTGAGGGCAAGGGCTATTTTTTGCCTCTTTTTGTATTCTTAGTGCTTAGCACATTTCTTGGCACATATTGTTATTGTTGTTGTTAAGTCATTCAGGGGTGTCTAACACTCCATAGCCCCAATAACAATCCAGGCCCTTCTATCCTCACTATCCCTGGAAACCTATCCAAGCTCGTGCTCATGTTCAATGTTCCTATGACACTAACCATCTTATCACCAATCTTTTCCCCCCCAATCTTTCCCAATATCAAGGTCTTTTCCAGTTCTGTCTTTCCATAATATGGAAAGAATATTTAATCTTCAACTCCAGTATTTGACCTTCCAGTGAAAAACTTAAATGCATTTCGGTTTTTTTGTTTTGTTTTGGGTTTTTGTTGTTGTTGTTGTTGTTTGTTTGTTTTTAGTGAGGCAACAGTGGTTAAGTGATTTGCCCAGAGTCACATACCCATGCAGGGTTAAGTTTCTGAGGTCAAATTTGAACTCAGGTTCTCCTAACTTCAAGGCCAGTGCTCTGTCCACTGCACCATCTAGCTGCCCCCTTGAATTCATTCCTTTAAGTATTGACTGATTTAAGTTTCTTGCTGTTGGAGGGACTCTTTAACATCTTTTCTAGCATCACAATTCCAAGTACCAATTCTATGGGGCTCAGCTTTCCTCCTAGTATGACCGTACATTGCTGCTGTAAAAACCATAGCTTTGACTATGTGCACCTTTATCAGCAAGATGATGTCTCTGGTTTTTAGGATGCTGTCAAGATTTTAGGATGCTGTCATAGTTTTCTTTGCAAGGAGCAGGCATCCTTTAATTTCACAGCTGCAATCTCCATCCACAGTGATCTTTGAACCCAAGGATATAAAATCCGACATTGCTTCTATTTCTTCTCCCTCTCTTTGCCAAGAAATGAGGGCATCAGTTGCCACAATCTTACATTTTTTTTTGATGTTACGCTGCAAGCCAGCTTTTACCCTTTTCCTTATTAAGAAGCTTCTCAATTCTTCTTCATTTTCTGCCATCAGAGTGGTTTCAGCTGCTTATCTGAGATTGTTGATGTTCTTCCTGGTCACCTTAATTTTGGGTTCTGATTCATCCAGCCTGGCATTTTGCATGATATATACTCCACATATAAGTTAAATAAATAAGGTAACAAAGTTTTATTGCAAAGTCTTAAACCAATCAATTGTTCCATGTTCAATTCTAACTATTGCTTCTTGACCCACATACAGGTTCTTCAGAAGACGAGTAAGATGATCTGAGATTTATTTCTTTTTGAGTAATTGCCACATTTTGTTGTGATCTACACAATAGCTTTAGTATAGTTGAAGCTGAAGTTGAAGTTGAAAGCTGTTTTTTTTCCAGAACTCCTTTGCTTTCTCCATAATCCAATCAATGTTGGCAACTTGTTTTCTAAGTCTGCTTTTCTTCTGGTAATTCTTGGTTCACATATTGCTAAAGCCTAGCTTGCAGAATCTTAAGCATCACCTTGCTGGCCTGTGAAATGAGCACAATTATTTGGTAATTTGGATAATCATTGGCATAGTAGGCTGAGAGAAATGTGATTAAATGGCAAATTATTGGGGAGAACCTTGACATTTCCCAAAAATTTATCCCACTTGGGCTATCTTATTTAGTTGTTGCCTCACCCAAGTGGAAAACCTTACAAAGAATTTAATCTAAGTGAATTCTGGCATTTTGGGACAGAGATAGAAGATGGAAATTGGGGTGGAAATTTGAGGGAGAGGGCAATAGATCTTTTGTCTAGTTTGCACAAGACTGTGGGTGATTTGGAAGTAAATGTCATGAACAAAGTCACTTCCCCAGCCTCATTAGAATAGATCTACTTCTGATTATAATATTCATTCTCTCTAATTACTTGTTAACCAGTTAGAATCGATTGCTACCCTTAAGAACACCTTCACTTCCGAGGATATATAAATATGGATTGGGTTTTATGAGGGTCTTTAGCCTTTGAACTTGTCACTGACCTCTTTCATTATTAATAATCACATGACTAATAAAATGATTACCCAGAAATAAAATCCTCCAGAAATTATGTCTTTCAAACTTTATATAGATCTCAAGACACTTAATAAATGGTTATTGCATTTGATTTTGATTTTTGATTGAGAAACACGTTGTACTAGTTAGCAGTTGAGGTTCCTTCTGACTTTATGATTTGGAAATTCCTCCTTTTTACCTCTGAACTTATTGAGATGAAAAGAAAGTCTGCCATCTGATAATTGAGACAAATATGGAGAATACTGGCTGTGGGAGCAGAGAGAAAACCTCTATCATTTTCATCTCTCTGGACCTCAGGATTTTCATCTGTAAGGAGGTTGAATTACATGTGTCTAAGTTATCTTATAGCTCTAGAGTTACATTTCTACAGTATGATCTTGTGGTCCTACTGCTTTTCTGTGAGAGAGATCCCCTACTTTTTCTATCTCTCAGTGATCTGTGTGACTGGAAAGATGTGATTTGTTGCAGAAAATAGATTGCAAAAGCTTCTGTTCCCTTCTCACTTTTTCCTTAGCAATTTGCTGACCCCCTGGGTTACAGTAATGGAAACAATCTTTAGTTTCCTTTGGGAAACTTTCTTTTTGAAATATCTCCAAAGATCAGTGACTGAGTTCTTTTAAGACTGGGTTGCCTCCAACACAATTTTATTTTGAGTGTATTTATTTAGGTGCAACTCAAACTGTAAGTAGGAGTTTTTTGCACCTGGGGCAGTTATTATATTTAATACATCTAGGACTTGAAACACAAAGAAAGAGGAAGGACCAAGAGCCATTCCCATGAGCAAAGACCTCAGGATACCACATAGCCACAATAGAGGAGGTCAACTGAGGTGAAAAGAAAGTCTGCCATCTAGTAATTGCTTTTTTTCATGCATTTTTGATAATTCACTAAGATTGAAAAATTTTGATAAGTCATTAAGGTTAATTGTGTCTCCATGATTGACAACCAAAAACCTGATTGTTGGGGAGAGGAGAAGGATTGTCATTCCCCAAAATCAAACAGTTGCTTTGGGGATGGGGAGTGAAAGGAGTGCTTTAAGACAACATCTTTTTCTTTTTTGTTCAGTTGTGCCAATTCTTCATGACTCCTTTTGGGGATTTCTTGGCAAAGATACTGGAATGGTTTGCCATGTTTTTTACCAGAGATGAGGGAACTAGGCAAACAGGGCAAAGTGATTTACCCAAAATCACCCAGCCAGTAAGTGCCTGAGGGCAGATTTGAACTAAGGTCTTCTTGATTCCAGACCCTGTGCTTAATCTACTGGGTCCTAGTGATCCCTTTTCTTTATTTCTCCTCTACTGCCCCTCCTCACCTAAGCCCCCAGATTTTACAACTTCAAAGTATCATGAGAAAATGTGAAGAGCTGGAAGGGGTCTTAGTTACTCTGTAGTCCAACTCCTCTCCTGCTCATAGACCAGCTCAGGCGCCTCCAGCCACAGAATAACCCTTATCCCCATCTTCTGGCAAATCCTGAGACAAAAGTCTATGTCACAGCAAACAGCTCCCCACTCCACATTGCTTAGTCTGCTCCCACATCTATTCTTAACATTCTGTCACTGGGCTCCACCCTGCCAAGAACTCCTAGAAATAGAAGGAAAAAGCCTCAATTGTCCTTCCCTGTTTGCTGTTTCGGGCAGAGCCTTCTTTCTGACTTCCTCTGCTTAAAAACCATTTCCACTTGTTATTATCAATATACCAGGAATTGGAGTAGTGGGTTCTATATTAGCTGTGTAATCTTAAGCTTCCGTCTTCCCTTTCAAGATTTATTTTATTCATCTATAAAATAAATGGGTTACCTGGATACTTCTTGTGTCATCTACCCATTTTTTTTCTTTTAAAAAAGCACGATTCCTTGCATTTACATATCATTTTAAGGTTTACATGATGCTGTTCAGTTTTTTCAGTCATTTCCAACTCTTCATGACCCCATTTGAGGTTTTCTTGGCAAAGATACTGGAGTGGTTTGCCATTTCCTTCTCCAGCCCATTTTATAAATAAGGAAACTGAGGCAAACAGGGTTCAATGACTTGACCAGGATTACACAGCTAGTAAGTATCTGAAGCCAGATAGAACTCAGATGAGTCTTCCTGAATTGCTCATATTTAACCTATTGCTTGCTTTCTTGGAAAGGGGAAGGGGAAGGGGAAAGAGGGGAGAGAGGAGAAAAAATTTCCAACACAAGGTTTTCCAAAGGTGAATGTGGAAACCAACTTTCCAACTATTTGGAAAAATAAAATACTATTTTAAAAAAAGATGGGTCTTCCTTATACCATGCTTGACATTTTATCTATTTCTCCACTGACTGTCCTTCAAATTTTCACCCTTTTTATATTCACAAGGCCCTTGAGAGGTACGTTATTATCTCCATGTTACAAATGAGGCAGCCAGAGCTTAAATGTCACACATCTGTTGAGTGTCTGAGGGCAAATTTGAATTCAGGTCTTTTTGGCTCCAGGTTCACCCTTCTAACATCACCTAGTTGTCTTTTAAATTAAATGTCTTATGAGAATTTTAACAATTAAGCTTGTTTAGGAACAATTTGCATCTCAGTAAATTCATTTCAAGCTTTAAATCAACAAAGAGGCAGTATGGCAGAACCAGTACGTTATAATTTACGCCTTTCTTCCTTGGAAGTGTGACTCTCTTAATGGATTCAAAGTCAGGAAGAGCTGACTTGACATCTGGCCTTTCAGATCTTGGGCAAATCACTTAACCTTCCAATGTTCCAGGCAACTTTTTGAGATTTCAAGCTGCAGCATCTGCCAGTCACTTAGAAAGAATTTCTTCCTGGAGCTGTCCAATCCAATTTAAAAAAAAAAAAAAAAAGATCATTCCCCCCCCAGTTCTTTCTTCTAAATCCCCATAATAGTCTCTTTATTCGTTTAAAATTACATTTCCTTATATGACTATAGTTAGGATGTACTCCATTCTTTTGATTCTTCCTTTTAAAATTTCACATTATTTTGTAAAAAATCTTTCCAGATTTCTATATTCTTCAAACCTGTCTGCCTTAATTGCATTATAATCTTTCACTCCCTTCAATTACTCCCCTATTTAAGACATTTACATAGTGCCTAGTTTTTATTATTGTTTTGTAATTGCATATAATGCTGGCTATGAACATTCTCCAACTCTTTTGTCTAGGCAGAGGCTTACGTAAGCACCACCACATGAGTCCATCTCATCTTCTCCCTTCCTTTTCCACCCCCAGCTCTGGCTTCTTCTATGACAAAAAATCCAACTCCCCCCACAGAGAAAACCAGCCAATCCTTGTGGCTGAGGAGGTAAACGAATGATCTCCGAGAGGCTCTGAAAACGCGTTGCCATGGAGGCCCTGGAAGGATCGTTATTTTTATTCTAGATCTGGTACTAAGTAATAATAACTCACATTTATATGATACTCGATAATTATAAGGAGTTTGATGTCAATGCTCATGTTTGATCTTTGTGACAATAGAGCGTTATCTCCATTATGCAGATTAGTAAACTGAGGCTCAGAGAGACTAATTACTTTCCCAAGATCACATAGAACATAGATCATAGAATCATAGGATTTCAGAGCTGGGAGGTGTCACTTAATCCAAATGTCTTAAGGAACTGAGGCCCAGAAGGTGTCCAAGGTCATACAGTGATAAGTGACACTGACAGGTTTTGAACCCGGGCCCACGTCCATCATACCGTGCTGTCTCCTAAGAGAATGAACCAGAGAGCCCAGGTCATGGGCTTGATCATAGTTCGAAGGCTGGAAAAGGCCTCAGGTGCCACCCCCTCCATTAATTTTCTGAGTCTAAATCCAATACTCTTTTTTGTTCAGTCATTTTTCAGTAGCACCTGATTCATCATGATCCCATTTGGAGTTTTCTTGGCAAAGATGCTGGAGTGATTTCCCATTTCCTTCTCCAGCTCATTTTACAGAGGAGGAAACTGAGGCAAACAGGGTTAAGTGACTTGCCCAGAGTCACATAACTAATGAGTATCTCAGGTCACATTAGAACTCAGGTCCTCTTGACTACAGGCCTGGTGCCCTATCCACTGTGCCCCCTAGCTCTTTACATGATACCAAAAAAGTATTAGGTTGGGGCAAAGCAAGGATAGGTTAAATTAGCAGTTGTGATCTTGGTCAGCAAAAGAATTAGTGGGAATCAGATGAGACAGAAATACTAGACTCCAGGAATGCCTGAAGGAAATTCTTCACTCACACCCTTCACAGCTGGCATATTTTCATCCCTTCCCCCTCCTACACCTGCTCTTTTAGCAGAAAATCTACTCTAATGTCCATGGGCACCAAAGACATTTCGCCCCAGCTCTTGTGTGTCCCAGACTCCGAGTCATCAATGATTCTTTTTGTTTCCTTATTTTTGTTTTCTTTAATAGGCATTTTATGTTTTTAACATCACTGTCATTTCTCAACAATTCTTCCTCCCCCATACCCATACAACAATACCCACAGTGATCAAAATGATTAGAAAATAAAATAAAATGAGAAGCCATCAGAATTCAGATGGAATGCAATGACCATTTTTGGTTTTAGAGAACCACTGTTTGTTCTCCTGGTTTCTCTGTCTTTGCTCGGCATACGTGTTTCTCTGAATGCTTCACACAAGACATCCATCTCTTGGCTCCCTGTATTCTCTCTGGTTATCCTCCATGCTTAGAATGCTCTCCCTCCTTTAATCTATTGACCTACCTAGTTTCCTTTAAGTGCCAACTAATATCCTACCCTGCTCAAGAAGCCTTCTCTAATCACTCTTTATTCCAGTGCCTTCCCTCTATTAATTAATAAATGCTCTATCCACTGCACCACCCAACTTCCCTTCTCTTTGTCTCCTCAGTGCTTAGCATGGTTCCTGACACATAGTAGGCACTTAATAAATATTGATTGATTGATTAATTGATCATATGGTACAATAATATTCCATCATATTTGTCTACTATAGTTTGTTATTGTCCAATCAATGGGTATCTACTTCATATCTTTCTCCCCAAACCTATTCTTCCTAACTTTTCTATTTCTATTAAGGACAACTTCCTTCAACTCATCCGAGCTTTCAATCTCTAATTCCCTCCTGACTCTTCATTCTCTCTCTCTCTCTCTCTCTCTCTCTCTCTCTCTCTCTCTCTCTCTCTCTCTCTCTCCATATATCTAATCAGTTGCTAAGTCTTGTCCATTATACTCCCATGACATCTTCTACCACTGTCCCTTTCTCTTTCCTCACAACCCTACTTGAGACTCTGCATACCTGGAATAATGGCCTACCTCTGGATTGGCTCCCTGGCTTCCAGTCTCTCTCCCCTTCAATCCATCCTCCACAAAGATGCTAAGGTGATGCTCCTAAGGCATAGGGTTGTTTGACCATATCACTGACTTGATAAAGCCCAGGGCTATGCTAGACCCAGCTCAAACTAGCTAGCCATAGCTGATCATCAAATTTCCAACATAAGCATTTATACCTTAGAAATTGGCAAATGCTACAAATTAGGGTTTAATTTATTATTTTCTTGATTGTATAGATTTAGAAGATGATGGAGGAATTATTAATAATATAAATTAAACTTAAAAGTGTGTCATGGGTGCATTTCCACACATCCTTACCCCCAGAAAGCCTGTGGTTAAACAGTTACCAGAATACTTGTCGGAAAAGCTCCAATGGCTCTCTATTAACTCTAGGATCAAATACAAACTTCTCTGTTTGGTGTCTAAAATCCTTCAAAACCCAGCTGCAACAAATTTTTCTAGGCTATGATTTTCATACACTTCATAGTAGTGAATCAGCCACAATAGCTGACATTCTCCTAAACTTTCTATTATTCTAAACATTCTCTCTAGCTTTTATGTAGGCTGGTCCTCATGGTTCAGTGGATAGAGCACCAGGCCTGAAGCCAGGAAGATCTAAGTTCAAAGCTAGCTTCAGATACTTACTAGATAGTAAGTTGTTGTGAAGATCAAATGAAATAATAATTGTAATTTTTTATAATTTACTATTGTAAATTAGTCCAATGCCTCGCCCATAGTGAGCCCTGTATAAATATTAGCTATTATGAATTCTCGGTTTCGTTCAAAGTTCAATTCAAGTGTCCCCTCCTATTTGAGGCTTTTCCTTATTCCCATCAGAATTTAATTTAGCTTTCTGTTCAATTGCCTAGTGTTTATTTTATGTGTTTTGCATATACTTACATATGTATGTGAGAGGGGGTGACTTTGAGACTTCAACAAAAGCTGAGTCTAGAGGGCTAAAGAACAGAGATATCAGTGTGTAAAAGCAAAGCTGCAAAATATGCACTCCCCCACTCTAGAAAAGTCTGAGACTTAAATAGCTCAGCTGCATAATGAAGAGTGAGGAGAGGCAATGAATTTGCTTCTAGTGTCTTAGCGAGATCCCCAAAGAAGTATGGAAGTAGTGCTGAATGCACTGGAATTGATTATTTTAAAGCAACATAGTTAGTGGCTTACTAAGGTTAGGGGGTTTAACCCAGGAATGTCCTACTAAAGAAAGCAGACTAAAGTCTACTACTAGACTTCTGTTTTGGCCAGAACCCTGAAGATCCTCCTCAAACTGGCTGATTTTTTTTTTTTTTGACTAGATAAAAGAGGTCATTTCCCTCAATTTTTACCTTTAAATCACTGAATGGGTGTGTCTCAGTAAAACTAAGAGTGTTAAAAGATATTTAATAGGTATGGGAATGCCTGCCATCTAGGAGAGGGGGTGGAGGGAAGGAGGGGAAAAATTTGGAACAGAAGGGAGTACAAGGGATAATGTTGTAAAAAAAAAAAATTACCTATGAATATGTACTGTCAAAGAAAATGTTATAATTATAAAAATTAATTAAAAAATTAAAAAAAAAAAAAAGATCGAGGTCTCCCACTGCATCCAGGGCTATCTCCAGGCAACCTGATCTATACCTTATCATGGGATCCAGATGACTCTGGAAAAAAAGTGAGACTGGTGACTTCCCATAGCCCTTAAATCCTGTTCACTTGCAAGTCACAACATCTCCTTCCTTATGTCTCCATTTTCTTCGAGAGTGAAGGACAACTGACAGCAGTGGACTTTATCCATCTCCTGCCAGGTCTGGACAAACAACTTCAAAGCTGATGCTCTAAGGGAATCAAAGAGAAGTTTCTGTTGATTCTTAGCCAAAGGTCACTATCCCAGTTGAAAGAACTCTACAGCATTCAAACTAAAAAGAGCATTGTGTCAGTCAAACCAAGGATGAATGGTAAACCAGCTCATCAAAGCAAAATGAAGGGATCCAGTCGATTTACCTGTCCCATAGAGTGTCTGTGCCTTCAAGAGAGCTCAGGAGGCAAGTTACCTGTCCAACCCAGACTGGAAACAGCAGAGCAAGAAGAGAGAGAACTGGCTGGCCCAGGCTAGCAGCAACTGAGCTCAGCAAAGAGTCAGATTGGACACCCAGTGACCCCCTTGATCCAGGCCAAAAGCAGGTTTGACCATCAGTCAGAACACCGCTACCCATCCTGAGGAGATATTGTGCTTTGAAAAGAATCAGCCAATTTCAGAAAAGCCTAGACTTACATGAATTAATACTGAGTAAAGTGAGCATAACTAAGAGAGCATTGTACACAGTAATAGGAAAATTATATCATAGTCCAATGGGATGGACTTGGCTCTTCTCAAACATGTGGTGATCCAAGACAATGCCAATAGATTTGGGATGGAAAATACCAACCACATCCAGAGAGAGAACAATGGAGACTGAATGTGGATCAAAGCATAGGATTTTCACCTTCTTTTGTTTGTTTGTATATATATATATATATATATATATATATATATATATATATATATAGAGAGAGAGAGAGAGAGAGAGAGAGAGAGAGAGAGAGAGAGGAGAGAGAGAGAGTCATCCCTGAAAGGAGATACAGAGAACAGAGGCTATTTGATTTATGTTTTTCAATTCCCCAGACCAGCAATATTTAGAATATATTAAGTGTTTAAATACTTGCTAATTAATTTGGTTTTTTGTCATCTATGAATATTTCGGTATTATCAGACCTTCTTTTTTGTCATTGGCCTCCTTGTAGTATATACTAAGTAATGGGATTATTGAGTTTTAAAATATGAACAATTTAGTCACTTTTTTTGGTGTATGTATGTGTTTGTACATAAACTCCAAATTGCTTTCCAGAACCACTGGATCAATTCACAGCTCCTTAAAATATTCGTGTGCCTGACTTCCCACAGTCCCCTTAAATTTCATTTTCCCCATCTTTACCTCAGTTCTTCCTAACAAATCCATCCGCTCTTGCCCCATTGCTCTCAACCATGGGTGTTAAAGCTCAGATTCTTGTGCTGGACCCCTTCATCTTTATCTTCATTTAGCTCAGATGTAAAAACTTATCAGTGGTGTCATTAAAAATCTGCTCTGAACTTAATCCAATCCTTTTTTGCTTTTTCCTTTCAGAATCATCTGTAGAAATGAAGTCAGTACTGATATCATAAGGAATTCAGAGAAGAAACAGATCAGGGATGAGTTCAAAGGTAAAGAGGGGAGGCATCCATGTTCATATGGACTAGAAGGGACAGGACTTTACAAAGATGTCCAAAGTAAGTGGAGTTGAATTTCTTTCCTGTCTACCACATTTTTTTTTTGTACTGCTCAGGTTAACCAGATAAAGGGAAATATGCAAAAAAATGAATTGGAGGGAACCTAAGAAAAATGCGTTGCCCTGGATTTATCCCCAGAGGTCTTTCCTAGTTCTGTCATTCCTGGGATGGAGATAGATTGATAGAAGGGATTTGGAATCAGAGAATCTGAATCCTGTCTCTGACACATACTTCTGGTGTGATCTTGGACAAATCACTTAACAACTTATGAGAGGATTAGCCTATGTGACTTTCAAGGTTCCTTCCAATTCTAAATCTTTGATTGCTAAAAAACCCTCTTAACTTAGAGAGTGAATGATTTTATTCTAATCCAAGGTGAAAAATAAGGGTTTGTGGATGCTTCTTGACTAAGGCTATAAAGTGCCTAAAGAGCTATTTGATAAAAATTGGCATCACATTGTTGTCTTTTTAATCCACTCCCTCTTGACAAAATTACCAGTGTCGGGGCCAGTGAGATGTCTACAACTAGGATTTTTTTGCTCACTGCTGACACAAAGAGGAAAAGCCTTAAATTATGGGCTGCTCAGTTAATTAGTATGAAGCATTTTCTATGCCTTAGTAACTGAGCTAGAGGTTAGAGATACACATACAAAAATGAGATGATCTCTGCCCTTGAAAAGTATAGTTTAAAAATCTTTTTAAAATTGATTTATTATTTAATGTAATATACAATGCATTATATAGTATATAATATACATACAAAAATAGGTTTAAAACATAGTTTAGTTTTCCAAATTTTTCTTCCTCCCTCCCACCCAAGACAGCAAGAAATTCATTAAAGGTTAAACATGAGCAATTTTTCTAAGCATATTCCCATATTCCTCATGCTGCACAAGAAAAGTCAGATAAAAAGGAGGGAAAAACACTAGAAAGAAAAAAGAAACCAAGCAAACAAGCAAGAACAATGATGACAAAAGGTGAAAATACTATGCTTTGATCCACATTCAGTCTCCATAGTTCTTTCTCTGGATGGGAATAGCATTTTCTATCACAAGTCTATTGGAACTGCCTTGAATCACCTCACTGTTGAAAAGAGTCAAGGCCATCACAGTTGATTATCACATAATCTTGTTACTGTGTACAATATTCTCTTGGTCCTGCTCACTTCACTCAGCATCCCTTCATGTAAATCTTTATGAGTTTTTCTGAAATCAGCCTGCTCATCATTTCTTACAGAACAATAATATTCCATTACAATTCATATACCATATTTTATTCAGCCATTCTCCAAATTGATGGGCATCCATTCAGTTCCCAGTTTCTTTTCTCTACAATAAGGGCTACCACAAACATTTTTGCACATGTGGGTCCTTTTCTCTCTTTTATGATCTCTTTGGGATATAGACCAAATAGAGACACTGCTGGAGAGAAGGGTATGTCCAATTTAATAGCCCTTTGGGCATAATTCCATGTTGCTCTTCAGAATAGTCAAATCAGTTCACAACGTCCCAGTTTTCCCACATCCCCTCCAATATTTATCATTATCTTTTCCTGTCATTTTAGCCAATCTGAGAGGTATGAAGTGCTACCATAGTGTTGTCTTAATTTAATTTGTATTTTTCTAATCAATAATGATTTAAAACATTTTTCATATAACTACAAATGGGTTTAACAACTAGAGGTATGCTAGAGAGCCAGCTCTAATCAGTTCTTCAGAGTTGATTATTATGATTTCAATACAGGTTTTTACACCTCAAAAATCCATAGAAGTTACAAACCAAGGCTTAATTTTTTTAATCTGCCCAGTGAAAAACTATCTATCTGGGTTATCTATCCACATCTCATTCTTTTCACTCTCTATTTGTTTATCTCTTTATTTATTTTCTCATTTATTTTAGGCTTAAAAATAATGGAAAAAAATTTAATTATGTAGATTAAATTTCAAACTGTATCATTTGTACTTTTTTCCCCCTGGAGATTCAGTAGGCAAGCATTTTATATATGCAAATGTGTGTATGCATATGCACACACACTTTTACATATATATATGTACAGATGGATAGATAGATAGATACACCAACAAATGCACAATGATAGAGTAAGAATACTAACCCGAGGGAATCAGGAAAGTCCCTTCTAGAAGGTCCTGGCACTTGAGCTGAGTTTTTAAGGGACTTTTAAGAGGCAGAACTGGGGAGGGAGAATATTCCAGACATTTTAGACAACTTGTGCAAAGACATGGAGGTCAAAACTAGGCTTGGTTCTTGCTGCTGGGGAAATTTGAGGATCATTTGAGTTTGGGGGTTCTGAGCTACAAAAAAGATAAAACTAATCAGATTAAGTCAGGCACTAATACAGGTCTTGTTTGGTCATTTCAGTTGTGTCCGAGTCTTCATGTTCCTATTTAGGATTTTCTTGGCAAGCATACTGTAATTTGTTTGCCATTTCCTTCTCCAGCTCATCTGAAAGATGAGGAAACTGGGTCAAACAGGGTTTGTTGTCACTTAGTGACCTGCTCAGAGTCACAAATTAGCAAGTTATCTGAGGCCAGATTTGAACATGAAGATGAGTCTACCTGATTCCAGCTCTATTTTCTGCCCCCCCCAGGAAAGAGGGCCACCATACTGTCTGAGAAGGGGCCAGGGAAAAACAGAGCAGACTAAAACAAAGCTGATCCAGGCTGATTTGGGGCACTTGAATGGCCACTGTACTTTCAGCCTAGAAGAGAAAGGAAGACTCAGTCTCAAAACAAACAAACAAAAAACAAAGACATGGAAGTGAGAGATGAAATGTCATGTATATGAAACAACCAGTAAGTCATTTTAACTGGGGTATAAACTGTATAAAAGGAATAATTTTATATATAAATTTAGATCATTAGTCAGTTGGATAAAGGGCCAAGGAATTTGCATTTTATACTACAAACAGTGGGAAATCACAGAAACATCCTCAAGATTGGTATGATCACCCCTATATTTTAGGAATATCAATAGCTACATGGAGGGTCAATTGGAAAAAAGAAAGCCCAAATCCAAAAAGACCAAAAGGTTACTCTGATAATCCCCGCAGAAAGATGTCTAGACTAGGCGGTTGTCCAAAGTAGTGAGAAATGAATGGTCACATGAGATCTTGAGGAAATTGAATCTGCAAGACTTGGCAACAAGTCTTAGGTATAAGAGAGAGTATGGGAATTTGGTGGTGTAGTAGATAAAGCACTGGGCTTGAAATCAGGAAAAGTCGGTTAAAAATCTGACCTCATGTCACTAGATGTGCAATCCTAAGTAAGTCTCTTACCCCTGTTTGCCTCAGTTTTCTCATCTGTAAAATGAACTGAAGAAGAAAATGGCAAGCCAATTTTGTATCTTTGCCAAGAAAAAAAACAAACAAAACAAACAAACAAAAAAAACCCAAAGTCAGACTAAATACCAACATAAGAGAATAAAGAATCAAGGAACCTAGTTAACTGGAAGAATAGGGATGACTTCAAAAAATTAGGAGGTGGAGGTGACCTTAGGGGAAAGGGAATTAATTCTAATTTGGACTTTTTCAATTTAAGAAGCTCATGGGACACCCGGAGGGCACTAGCTAGCTAGCGATTGGAGATCCTTACTTCCCCCCAACGGGCACCTCTGCATTTACTTCCCTCTGCTCTGTGTTTTGACACCACCACTGGGTACCCTTCTGGGAAGTGCTTAGCTTTTACTGAGCATCTCAGATGCATTTCATTCCCCACCTGTCACATCCCTCATTCATGAAATGAGGACACACGACAGCCATCTATCATTGATAAATTCCAGACTTCCCTACCACCAGCCCAGCAAAAAGCATTCTTTCCTTTCCTTGTATCAACAATGAGTAGTTCAGATCTATCAGCTGACATACCCTAATTCTGATGATCTACTCAGATCACTCATTTCTACTTGAACATGGCATTTAATTTAGTTACATGTTATTTCATCCATTCAGCGGGTTTTTATTTCATTTAATTTTTATGAATATGTTTTGTTTAGACATATTAAAAAAAAGCCCTCGGTGGTACTCATAATGGAGTCCCCTGCAATGTAGAGTCCTTGAAAACAGTTCAATAAAATAGAATAAAAGTAATTATGACCAATAATTCATGAAAGCTAGACTTCAGTAATTTTCTACTTAATAAAAAGACACTGTGTACTTTTTAGAGTAGTTTCATTGTGTCCTGATCAGAGATTTCTTGCATTTTAAACTTGTCTTCCTGTAGTTATAATCAATCTGCATATTATCCCATTAAATCTGTTTTGTTGCTACAAAGTCTTCTCATAATATATTATACTTTGTTCAGTTCAATCTTAGGACATACAGTTTGTTTCCATTTTTTTGCTATGATAAACTGTGTTGCTATTAACCATAATAATAATTATGATTGTAATGATGGTAATGATAAGTTTGTATTCATTTTACAATAACTATCTTATTTGATCTTCACTACAATCCTGGGAAGTAGGTGCTATTATCATTCCCATTTAGTAGATGAAAAAACTGAGTCAAACAGATATTATATGACTTACCCAAAGTTCCACAGCCACTAAGTGCCTGAAACAGAATGAATCTGAACTTGGGTCTGTCTGAGTCCAGGTCCAGACCCCTAGACATGATACCACCTGGCTGTCACTCACATAGCCACATATACTCACTCATACATTTTCATGCAGATAGTTCTTTTTAATCCTTTTTGAGACACAAACTTAATAGTGGGATGGTTTAATCAAAGGTTTCACAAAAATTATAACTTTTCTTGCATAATTAAATTATTTTTGACACTTCATTGCTCTACCTCTGGTGAATTAGTGAATCCCTACCAACAATTCATTTTTTCCATTTTTTGCCATCTTTGTCAATTTAACACTTTTGAAATGGTAACTCAGTTGTTTTCATTTGCATTCCTCTAATTGTTAGAAATTTTTATAATTGATGATCATTGATTGTTTGAATTTCTTTCATTCATAACTACTTGTTCATATTTTTAACCATTGCAAAATAATCCCTAATATTATAGATTTTAAATTCCTTATTGATCTTGAATATCAATATTATAAATTTTTTTCCACTCATGATCCTTTTTTGCCCTACATTTTTTATGTGATCCTAAATATATAGGTTTATAAAATAAGTATACAAATCACTTATTAATAATAAATCATAATTTCACAACTCCCATATGCAGTTATGAATCCACAACCACAAACCACAGTTTAAAAAGTTGAGCAGTAGATAATTAGAAGAGCATGGAATAGTTTACTTGTCAGATCTGTGGGTAAGAGAAGAATTTGGGACGAAGCAAGATATAAATTATAACATAAAATAGATAATTTTGATTATATAAAATAATTAAATGTTTTTGTTAAAACATTTAAATGTTTAAAAAATGTTAAAAAGAAAACAATGCATTTAAAATGAGAAGGAAAACAGAAAACTGGGGGGATTTTTTTATACCATGGATTCTGATAAAGGTCTAGTTTCTCAATATATAGAGAACTGAGTCAAGTTTATGAGACTAAAAGTTATTGACCAATTGATAAATGGTCAAAAGAAAAATCAAACCTATTTATACTTACATGAAAAAATGTTCTAAATTACTACTGATTAGAGAAATGCAAATTAAAACTCTCTGAGGTACTACCTCACATCTATTAGATTTGCTAAGATGACAAAAAAGGAAATGATAAATATTAGGGCGATGTGTGAAAATGCATTGTTGGAAGTTGTGAACTGATCCAACCATTCTGGAAACCAATTTGGAACTTTACCCAAAGGGCTATCAAACTCTGCATACCCTTTATCCAGCAGTTCAATTATTGGGTCTGTATCCCAAAGAAAAAGATTTTTAAAAGGTAAAAGAACTTATATGTATAGCAATTCTTTTTGTAGTGGCTCAGAATTGGAAAGCAAGGGGATACCCATTAATTGGGGAATGGCAGAACAAGTTGTGAGATATGATTGTGATGGAATACCATTATGTTCTAAATGATGAGCAGGAAGTTCTCAGAAAACCTGAAAAGACTTTTCTGATCTGAAGCAAGTAAAACGAACAAAAAACAGGAAAACATTGTACACAGCAACAGCAATACTGTATGATGAAGAATTGTGAATGACTTAGCTATTCCTCAATAATTCAATTATCCAAGACAATCCCAAAGTTCTCAGGAAAAATGCAATCCACTTGCAGAGAAAGAATTGTTAGTTTTGATCAAAGCATATTATTTTCCTTTTTTTTTTTGTTTGAGTTTTTATTTTTTTTGTACAAAATGACTAATGTGGAAATGTTTTACATGATTGTACATGGTTAACCCATATCTGATTGCTTAGTGTTTTAGGAAGGGATAAGGGGAGGAGGGAAAGGGTAGAATTTGGAACTCAAAACTTTTTTAAAAATTAATATTAAAAATTGTTTTTGCATGTAATTGGGGGAAAATAAAATATTGATTAAAAATGTGTAGTGTATATCTTAAACTCAATATGTCTAAAATAGAACTCATCTTTCCTCCAAACCTTCTCTCATTTCTACCTTCTCTATTACTGTGGAAGATAACACCAGTTTGCAACCTGAGTCATCTAGAACTCTACTCTCTCACCTCACATATCCAATCGGTTGCCAAAGCCCTCATCATCTTATGTCTGGAATCTTGTAAGAGTCTGCTGGTGAATCTGCCTGCCTCAAGTCTCTCCTCACTCCAATCCATCCTCTAGACACTAATGTGCTTTCCAGTTTTCATAGTAATTCTTGTAAAAAAGTTATTTCTTTTGATTTTTGTATTCTTTTGTTTATGGACAGATGTATGTACTTTCTTCCGATTCTTGCCTATATAATCTATTCCATTAGTCAACTTTTTCTACTTTTTAAAATAATTCTGTTTAATTTTGCTGAATATTACTTTATCATATAATTTGAGAACTAGTAACATCAAGTCCTATTCATTCCTACTTAAAAAGAAATTATTTTCCAAAACATATTTACCTTTGCTCCTCCAAATGGATGTAGTAATCATTTTATACCTCTCCTTAAAATATCGCCTTAGTAATTTGATAAAGTATAATCTGCAGATTAGTTTGAGTCATATATTTTTGTTTTTGTTTCTTTGGTTTTTTGTTTTTGTTTTTTATCTTGGCACAGACTAGCCATGAACATTAAATAGGTATGCACTTACTTAGATCTCTGTTTATTTATTTGAAAATTGTTTTGTATTTGCATAAATCCTGTTTGGTAGGTTCTCTCATGTATTTAATGCATTTTATTCTTATTTCAAATGCTACTTTTTTCTTTTTCCTTTTTTGTTTAGTGATGTACATGTAACTTATTTTGTTTATATAAATTATATAGTTCAAAGTTTTGCTTTCTCTTTGACAATGCTTATTCCTTTAGTTTCTATTTCTTGTCTTTTTACTGTAACTACCCTTTCTAATATTGTGTTCACTAATAATGGTAATAGCAGGCATCTTTTCATTACTTTCGACCTAATTAGGAAAGCTTCTATTGATCCTCCATTACAAATAGTGCTAACTTGTAGTTTTATATTAATGGCTTTGTCTATGTTAAGGAAAAATCCTTTCTTTTCTAAGCCTTTTAGTGATTTTTAAGAAATAAATGCTATATTTTATCAAAGTTTTTCTGCACATGTTGACATAATTATGTAGTTTTATTTTTATTAATATGAACCATCAAAAGAACTATTTCCTAATGTCTATCATTGGACTATTAATAAAAATCCAAAGTGACTAAAATGATTAATTTATATGTATATAGTTCTATCTTACATGCACATATATTATTAAACTATAGCTGTAATCCTTTGAAAATACTTATTAAATATTTTGTAATATTTGGTTAATTTTTTTTTCTATTTTGACCTTTCCTAGTTTAGAAATCAAGATAATGTTTAATTCATAGAAAGACTTTGATGAATGTCTTCGTTCATCATAGGTGTTATTTATTCTTTAAATTATTTGTTTAAAATTCACCAAGAATTTATTTGTTTATTTTACAGTGAAGTACATTTATGGCTTTTGATGTTTGGTTTATGTTATCTATTTGCTCTTTTCAACATTTTTATAGTTCATAATTTTTGGTAATCGCTCTTTTTAAAATTTTTGATATTTTTTATTTTTTACAGATAGTGGAAAGAGAAGTGAATAAGTATTCATGTACCTTGCTTAGTGCTTTTTACAAATATTATCTCATTTGATCTTTACAACAACTTTGTCAGATGAATGCTATTATTATCTCCATTTTACAGTTGAGCAAATTTTTTCTTTCTTTCTTTTTTTTAATTTAAGCTTTTCATTTGTCAAAACATATGCATAGATAATTCTTCGACATTAACCCTTGCAGAACATTGTGTTCAAATTTTCTCCCTCTTACTTCATCCTCTCCCCTAGATGGCAAGTAGTCCAATATATGGGCTTTTTTTTTATTTGTTTGTTTTTTCCTTTCTTTTTCTTTTCTTTTCTTTCCTTTTTTTTTTTTTAGCTGAGCCAATTGGGATTAAGTGACTTGTCCAAAATCACACAGCCAGGGAAGTGTTAAGTGTCTGAGACCAGATTTGAACTCAGGTCCTCCTGAATCCAGGGTTGGTGCTCTATCCACTGCACCATCTAGCTGCCCCGCCAATATATATTAAAGATGGTAGAAATATGTTAAATCCCAATACATGTATATATATTTATACAATTATCTTTCTGCATAAGAAAAATCAGATCAAAAAGGAAAAAATGAGAAAGAAAATAAAACTCAAGCAAGCAACAACAAAAGAAGTGAAAGTGCTATGTTGTGATCCATACTTAGTTCTCACAATCCTTTCTCTGGATATAGAGGGCTCTCTTCATCACAAGATCATTGGAACTGGTCTGAATTGTTGAAGAGAGCCACATCAATCAGAATTGATCATTGTATAATCTTGTTGTTGCCAGTCTCTCCAGGCCTTTCTGAAATCATCCTGTTGTTCATTTCTTACAGAACAATAATATTCCATAATCTTCATATACCACAATTTATTCAGCTATTCTCCAATTGAGGGGCATCCACTCAGTTTCCAGGTTCTGGCCACTACAAAGAGGGCTGCCACAAACATTCTTGCATATACAGGTCCCTTTCCCTTCTTTAAGATCTCTTTGGGATGTAAGTCTAGTAGTAACACTGCTGGGGTCAAAGGGTATGCAGAGTTTGAGAGCCCTTTGGGCAGAGTTCCAGATTGCTCTCCAGAATGGCTGGATCAGTTCATAATTCCAGCAATAATATATTAGTTTCCCAATTTTCCCATATCCCCTCCAACATTCGGTATTATCTTTTCCTGTCATTTTAGCCAATCTGACAGGTGTGTAGTGGTATCTCAGAGTTGTCTTAATTTGCATTTCTCTGCTCTTATCCCTGGTTAAAAGAGGGTAGCCAGAAGTAATTTTTTTTTCCAGAAGTAATTTCTAATAATCATGAAGTCTCCCATACTCAAAGAGAAGTCCATCCTTGGGAGGTTGGAGGTGAGCTATTAGAGAGTAAATTCCATTATTCCTCAAGTGGAAATTGTAGGGAAGGGGAATAAAAACTCTCATCCTTCCTCTCCTATTTAAAAAAAAATCAGAATTGCTTTTCATAAATAACTCCCCCATACTGCTATATGAGATATTTATTTATATAGGTAGATTTCTTCTAATAGAATGTAATCTTCTTGAAAACAGGAATAATTTCATTTTGACATTATATCTTTAGGGCTTATTACAGAGTCTGACATATATAAGTAATTAATACATATTAGTTGATTCACTGTTGTCATCTTCTGGCTAATGATTTGATCACTTCCAATTTTTTTTCCACTCTGCTGACATCTGCTGAGCTTCTGCCAAATTGCAGTTGTTAAGGGGTCTCTTCTCTGGGGAATGTTTATGGAGCTTTGGGGAACATAGCCTAAGGACTATTTCAGCTCTTTGATGAATCAAACCCACAAATCCACAACACTGTGAAAGTTCTGTAGGTAATCAATTATCTTTCTTTTGGAACTACTTTTTTTTCTTCCCCAGTGCACATCTTCTCCCAGGTCCATCTACTATTTGGTCTGGAATAAAATGATGAAAGGAAAAGTGACACATTTTGGAGGGGATGTGCAAAAATTGGGACACTAATTCATTGTTGGTGGAATTGTGAACTGATTCAACCATTTTGGAGAGCAATATGGAATTATGCTCAAAAACTTATTAAACTACCTATACCTTTTGAGTCAACAATACCACCACTAGATCTACTTCCAAAGATGATAAGGGAAAAAAGGGAAAGAGCCTTTATGTTTTAAAATGTTATAGAAGTTTTCTTTGTTTCAAAGAACTGGAAATTTCAGGGATATCCATCAATTGAGAAATGTATGAATGACTTGTGGTATATGAATATAATGGAATATTGCTGTGAAATATGAAGAAATGACAGAACCAAGAGAACATTGTATATAATAACAGCAATATTGTTTAAAGAGCTAATTCCTTTTAACTCTCTTTATATCATTTATATATAAAAGATATATCATTTATATATCTTTATAACTTATCTTTATATCATCAGGGCCATGCAGGTTTCCTTGAAATTTTACTTTAACAAAGCTGGATAGAGGGGGCAGCTAGGTGGTGCAGTGGATAGAGCACCAGCCCTGAAGTCAGGAGGACCCGAGTCCAAATCTGGTCTCAGACACTTCCTGGCTGTGTGACCCTGGGCAAGTCACTTAACCCCAATTGTCTTAGCCAAAAAAACAAAACTGGACAGACATGGTTGAGTAAAACTTCTGAAACTCTCTTAGAAATTCCACTTTTTTCTCTCTGTGCTAGGAAGGAGTATTGATTAAGCCATCTTTTGTAAACTATCCTATCACCCTCTGCTCTAATCAATGATTTTCTCAATCCTCCCAGTGCTTAAACAACTTTATCTATAAATTGAGTTACTCCCCGCCAGTATCTGCCACATACTCATTGCACCCTCTGTTCCTTTGTTCACACTTACCTCCATAGTAGAACTCCTCACATTTATACAACATTTAGCATCTTTGTGATGATGATACTTTGCGATGATTTAGCAACTTTGTGAGATGTACTATGATCTTCATTTTAATTATAAGAAAGCTAAGGCTCAGAGATTTGTGTTTTATAATTTATCTTTCTCCTAAGCATCCAGCATAGAAGTCCAACTCAGATACCATCCCAAGTAACTGCTTTCTCCCTTTCTCCATCTTGCCTCCTCTTGTGTACAATGCTCTATTCTTCCATTCTGTCTATTCAACTTCTATATATCCTTCACCTCATTTCAGTTCTGGTCTTACTGGAGGGTAGAGTGAAGAACTCCTCGCAAAGCCTCCATGTAAGGGCTCCCAGTGCACCATCTCTCCACTTCCCAGTTGTTTGCACTTGTTGGACTGTCTCCACTTTCTCTTCCTCCAGTTCCACTTTTCAACATTTGTATTTGCCTTTCCTCATTAGATTGTAAATTCCCTGGGGGCAGAGGTTTTTTTTTAAATATATTTGTATTCCCAGTGCTTAGCACACTAACAAACTCTTATTAGGCAGCTAATAAAATTTAATTGACTGATTGCTTCTCTTACCTTTTCCTAGGCTCATGCTCTCTTCTCTCAAATTCTATTCTTTTCAGAATGGCTTTGATACATATAATTTATTTCTAACAAGGCAGCATTTGACCATAGATTATTTAATGATATCTACTAGTGATTTTGTGTGACTCTAGATTCCTTGACTAGACTGTAAAGTCCTCAAGGACAGGGTCCAGGTCTCCTAGTGCTGCAGCAAATACTTTGGCCAACTTGGAGGCTTTTAAATTGGTAACTGATTGGCTGATGACCTAATCTTTGGGACTCCTGGAGTTTCATTTCGTATTCTAGAGTCGATTTATGATATCATTCAAAATATAAATAATTACCCCCAAGAAGCATGCAAGCATACAAATAATATACTCTTATAGAATCAAAATAGGTTGGTTTTTTGTTTGTTTGTTTGTTTTTACCTCAGCCAGATCTAATGCTTTGTCCAAAATACCATTTTCCTAGTGCCTAAACAACTTTATCTATAAATTGAGTTACTCTCCACCAGTATGAATCCTGGCTCTTTTCCAAAGCTAACTGCCTGATTTTTAGGAAGGTAAGCTTCACCGGACATCAGTAGGATGAGGACGTTGAACAAGATAATGTCCAAGGACCTTTCCATCTCTAGATCCAGTTATCTTATGGTTAAAAGATGCTGCAGACCAGTGATCAGTAGGACATGTACCCGAGTCGTTTTCCAATATGGATGCCTTGCAGTGAATCATCCATCTGCTCCCGTTTCACAGTTTCCCTCCTAACCAACTGCACACACATGCAAGACAGCTGGCCAGAACTGAGGTTGCGAGCCAGAGCACGGCCCCTTGGCCCAAATGAGGGATGAATCTAGGACCTCATTTTCCTCATGTTCTAGTCTAATCAATGGAGCTGGCCCACTCCAGAAATGCTTCCACCAGCACCATCTGCAGGGTGTGAGAAATTAGGACAGTCCTGGCTCTCCCAGATCCAGCAGGCCCTGGCAGATGGGCAGTGACTCAGGGAGGAAGCTTGGCAGGGGTGGCAGAAAGGAGAAGAGGTGGTTGTACCAGCTGGTGACTAAAGAAAAGACTGGAGGCTCGCACACACACAGAGGCACGCATGCACACATGCACACACATGTGCAATCAGCCCCCACAGTTGCTAAAACAAAGGAACGAAACGGTCCCTTTTCATTCTCACACTCATCTTAATTTCCTTGATGCTTTTTTTTTTTAAGCTATTGATTTCCTCAGTTAGTGGAGGTCTCACCCTGGGGATGATTCTGAACCCCATGACTTTTATAGTTAATCTTGTCTATAATAGCAGGGTCCCAGAAAGGAGTACCCATGAGGGTATTCACATCCTAGGAAGAAAGAAGAAAAGAGAGTATCTGCAAAGTCTTTCTTAAAGACCCAGAATTTAATCTTAGACCACTGAATCCTAACTGGTTCCTATATTAAGACAAAGCTTTATTTTTTTTATTTTTTTTTATTTCAAACTCCCATTCTCAAGACATCTTTTCCTATTTTTACAGTTCCTAACTAGGTGTCATACATGGCACTTGGAAGGTAGTAACTAGCACCAGGCAGACATCTGAGAATAATACCCTGTGACTCTGAATTCCCATCTTTTAAGGGTGATCTCCTACCTAGGAGAGATCCTGAAGAATAGATCCTGCAGGATAGATCCTGAGGAAGTAGAATGTGCTCATTCTCTAGTGTTAATGTATCAACAATGCACGGAGTGGGGAGGGTAGTAGTAAAGGGAATGAAGAGGGATGTAGCAGTGTCTCTGCCTTCAAGATCAAAGCCTAGGAAGGACTCAACTAAGCCTGTTTCCAAGAATTGCTGGAAAGTAACTATTTCATCCCAGATGGCTGTTTCCAAATAATTTGGGGGGAAAAATACATTGGCACAGATCTTTCTCAGAAGGGAAAGGAGGTCACTGGATAAAGATGAAGGCAAATAGGGAAAAGCACAGGAAGATAGGGTATTCCACTTTAAAATATAGGAATGATGGGCTCTTAGCCAGAGATAGATAGAGTCTACCTAACAAAGACTCGTGAGAATATATTACCTTGTAGTTTTACCAATTCAAAGGGCTCTTAAGGTGAAGAAGAATGGGAACGGGGGAGGGGGAACTACCTATGTAATCAATGCTATCAAATACTACAGTAAGTTGTGATGTGGGAAGAAAAAAGAAACAAACAGTGAGAATATGCTTTTACAGTATGCAAGATTTAAGAAAAGAGTAATAAAATCCATGGCATCAGATATCTATACTCAAATTCCTAAAGCATTAGTGACAATTAAAATACACTAAAAATGCTAAGGCAAAGAGGCAAGTTTGACTTCGTAGGTATCATTGTGAAATAGAACTCATACTTGGAATATGGTAATAAGTTGAACTGGAAAAGAATAGATAAAATGGAAAGGAGCAGCATAGTCTAAGGTGATATTAACATCTGAGGAACTCTAAGAACCTTAATGGGAAATGTAGTTTGTGAGGACAAACTCAATGGGAAATAGTTTTAGAAAGAAAATTATTAGGTCATTTGATGGAGGAGAGCAAGCAGGAAAGGAGGTATGGTTTCCTCTTGTCCGGATTCTAGAAGGCTTATGAGATAGGATGTGGACAAAGGAATAAAGGATCCTGGACACAACTACACATATGTAGTTAAGCAATTTTGCTGAGAGGGCAATTTGAAAGTAAGCTAAATTGAGATTAGTAAATATAAACATTCAATTCAATTTGAGTGAAGGCAAAAGATAGAGAACCTAAAACAAAAATTTAGCTTAAACCCAAAATAAGAACTAAGTATAAGGTTTAGCACCTGGAGAAACCCAAAATTCTTTGGAGCCATTTCCAGCATTCCTAGAAAGTTACAGAGTGACAACCTAAATTCAATCTCTGATTACAAATTAAATTTAGACAATGTTAATAAATTTTCTGAAATATAAAATAAATGATAAATGATAATCCACAGGAAACAGTGGGAACAATGTAAGTGAAGATCAACAGGAGGGAAAAAAAGTGTCTGTGTAAGAGACTCTCACACAGACAGAGACAGAGAGAGATTCAGAGAAAGACAGAGAGAAACACAGAGACGGAGAGATAATGGGACAGAAAAAGGAGGGAGAGACAGAGAGAAAGAGAGGACAGAGAGGAAGAGAGAGAAACAGAACAGAGACAGAGGCAGTTAGTTAGTCTCTGTTCCCACCCAAAAGGAAATTCTCTAGGAAAGAAAGCTGGAAATCATAGATATGCTGAGATGCCAGTTCCTATACACATCTGCTGTTTCTAAAATCTGTTCTCTTCCTCTCCAGATTTCTTCCCAAAGAGGGTCTGGTGCCGGGTGTTTCTTCCTCCAAAGCATAAAGCAAGAAGATCTCTCCTCATCCAATGTCTCCTGCCAACTCTGCTCATAAAGAAGGAAGGAGTGTCAAGTTATCATCCTCTCCACCAAATGAATCAAGTCTTATGCAAATAATCCAAGCTTGAACCCTGGATTAAACTGGAATGTTTCCACCTCTGCTTTTGCGCATCTAATAAGATGAAATAGAATAGGGAAAAATGCAGGGATTTATAGTTAGGTTCAAAAAACCCACTTCGTAAGTATAAGATGAAGAAGGTTTGAATTATAGCAAATCATTTCAAAAAACTCTGGGATTTTGCATAGACTACAAAGTCAATAGTGTGATAGAAGAGCCAAAAAAGCTAATGGAACTGTAGGCTGCATTGAGAAAGGCATAAGAATATCTGAGATTAGGGAGCTGATAAACCTGTCTTCTACTTTAATAAATATGTCTAGCATATTGTTCAGTTCCAGGTACCATACAAATATTTACAAGCTAAAAAATATTGAGAGAAGTGGGAAAGAAATAAATATTTATCACACATATATGTATACATACATACATACATATATATATATATATATATATATATAGAGAGAGAGAGAGAGAGAGAGAGAGAGAGAGAGAGAGAGAGAGAGAGAGAGAGAGAGAGAGAGAGAATGAATATCTAGGTGATATAGTGGATATTGTGTCAACCTCAAAGTCAAGAAAACTTGAGTTTTAATCTGTCCGCAGACACATACTAGCAATGTGACTCATAGCAAATCACTTACCTCCTGTTTCCCTTGGTTTCTTCATCTGTCAAATGACTTAGAGAAGAAAATGGCAAACCACTCCATTATCTTTGCCAAGAAAACCCCAAGTGGGGTCATGAAGTGTCAGAAATGACTGGAATAACTGAATAACAATATGTGATTATGAAAAGTATTTTACAAATATCTCATTTGACTATGGGGACTGAATGTGGATCACAACATGGTATTTTCACCTTTTTTGTTGTTTGCTTTCTCATTTTTTCCCTTTTTCATTTGGTTTTTCTTGTGCAGAATGATAAATGTGGAAATATGTTTAGAAGAATTGTACAAGTTTAACATATCTTGGATTACTTGCTGTCTAGAGGGAAGGAGGAGGTAAGGGAGGGAGAGAGAAAACTTTGGAACATAAGGTTTTGCGAGGGTGAATGTTCAAAACTATCTTTGCATGTATTTTGAAAAATGAAAAGCTATTTTTAAAAAATCACAAATATTATCTCATTTGAGATACACAACAGCCCTGGGAGGTGGGTTCTACTGTTATCCTCATTTTACAGTTGAGAAAACTGAGGCACACTGAGGTGAACTTGCTCAACTAGTGTCTGAGGTCATACCTGAACTCAGGTGTCTAACTCCAGGCCCAGTGTTCTGTCTTTTCTGCTGCCATAGTGTGACCTAAATGACAAAGGGCTTCAAAGTCATGCCATAGGAGGATCTTTAAGCACCTTTGTGGGATATGATAACGATATTTCCCTATTCAAAAGGTTATCTGTCCAATGGTAGTGAGATGAAACCTTTTCTGCTTGACTTAAGACAGTAGAACCAGGAGCAAAATGGGTTTAAAAAAAAAAAGAGAGATTAAAAAGTTAGAGATTTCAACTTTGTGAAAGGAAAATCTTCCTAATACTCAGAGCTCTCCTTGAGTGTTATAGGTTGCCCTAGAAGGTAAAAAATTCCCCATCACAGATGTCTTCAAGTGAAGACTATTTGCTGGGACATTATAGAGAGGATACTTGATCAGGAACAAGCATTGGAGACCCTATTCCTACCAGGAGATTCTGCAGTTCCACTATTGCCAGAAACCAACCTCAGGATTAAGCAAGGGAACTTGATAATAACACCCTGGGAGGAGAGAGAGGAAAAGTGAAAAAAAAAGATTCTATCAGGGAAGTTCCTGTAAAATACTGGCCTGGCTCCATTTCATCAAAGAGAATGAGAAGCAATCAACAACTTAGCTGAAACACATCTCACCTCAGTGTGAGCTAATGAAGCATCCCTGGCAGGCCGATGTGAGGCCCTATTCTTCCTCCATGAGCCCTAGCCACCTTAACAAGAGGCAGCAGAGAATAATAGGAAGAGACCTGGCTTTGGAATCAGAACTCTGAGACTTGCATCCTGCCTCTTCTTCCTTGTGTCCCCTGGGGCAGAGATCTCTACCTTTCTGGGTTACAGAAAATGAGAGTGTTTGGACTTACTAAGGTGCTTTACAATTCGGTTTTAGTATTTTAAATTAAGGGTCTTGTCTTCATGTTACTTTAAAGTTTACAAAGCTAATTCCTCGTCACAAATATCATTATACCTGGTTTACAGATGGGGAATTTAGGACTCCAAAAAGTACATGACTTTTCTTAAGTCACATAGCTAGCAAATGATGGAATAAGAAATCCCAATTTGCCTCCTCAGTATTGAAGATGGAGAGCTTAGACTGGACCCCAAAGGGTTCAGATTTCCAAATCAGCAATTTCCACTAAGCCAACCTGATTTTCTTCATGTTGATCCCAAGTCACATTTTAATGATGCCAGTTGGGGTCTAAGAGATTGAAGAAAGATGAAAACTTTCGTGCTCTGTCTGGAATTATATGTGGAACTGCATTTTGGAGGAAGTGAGGACTACAATTTCATCAGTGCAAGGAGATCCTGGTGAGGAAACTTCCTCCACAGAATCAAATCAGCATTTTTTTGCAGAAAGTTATCAACCTAGAACATGGCCTCAGAGAACACCTCAGAGGTTAAGATATCCCATATATATTCATTTATTTATCCCTAAGATATTTTGTCAGGTATCCAAAAGGAGAATTTGAATCAGAGACTTCTGGCTTTCTCTCTACTGCATCATACAGCCTCTTGTGTTTGAAAAGATGAATCTATGGAAGGCAATAATCCTGGAAGAGAGTTTCTACAACTGTAAAACTTGCTGTTTTTCTCTCTCTTTCTTTGCTTCCCTCCTACTCCCACCTTGTTCTTTCCCATTTACTAAGGACAGCAGTCAATTTCTAGAAAGCCTTGGAAGTATTCACTCACTGCCTTTTTATGTGATGAACAAGACTGGGTCTATGTCCCTCTTGCAACAACTCCAAATGGTCAAGCAACTGCCAACTGCTCAGATCCTCTTTTTAAAAAAAAAAATTAATATCTTATTATTTTCCCAAGCATATGAAAGCAATTTTAACTTTCTTAAAATTTTAAATTTCAAATTCTGTCTCCCCTCCCGTCTCTTTGAGAAGGCAAGCAATTTATACAATTTAATCATCTGTAAATTGTTTTTATATAGATTATGCAGCTGTAGACAAACCTTCTAATAATAACAATAATAATAACTAGCATTTACATAGTGCTTTAAGGGTTGTAAAGTACTTTATATATATTATTGATCCTCACAGGAATCCTGGAAAGTAGATGCTAGTATTCCCCCTATTTTACAGATGATGAAAGTGAAGCTAGCAGAGGTGAAAGGATTTGCCAAGGCTTACAAGCTGTGAACACCAAGGAATATCTGAACTTAGGTTCTTCCTGACTTCCTTAACCTAGCTGCCTCAACTGCCTTTCTCAGGTAGGAAGGAAACAAAAGAGAAAAAATTCACCCAGAAGCTGTTCTCATTGCAAGGCTGAGGGTCTGACAGGAGGTTAAAGCCTTGACTAAACATGGAGGTAGAGGGATATACAGGAGGTAATGAAAAGAAAGGGCTGGGGAAAGAAAAAACTTGTGTCTTCACTTGCTTTGTTCCTCTCTCTCCTCTCTGCCTGGAGCTCCCTTTCTCTGGTTCCAGGCTACTGGTTTCTCACTGCTGTGTGGAAATCAATCTCCAGGTTTTCACACCTTCAGGCTGGTCAGCAGGTGGCTGCTAATGGTCCACACAGGTGGTGGGTAATGGCCCTGTGACTACACAGGTGGCAGAGACCAGATCTGGAGGGGAAGGAGAGGGGGGTAATAGGGAAGGGAGGCCATTAAGCAAGCAGTTCAGCTCTATTGTAGGTGGCAGTGAATTGGGCTTGTCGAAGCCCTCTCAGGGGACTTTTTAGCCTCCACTATCCATAGGTCGGGAATCATGGCTCTTTCAGATTTGCTATGGGGTTTAATTAAACCGCAGTGTGTTCCCTTCCTTTGTCATTCACTTCTCAGGTGACCTTAATGCCTGAAATTAGGCCCTTCGAGTTCTACCTTGTTTCAATTTCAAGAAAGAAAAAAGCCCATCCCTCCACCTTACAAATGGATCATGAACTTCAATAGCTCTTCCTTTAGAGACTACAGACAAAAAACAAAACAAAACAAAACAAAAAAAAAAAAACCTTCAAATTCTACAAAGCAGGAAGGGATACCAACCCCTCCAACCCATCTATCCCACTAGGAACCACATTTCCTGTGAAATGTCTCCGACCTTGAGGCAAGGACCAAGATTTTCAAATTCCCACAGCAACCAGAGGTTGACATAGAGACAGCTAGCAGCAGGAAGCCCCTGGTGGAGATGGCTTTGTTGGAGGCTGATTCTTAAAGAGTTCACCACTGCCCAAGCGCTGAGGGTGGGAGGGCTGACCTGGAACAAAAGCTGACTTCTGGGCAGACTTTTGACTATAACAGGGAGAAGGGGAGAGCTGTAGAAACTATCAAAGCGGCAATTAATCTAAGTCACGGCCAACACCTCTAAATGAGGGCTTCTCTACAAGATAATGTGCTGCTGTAACTATTTTCCAAGTAGCAACCTGAAGGTTTTAGGAAAAAAACCTGTATTCATCTGGGGCAAGGTTGCAGAGAATATTTCTTAGATACCTCTATGTTTTAAATTTTCCTTCTCTGTTCCATTAAATGCTTTTTCTGGCTTTATATTGTTGTTTAGCCTAAATTTCTGGGAACATCATAATAACTGGGTATGTAAAAACTAGATTGATTTTAAATAGGCCCCGGTTTTACTCTGGGGTGAGAGTTTGAGCCACATGCTCTATTTTTCTTACCAGAAAATTACAATCATAAACATGAACTCAAATCCATTAGGGGCTAGTGCTGGCTGGCCCAAGAGGCAACGGTCCAAAGACAGGTTGAGCAAACTCTCACTATCCAGAGGCCCAAGCAGGCCCTTCTCTCCCCTGACCTCAGTAAAATTGGAAGGAGCAAGGCATGCCACAGATTGCCCAGCAAATGCCCAACTGCCGCCCGAGGGATTTCCAACCTGGTCTCACTTTATTGTTCATGCTCAGTGTGTGCTGAATTATAAGTATTGTAAGTAAGTAATTTAATTGGAATCCAGGGGTGGGACTATAATTATACTCCAGGGTTGTAACTCATAGGCCAAGGCTCTCACTGCCTGATCAACTTTAATATAAAATAACGTGTATCCAAGGTGGAAGCCAAGTACTCTTCATCACCTGTATCCTGCCTCTTTCAGTAATTAGGCAAGGAAGCTTGCCTTCCTTCCCTAGTTATATGGATGATCTTCTGGGGCCCAACTTGTGCCACACGTGTTCCCAGACACACAACTCATATTATCACAGTTCTAACTTCAGGGGTTTGCTTCCAGACATCGGGGAGACCCTGAGCTGAGCGGACTTAGCAGGAGTTGGATGCGTGGATGATAATATTTCAGACCATGTTTTCTTCCAGTTCCCTTCCTTTGTCATTCATCTCTCAGGTGACCTTTATAGCTAACACTGGACCCTTCTGGGCCTGCCTTGTTTCAACTTCAGCAAAGAAATAGGGCCATTTCTCTGCCTTACAAATGGAGCTTCGCCAGCGCCTCCTATAGAGACTATAGACACCTGCCCAAGAAAACCTTCACAACTCCACAATGAAGAGCTTTAGCTGCACTAGATAGTGGTTCTTAATCTTTTATTCTCAGTATTTTTATACTATTAAAAATTATTGGGCACCTTTCCAGAGTTTTTATGTGGGTTATATTTATAGATATTTACCATATTAGAAATTAAAACTAATTGTGAATGTATATACCCGCTGAAAGGGTTTCAGAGACTCCCAGGATTCTCTAGTCCATGCTTTGAGAACCATTGCACTAGAAAGCCAGCATGTAGTGAAAAGTGTCTAAGACATGTATAGTAAAGAGGAGAGGGAGGGACTTATCCCTCTACCTCTGGGGCAGCTGCAGATTGATTTGCTTTACCCTTTTACTCTGTGTTTGATTCCGGGTGTGGTATTTTTTTTTTAATAGTAGCATTTTATTTTATTTTGGCTGAGGCAATTGGGGTTAAGTGGTTTGCCCAGGGTCACACAGCTAGGAAGTGTTAAGTGTCTGAGGACAGATTTAAACTCCGGTCCTCCTGACTTCAAGGCTGGTGCTCTATCCACTGAGGCCACCTAGTTGCCCCTGCATTTTATTTTTCCAAATACATCAAAGATAGTTTTCATCATTCACCTTTGCAAAACCTTGTGTTCCAAATTTTTCTTCTTTCCTCCCTACCCCCTCGCTAAGACAGCAAACAATCTGATATAAGTTAAAAGGGCAATTCTTCTAAACATATTTCCATATCCATCTTGCTGCACAAGAAAAATGGGATCAAAAAGGAACAAAAAGCACACACACACACAAAAAAAAACAAGTGAACAAGCAACAAAGGTGAAAATACTGCGCTTTGATCCACATTCAGTCTCCATAGTTCTCTCTCTGGGTATGGACAGCTCTTTCCTTTGCAAGTCTATTAGAATTCTCTTGGATCACCTCGTTGATGAGAAGAGCCAACTCTAACCCAGTTGATAATCATATAATCTTGCTACTGTGTTCAATGTTCTCTTGCTTCTGCTCACTTCAGTCAGCATCAGTTCATCTAAGTCTTTCCAGGCTTTTCTGAAATCATAGAAAATATTATTTCATTATATTCATATCTGGTTCATTATTTTTGACACCACTGTTTGCTTTTTCTGTCTTATTTTACTTTGATTTTAGAGGCAATTAAAATTAAGTGATGTACTCAGGGTCACAAACAATTAAATGTTTGAGATCAAATTTGGATTTTGGTCCTCTAGGGCCAGGGCTCTCTCCACTGTGCTACCTAGCTGTTTCTCATTGTTTTGTTTTGTCTTTAAATAATGATTTTAAGATTTTTAAAATTTTTTTTTTAAATCTTAAAATTAGTAGTTTATGACCCTGAGTATATCACTTAAAAGCCTGGCAAGTACTCATTGTCTTTGAGTGATGGAGACTGGGTGACATCCTTAAATCAGTAGAAAAGAATATTATGCTGGATACAGGAGGAATACAACCAAGAAGAGAAAGATAGCAATTCTATATCTTTAGGAAATTGCTTTCCAGAATTGTTGGGTTTTATAAGCTTTAGTGGGTAGTTAGATGACACAGCGGATAGAGCTTCAGGCCTGGAGTCAGGAAGACTTCTTGAATTAAAATCTGGCCTTAGAATTGACATGCTTAAATCAGTAGAAAAGGATATTATGGACCTCACAGTATTTTCTCCTGACTCTGGACACTATGGGTCATAAATTGACCTGGAATGAAAATATCTGGCTGCCCAATATGGGGTGCCAAAATATAATGTTCTCTTTTGGTTCAGTTTTCTTGAAGTCTCTGGAAGCAGCCTTCCTTTCAGTCAGAGTAATCACCACAGGAGTAGTCAGGGGTTAAGGTCCAAATCCTTCAAAGTCTTGTTTCCTTTCCTAGGGCCTGATTAGCTTTCTTAAAGACCTATCTCTCTCCTTGGTTCCGAGAGCTTGAGCTCCTGCCACCAATCCTTTGTCTTCTCTGCTTCTACCTCTAGCTCTCCTCTGTGGCTCTCAGTCCCTGCTTATGTGCTCCACACTACACACCAATCATTCTATCACTAGGAAACCATTATTTGTTGTAGGATTAAATCAATGCTAAACTAGATTTAACCATGGTCTCCTCAATTCCACTTAGCACCTTGTTTCAAGTTCTGGCCCATAACATCTCCTGCTTTCTATTGTATTTAGAACATAAGGTGGTCATGACCTCCCTGACTTCTCAAGGAGGTGAGAACCCCCCAAAAAGGAGGTGATCACACCCTTCCTGATTCCTCAAAAAAGGGGTGAAACACCATAAAAGGAGGTGATCATGTCTTCTCAGGAAGGGAGATGAAAAATACCAAAGGAAATAGGAAATTAAACCAAATTAGTGGGTTTCTGAAGGGACATATTTGAAACAGGTATACATAATATCATGGAAGGTATTACACATAACTCAGTTTCCAAAGAAACACTTTATACACATAGCTTAATACAATTGGCTTTAGGAAATTATATAAATTATAGAACAAGAAAAAAGAAGAAAGTGTAGGAGGGGGAGGAAATTGATAAACTAGGTGAAAAGGGGAGTTAAGAACAATTCTGAGTGTGGTGCTTCACAGCAGGAGCCATTAGGGCATTACTCATCCCCTGACCTACCTCCTTCAATTAACCATCATGGATGGAAGGAGGAGGAGGAGGGAGAAGAGGCAGTAACACAATCAACACCACGTATGAAGCAGCCTATGATAAGATTACAAAAGGCACTGGTTAAGGCAAAAAATGAAGGAGAGGATATATATCTGATTTTAAAATAAATGCATACCCTGTGATTGAAGAGTTTGACTCTTCAGGTCAACAATGGAGAAGATACACTCCTTTTGATTTTGGAAAAAATTAAGGATTTGAAAAAGGGTTGCACTCTTTATGGGGCTACATCACCTTATGTTAAAATGTTACTAGATAATTTGGCTTATGAAATCCTAACCCCAAGTGACATAGCAAGGGCATGTGTAGAACCTGGGAAAAAACTATAGATCATTGTTGATCACAAAATAGAAAATTTTGATTACATCAAATTAAAAAGCTTTTGTACAAACAAAACTAATGCAAACAAGATTAGAAGGGAAGTAACAAAGTGGGAAAATATTTTTACAGTTAAAGGTTCTGATAAAGGCCTCATCTCCAAAATATACAGAGAATTGACTCGAATTTATAAGAAATCAAGCCATTCTCCAATTGATAAATGGTCAAAGGATATGAACAGACAATTTTCAGATGATGAAATTGAAACTATTTCCATTCATATGAAAGAGTGTTCCCTTCAATGTTGTATGAAGATGTATTCTGATGGAAGTGGAAATCTTCAACATAAAGAAGATCCAACTCACTTCCAGTTGACCAATGATGGACAGAAACAACTACACCCAGAGAAGGAACTCTGGGAAGTGAATGTAAATTGTTAGCACTACTGTCTATCTACCCAGGTTACTTGTACCTTCGGAATCTAATACTTAATGTGCAACAAGAAAATGGTATTTACACACATATATTGTATCTAGGTTATACTGTAACACATGTAAAATGTGTGGGATTGCCTGTCATCGGGGGGAGGAAGTGGAGGGGAGGGATAATTTGGAAAAATGAATACAAGGGATAATATTACAAAAAAAATTATAAATAAATAAAAAAAAAGAAAAAAGAAAAAAAAAAAAAAAAGAGTGTTCCAAATCACTACTGATCAGAGAAATGCAAATTAAGACATTTCTGAGATACCACTACACACCTGTCAGATGGGCTAAGATGACAGGAAAAAAAATGATGAATGTTGGAGGGGATGTGGGAAAACTGGGACACTGATGCATTGTTGGTGGAGTTGTGAAAGCATCCAGCCATTCTGGAGAGCAATCTGGAATTATGCCCCAAAAGTTATCAAACTGTGCATATCCTTTGATCCAGCAGCGCTACTACTGGGCTTATATCCCAAAGAAATACTAAAGAAGGGAAAGGGACCTGTATGTGCCAAAATGTTTGTGGCAGCTCTTTTCATAGTGGCTAGAAACTGGAAAATGAATGGATGCCCATCAATTGGAGAATGGTTGGGTAAATTGTGGTATATGAATGTTATGGAATATTATTGTTCTGTAAGAAATGACCAGCAGGAGGAATACAGAGAGGCCTGGAGAGACTTACATCAACTGATGCTGAGTGAAACAAGCAGAACTAGGGGATCATTATACACTTCAACAATGATACTGTACGAGGATGTATGCTGATGGAAGTGGATATCTTCAACATAGAGAAGAGCTAATCCAATTCTAATTGATCAATGATGGACAGAATCAGCTACACCCAGAGAAGGAACACTGGGAAATGAGTGTAAACTGTTTGCATTTTTGTTTTTCTTCCCAGATTATTTTTACTTTCCAAATACAATTCTTCCTTTGCAACAACAACAACAAAATTCGGTTCTGCACATATATATTGTACCTAAGATATACTATAAGATATTTAATATGTATGGGAATGCCTGCCATCTAGGGGAGGGGGTGGAGGGAAGGAGGGGAAAAATTTGGAACAGAAGGGAGTACAAGGGATAATGTTGTAAAAAATGTTATAATTATAAAATTAATAATAAAAAAAAAAGAACCTGGACTTGTTGTGGCTTTCAGAATATCCTGAATTATGCAGGATTCAAGCCAGATGCAATAAGCAAACTGGAGTCAATATACAAGTCACCTTTGACCAACTAGCTGGTGAAGGTCAGAATGGAGAGAATTCAGAACAGATCAATTACCTCACAACAGTGTATGAGTGAATTGCTGCTACTGCAATAAAAGCTTGGAGGTCCCTCCCAGGAAAATATGGAGGTGAAGCCTTCACAAAAATAGAGCAAGGTCCCAATGAACCTTTTGCTGATTTTGTGGGATGTCTGAAAACAGCTGTCACAACAACCATTGGAGAAAATGCAGCTACAAGAATAATGATCAGACAACTGGCTAAGGAAAATGCCAGTGAGGTCTGCAAAAGAATTATATGGGGACTACACAAAGATGCTCCTTTAGAGGAGATCGTAAGATGCTGTACTACAGGGGGCACAAATGCTTATACCAAAACTATGATGAACATGGGAAGACAGGGTCCCTCTTGGTAAGGGACTTCTAGAGAAACTCGGCGATGTTTTCAGTGTGGAAAAGTTGGACATCTAAGAGCTCAGTGTAGATATGGAGATAGAGTGAGAAGGCAGGCTGAGAGAAGACCTAAAACTCCACGTCCAAAATGTCACTAGGGCTTCCACTGGGCCTCAGAATGCAGATTGACCCAGGGAAATGAGAGGTGGAACCCAGCCCCAAGATATCAATCAAAAGATAGGTGGGGCATGATGGTAACTGAGGTTACACCTTTAGAAGTTCAGGACTCTGATGTGATCAATCAGCCAAAAAGCAATCACATGGCAGAAAAGGATCAATCAGCAGAAAAATAATCAGATGAGGGAAAGGGGTTACAATTGGGGAGAATACAGGCTTTTTAACCCGACAGAAGGGCAGTGTCCAGTTCGAGCAGCTCCAATATAATTACCAGGTGATGAGAAGAGTTTAGAAAGTGGTGAATGGAAGGGACCAGATAGGTTAACTGCTTGGGTAGAGGGTTTACTTGTATTTCTACAGATGGAGAAGGAATCAGATGGGTGCCAAGGAGCACCTGGAGAGAGGCAGAAAAAGAGAAAAACTTCGAAACAAAGAAGATCTAAAAAAACAGAGTTGTTATGGGCCAGAACTTGAAACAAGGTACTAAGTGGAACTGAGGAGACAGTGGTTAAATCTAGTTCAGCACTGATTTAATCCTACAACAAATAATGGTTTTCCTAGTGATGTAATGATTGGTGTATACTCAATGTGGGACATATAAGCAGAGACTGAGAGCCACAGAGAGGTGCTTCCGGCCACAGAAGACAAGTGCACTAGAAGTTCTCAGAGGCTGAGACAGATTCATTCCATCATCCACCTTTGTGGTGGCTGGAGGCTGAAGCACAAACCTTTGGATTCGGAGAGATTCAGAGGGCAGAGAAAGAGGCAGGTGGGAGCTCAAACTCTGGGAACTAAGGAGAGAGCTAGGTCTCTAAGAAAGCTAACTGGAGCCCAGGAAAGGAGACAAGACTTTGAAAGAGACAATAAAGAATTTGGACTTTAAATCCTGGCTACTCTTGTGGTGATTACTCTCAACTGAAACGAGGGCTGCTCCCAGAGACCCCCAAGAAAACCCAAAAGAGAACATTACACCTCCTCTTTGTCTCTCTCTCTCTCTCTCTCTCTCTCTCTCTCTCTCTCTCTCTCTCTCTCTCTCTCCCTCCCTCCCTCCCTCTCTCTCTCTTTGTCTCTCTTTCTCTCTCTCTGTCTCTTTGTCTGTCTGTCTCTCTCTCTTTCTCTCTCTCTCTCTCTCTCCCTCTCTCTCTCTTTGTCTCTCTCTGTCTCTCTCTGTCTCTCTCTCTTTCTCTCTCTCTCTCTCCCTCTCTCTTTGTCTCTCTGTCTCTCTCTCTTTCCCTCTCTTTCTCTCTCTCTCTCTCTCTCTCTCTCTCTGTCTCTCTCTCTGTCTCTCTGTGTCTCTCTCTCTTTCTCTCTCTCTATCTCTCTCTCTTTGTCTCTCTCTGTCTCTCTCTCTTTCTCTCTCTCTTCCTCTCTCTCTCCCTCTCTCTCTCTTTCTCTCTCTCTGTCTCTCTCTCTCTTTCTCTCTCTCTCTCCCTCTCTCTTTGTCTCTCTCTGTCTCTCTCTGTCTCTCTCCCTCTCTTTGTCTCTGTCTCTCTGTCTCTGTCTGACTCTCTCTCTCTCTCTCTGTCTCTGTCTGACTCTATCTCTGTCTGTCTCTCTCTGACTCTCTCTCTGTCTCTCTCTCTATCTATCTATCTCTGTCTCTCTCTCTGTCTCTGTCCGACTCTGTCTCTCTCTCTCTCTCTCTCTCTCTCTCTCTCTCTCTCTCTCTCTTTCTCTCTCTCTCTCTCTCTCTCTCTCTCTCTCTCTCTCTCTGTCTCTCTCCCTCTCTCTCTCTTTGTCTCTCTCTGTCTCTCTCTCTTTTTGTCTCTCTCTGACTGTCTCTCTCTCTCTTTCTCTCTGTCTCTCTCTCTGTGTCTCTATCTCTCTCTGTCTCTCTTTGTCTCTCTCTCTCTCTCTGTCTCTGTCTCTCTTTTTCTGTCTCTCTCCCTCTCTCTCTCTCTCTCTCTCTCTCTCTCTCTCTCTCTCTCTCTCTCTCTCTCTCTCTCTCTCTCCCTCTCTCTCTTTGTCTCTCTCTGTCTCTCTCTGACTGTCTCTCTCTCTCTCTCTGTCTCTGTCTCTCTCTGTCTCTGTCTGACTCTCTCTATCTCTGTCTCTGTCTCTCTTTCTCTGTCTCTCTCCCTCTCTATCTCTCTGTCTCTCTCTCTGTCTCTGTCCGACTCTGTCTCTCTCTCTTTCTCTGTCTCTCTCTGTCTGTTTCTCTCTGTCTTTGTCTCACTCTCTGTCATGCCTATTTTACAGTCAATGACATATTCAGACTCATGGCACATTCTTTTAATGGATTCTTCCAAACTCCTATCCTGGGTAACCCTATTGCTCTCCCCAATCTACTTCATATTTACCACTCCTGTTGCCTATTTTACCTTTTCATTTTGTCTGTAATCTCTTCTCCTAAATAAATACCCCTTTTTGGCAAAGAGAATGGTCATTGTGAATTTGTCACATGTATATTTGGAACTAGGAACTGCTACCCTCTCCTCATCATGGGGAATAGTGTCAGGTCTGGAGTCACAAAGATTCATCTTTGAGTTCAAATCTGGCCTAGCTGGTGACCTGGGCAAGTCATGTAACCCTCTCTGCCTCAGGTCCCTCATCAAATGAGCTGGAGACGGAAATGACAAACTACTTTAATATCTTTGCCAAGAAAACCCCAGATGAGGTCCTGAAAAGTTGGGCATGACTGTAACAACTGAACAACACCTTTTCTACTTTGATAATATTCTTTATTTTTAAGGTCGACTGTACTTAACTAGTTGGGAAAATAATATGGGCACTTAACTGAAGTCACAGTTTCCTCATATCTATTGTATAAATACAACAATATCAGCGTTACTTATGATTTATTTAGGATTGTTGTGAGGAAAGTACTTTGTAACTCTTTTCTACTTCAATTTATCATTTTATTGAGGAGGTATTCAGTCCACCAACACAAGGAACAATTCTCTGCAGCTTAACTAGCAAGTCTTTGAGACTTGTGATGACTGAAACATTCATCATCCTGCTGCCAACCTGGCAATGACCCCATTTAACTTAACAAGGCTGAATCCTGAATCTTTATCATTCAACAGAGAAGTGTGGAAATACTTGTTTTATTCCATAGATATGTATTAATGTGATTAAAAAACACTAGGGAAAAAATAGAGAAGTTGTTTTTCACTAGGCCCTTACTTGAATTCTTTCCATCTTCATAAACCCTGTCACAGTTTACACTCTGTCTTTGAAAATTCTTTCTTATTCAAACAACAATGAGATATTACAGCCGAATTGCAGTTAAGATTTAGAATCTTTAAAACATTATAAGAAATTTGAGTTTTGCAAGGACTTTATGTGAACTTGGGCAAGTCACTTTACCTTGTTTGCCTCAGGTTTCTTTTCTGTAAAATGAGCTAGAAGAGGAAATGGCAAAACCACTTCTGAATCTTTGTCAAGAAAATCCCCCTTGGGGTCATGACGAGTCTGACTGGACTAGGACTGAACAACAACAAAAGGGTGTGTGCATATGTACCTAGAGTTTCAAGGAGGTTGCAGGAGTGGCTCAATAGTCATGTGAGAGGGACAGGAATGCAGGGGAATAATGCTGTAATCCCTTGGGTTGGTGTTGTCTTTTTGTCTTTTCACTACCCATTCATCTGCATGAGAAAGTAGAAAAAAAACTAAGGGGCCAAGACTCCCAGAGCTGTTGGGTAATTGTTGGGCAAATAATTATTACCTGGTTTATAGTCAAGTAGCAGAGAAAACAGGGAAGCATATGGACAGCTCATTACTAGACAATGTCTGACAGAAGTCCTTGGACCCTGAAGAGACTAAAGCAGGAGTGCTCACCCAATTTTTCTATGACATAATTTGCTTTGGCAATCTCCTAAAACCTATGGATCTCTTCTCAAAATTATATCTTTAAATGCATAACATAAAATATGTAGGATTACAAAGATAACCAATTGTATTGAAATTATAGGTATCAAAATATTTTTAAAATATGTTGGGGGAATCATTAAGAAGCCCTGGAAAGAAAACACTAAGTTCAAGAGTATTGACTAGTAATTGACAGGAACACACTGTTTTTGTTCTAAAGAACTTAGTGGGGAGCAGCTAGGTGGCGCAGTGGGTAGAGCGCCAGCCCTGAAGTCAGGAGGACCTGAGTTCAAATCTAACCTCAGACACTTAACACTTCCCAGCTGTGTGACCTTGGGCAAGTCACTTAACCCCAGCTTCAGAAAAAAACAAACAAACAAACAAAACGGGTAGAGATGTCTGGCTCCTTCTCTGTGAAGACTGGCTTGGAAATCTAGTAATCATGGGATGTAAAGGTTGAACCCCCAAAATATACTGGGATTTCAGATTGGGATTAAGAGGTGTCTCAAAAGAATTTGTAGACTTGACCATCTACAAATCAAGAGGTAAAAATTATTTATTACATAGTTGACAGTGGACTAAATTCCAAAATGTCATAATTAACAAGGGGGAAAATGCCATAAGGTGTTCCTGACGAACCCATGATTGAGAAGATCTCTAAATGGGCTAAGTTCCTAAAACGAGTTCACTAAGAAGTGGATTAGGTTCTTTTATAGGAGAAAAAAAACCAAACTTCTGGGCACTGACATTTATAGCTTGGTCTTCTGATTGGATATAATAACTATGGGGTCATGATGATTTTGTCAATGCAAGGAATTCTACAAGGGCCCATTTTAACAAAGAACCTTTGTCGTTAAGTAGACAACAAAATGGTCTACTTAAGAACAAAATAATACCATCAGCTTGCCTCAGAGAGTAGCTTTGCCTCCAGATTGAGTACGGGCCCCTCCCTATGATTCACCTAGTTAACAAGAACCTGGGGTCTTTTTTCTGAAGACTTATTCATTCCTTCAATAGCTAGTGGGGAGGGATGTGATACCATTCCCAGGGATGTTACCTTTCCCTTTCATTAAATGACTTGACTTTGAACCAATTGTGTCTCCAATCTGATTAGTCATTATAGGCACATTAGTGGGGACTCATTTTGAGTATCATCAACTAATAAAGTACTACAAACCAGATAGTCATCCTTGAAGGAATCTAGGCTGTGAGTTGGAGTGTGTCTACAGGCTCTATATCTGTTTGTTATCATATCTTTTTATTGGTGATTGCTGATGCTGAAAATTTACAAATAAATATTTATCATTATTTCAAGTTTTCCTTTTCTAAAATGCTAGAAACTCACATTTTGCCAAACCATAGCAGTTTATAGAAACACTTACAGAAATGAAATGGCAAATGAATCACGGAATCACAGAATCTCGGGGTTGAGAGAAACTTTAGAAGCCATCTAGTCCAAAATGCATTTGTTTGACTACAAGTAATCGCTCAGTCTTTGCTTGAAGAAATAATGGTGAATCTATCAGCTCCCAAGGAAGTCCACACTATATTTGGATAGAGCTAATTATTGAGCTTTTTCCTTACATCAGAACTAAGTTTATCCTTTTAAAATGCTCATTAATTTCTTCTAGCTTTGCCTTTTGGTGCCAAGCAGTAGAAGTCTGCCATGTGACAGCTATTTAAATACTGGAAGAGAGTTACTGTTCTTACTAAGTCTTCTCTTGCCAACAAAACAACCAACCTTTATATAGAGTGGTTTCAAGGTTCCGGATGCCATCCTTTAGATGTTGTGTGGTATGGCAAACCCCGATTCAAAAATACTCAGAGATTTCTCAAAGTGAAGAATAAAAGTTTTATTAGGATCTCGAGAGAAATGGACAGTCCACTCACTGGAATTCTCCATTGGAAGCCATGGTCACAGAAATTAAAGGAGATTATATAGTCAGAACCCACAAGGATCCATGACCTTCCCCACCTTATCTAGTTAATTTTCACTGCCTGTTTAGATGGAAATAGCACAGGTTTGTTAAATTCTAGCCAAGCTAGTTGGCTTATTGCAGATATTTTACCTGAATTATGGTGGTCAGTTTCACAAGATTTACAAATGTTTGCAGGTATGTTTGCCTAAATTTATGGGTTTATGGTGGTCAGCCTTACAAGATTTGTAAAAAGAATTTCATTTTCCAAACCCATCAGATCTTCATAAACTAAATTCAGGTGTAAATTCAATCTACCTTAGTTAATAATTTTATGAGAAACCATATAATCCCTCACAATAAGGAGATCTGTTTAGAGATAAGTAATCCATTGAGCTAGAATAATCAAGGAGACCCAGTTTACCACTGGCTTCCTCAATCAACAAATAGAGATTAGTTAGTTTATAGACCTCTCTACTATCTCCAGGCCATTAAATAGATTATTCTCTAAGCAGTTGAGTAAAGGTCCAGGAGATTATCTCAGATATTTCTGCTAGAAGAGCAAGTCTTTTGTTCTTCCCAGAGCCTTAATGACTAACAGACCTTTGGAATTGGGTCTGGAATTATCAAGTGATTATTTTGAGAAGTCCTCAGTTTCCTGTTTCACTCAATGGTCTCCAGCTTATCAATATCCTTAATAAAATGCAAAATCTATAGCTGAACACAGATATAGTATAACCAAGGACTATCACCTCCTCTTCCCCGACATTAAGTTTCTTTGAATGTAGCCCTCAGATTGTATTACCTTTCTTGATAGGCATTCACTACATTGATTTATATTAAATTTACAACGCACTAAAATCTCAAGATTTTTTACCAATGCTATCTAGCCATAGACCACCATCTTGTACTAATGAAATGAATATTTTGAACTTAAATATAAGATCTTATATTTGTTGTTCAATTGTTCCAATTGTGTCTAACTCTTTGTGACCTCATTAAGGTTTTTCTTGGTAACAATATATAACTTGTCTTTTCTTTCTCTAGCTCATTTTACATATGAGAAAATTAAGGCAAACATTAAGTGACTTGGCCTGAGACACCCAGCTAATCAGTGTCTGAGGCCAGATTTGAACTGTAAAAAATGAATCTTCCTGATTCCAGCCCTGGCACTCTACGTTAACTGCATGTACTAAATTTGTATTCATCTCTATTAAATTTCATTAATATTAGATTCAGCCCAATAGCCTAGCGCATGAAGGTCTTAGTACTCCTGACTCTGTCATCTTGATCAGAACTGGATTCTAACCTATAGATGCCCAGCACCAAATAGAGCAGGCTATGAAAGGAGAGTCAAGAATCAAACAGAAGTTTAATTAGTTTCAAAATGAGGAAAAGACTTGCAAGTAGAAGTTCTCCTCTCCTAAGAAGGAGAGCTTAACATTTTGAGTCAAAGATAGTTCTTTATAAGTGGGCTCAACCATGACATAATCATTCTTAGGTCTTGAGTAGCACTTCTCATGGCAGACTCATGCATGGACAATAGAAGTGTTCCTGTGACCTGTGGGGACAGTCTCCAAGTTTATTATCTCACAGGAGGGTATAGAATCAAAGTTAGCAAGGCAGTACCTAGTTTAGGTCACTAAGCAGATAGAAGATACAGAAATTGGGAGCATATCAAGAGATGTGATGGATAGTTCTCAGGACTCTGGGAAATAGGGGGAGCTCCAACAAATCTAAGCAGTTATTGATTAATATAAAATATAAATCCTTCAGGGAACACCTGGTGCTACTCAAAGCAATACACGTTACCAGAGGGTAAGATCATCCAGAGCACAAAGGATTGTTTTGTGTCAAGCTCAAGGCACAGCCTGATTGCTGAGCCTTAGCTCTGGAAAACAGGGTATCTCCAAAATATTTTCATAGTGTCATCTGCAAAGTTGTTAAGCATTTAACCAAATCACTGATAAATATTTTAAATAACAGAAGGCCAGGCATACATCTTTGGGGCACTCCACTGGACACCTTCTGCTAAGCTGAGATATATACAAATACCTAAGTAAACAGAGACTGGCAATGTTCCGTCCTTTTTAGGACACAGCAACACTGTCCATTGGGAGGACAGATTCCCCAATAACCAGGGATGAAACACTTCGGGCTGCCTATTGAGTGATATGCTGGGAATTAGAAAGTAACTCTTGAGTCTTCAAATCACCTGCTTTCATTAGCAGGGCTCCTTCCATCCATGAATACTGCCTAACTCATTCTCTAATAATTAGTAAACTCATTTCTCACTCACTCCATCTCAGTGCTACTGAAATCCCAACTGCTGAAAAATATTTCTTGTTCTCAGTTTCTGCTGTCTGCATTGATTCTCCTTTGTCTCAATTCTAACCATCCCTCACTCATGTCACACTCCAGATTTTCCCACCCATTCAACTGTGCCTTCTGAATTTCTATAATTCACTAACATCCTTTCATTTTGCACTGCTTCCTCTCAGGCTCTTTCCATATTCTGTCATTCACTGAGATTTGCCTGTTTTGAGATGGCCAGGATATAGGGTCAGTAATAAAGTAATGGTTTCTTTTGCTAGTAAGTGTAAGGGGCCTTTAAAATGGGTGCCACAGTGCATTCGGGAGATTGAGGCCCGGAAGTAATTTCTGTTGGATATTAGGACTGCCCTTGGGCGGGCATCCTGGCCATATTGAGATAGCTTCGTAATGGATGACTCTCTCGCTGATTGGCTGTGATGTGTTGACCTCACAGGCCCCTATGTAAGCCCACTGCAGGCAGCAGGCGGCCTCTTTAACCTGGCGCTCTTCACCTTGGCTTCCTAGCCTGGGTGGCCAAGCCAAGATGGGTAGCCAAAAGAGGTAAGGGTTTTGGTAGTGAACACATGGGTCTTCTGACCAGGTGTTCACTCGGGAACCAACAAGTCAGGGCATCAGTCAGGGCATTATGTGAGTAGGTATAATAAAGGCTTTTAAGATTACATGTGGCTGTTTTTGAGCGTGCTACCGGTTATTAAGCTATAGATTCAAGAGATCATGGCCAGAGACCTTTGAAGGCCTCAGAGGAGGCGAGCCGGGTAGAGTTGACACTGCAAAGGTCAGTGGTCAAAGGTACTCTGTTGGACCTAGGACAGACTAGTAATTGTAACTGCTAGGAGGGCATGTTACACTTGGAAAGCATAGCCATGTTCAAGATCTCTAAAATTTCTTTTCCCTCCCATAATCCTTTATCATTTCATCTCTACAATTTACCACTCCTAAATGTATTCCTCTTCATTGTGATCTCCAGTCCCTCCACCTCTCAGCACTTTCCTAGGCCATCACTCCTGCACTGGTGACAGATGTTCTTTTCTCTCCCTATTCTTGACCGTTTAATGAACCAGTGCCACTTTATTACCCCCTACTTTTGAACCCCTTGCTCATTTGTTCTTTCACTGCTCATACCTTACCAAATCCCAACCATGAATTATGCCCAACAGACTCCTTTCTCCTGCACATAGGATGCTGAATGGAGATGGAGGCAATTAAGAACAAAAACCAAAACATGACAAGACACCCACAAATTTGTTGTTGAATCTCAACAGGGACTTCATTGCTATAAGACAATCCTTCCACTTCAAACTGATTCTCTAAATTCCATTCAACAAATGGATGTTTTAAATCTTCTTTTAATTAATCCTCCCAGACCAAACCTCCTTTTACCCCTCAGCAGAAGACCTTATTGTGTAATTTTTTTTTTAAATGAGACCACTTTCCTATAGATTCCTTTTCTCTCTTTCTTCTCATCTCACATCCCTCTGCCATCACCTTTCACTATCTTCTTTATTCCAGTTTCTAATGACAAAGTATACCTTCTCTTTGCCAAGGTAGGTCCCTTTATATTTCCCCCTTGATCTCATTCACTGTCTTTTCCAGCAGATAAGTCACATTATCATCTTGCCCTTCCTCTGTCAGCAAACATTCACATATCCCCCATTTAAAAAGGAAATCTTTTTTGGGGATCCTCAAAATTGGGAAATGGCTGGACAAGTTATGGGATATAATTGAGATGCGATATTATTGTGCTATAAGAAACAATGAGCATGGGGCAGCTAGGTGGCACAGTAGATAGAGCACCAGCCCTGAAGTCAGGAGAACCTGCCTTCAAATGTGACCTCAGAAACTTAACACTTCCTACCTGTGTGACCCTGGGCAAGTCACTTAACCCCAAATGCCTCAGTTTAAAAAAAAGAAAAGAAAAGAAAAAAAGAAATGATGAGCTGGATGGTCCCAGGTATACATGGGAAGACTGATAAAACAAGAAATGAGTAGAACTAGGAGAACATTGTACATAATAACAACAATATTGTAAGAAAGATCAGATATGAAAGACTTAGTTAGCTACTCTGATTAATACAATCATCCAAGCAATTCCAAAGGACTCACACACATACACGCAAAGATATATACTCCAAAGTGAGAATTGATGAACTTGGTGCAGATTGAAGCTTTTTTTTTTTTTCACTTTTTTCATGATTTTTTTTTTGCTCTATATTTATCTAATTTAATATGGAAATATGTTTTGCATGACTTCAAATGTATAATCGATATATTGCTTGTTTTCTCATTGGGTGGAGAAGGGGAAGAAGTAAAGGAGAAAATTTGGAACGCATAATTTTTTAATGTTAAAAATTAATTTAAAAAACCCACTTCATTTGTTTCCCTACTATCATACTATATCTTTCTGCTCCTTCTTAAACACTTCGAAAAAAGGCATGCACATTTGATGTCTCCATTTTCTTGACTGTCTAATTTGCTTTTCTCCTTCCTTGTTCTTTTTTATTTTTTTTCTGTCATTTGACACTAATGACCACCTTCTCCTCTTGTACACTCTTTTTGATCCGGGCTGTTGTGGCACTTACCTTTTGGTTCTGTCAGAACCTGTCACATCACTCCTCAGATCTTCTTAGCTAAATCTTTGCTCATGTCATTTTCACTAAGTGTAGATATCTCCTAAGGCTTTCTCCTGTGTCTTCTTTCCCCCCTCTACTCCATCTCACTTGGGGTCCTCACCAATTCCCAAGTTTCAATGAATTTTTGTTGTTGTTGAGTCATGTTCAATTCTCCATGACCCCATCTGGGGTTTCCTTGGCAATGATACTGGTATGGTTTTTGCCATTTCCTTCTCCAGTTCATTTTACAGATAGGGAAACTAAGGATAACAGAGTTAAATGGTTTGCCCAAGTAGAAAGTGGCTGAGGACATATTAGAACTCTGGAAGATGAGTGAGTCTTCTGGGTTCCAACCCCAGTACTCTATCCACTGAGCCATCTAGCTACCCATGTTCAATGCATATTTCTATGCAATTAACATTTCTATTTCTATGTGATCTAGATCTCCAACTCTAGTTTCTCTTCTGAGTTTGGACCCAAAACATCAATTATCTATTGGACATTTCAAATCACATGTCTCATAAACGTCTCATACTCAAGACATCTAAAATAGAATTTATTTTCTTTTCCCTAAAGTCACTTCTTTTTTGAATTTTCCTATTATCGTCCATCCTCTCACTCACTGAGACCCATAGACATCTTCAGCTTCTAATTCTTGCTCCCCCCACTTATCAATCGGTTGAAAGTCCTTATCATTTCCACCTTCACAATGTCTCTCACGTGTACCTTCTTTTTCTAATCACACAGCTGCCTTGTTGAGTTATTTCAGTCATGTCCAACTCTTTGTGATACCACTAGAAATTTTCTCCGCAGAGATACTGAAGTGGTTTGCCATTTTCTTCCCTAGCTCATTTTATAGGTGAGGAAACAGGCAAACAGGGTTAAGTCCCTGGCCAGGGTCCGACAACTGGTAAGGGTCTGAGGTCAAATTTGAACTTAGGTCCTCCAGGCTCCATTCCTAGCACTCTCTCCACTATGCTGCCTAGCTTTTCAATCACAGTGGTACTAGCCTATTTCAGGCCCCATCACCTCTTACCTAAATTATTGAAATAATTTTCTAATTAGCATCACTGCTTCACCTAACTTTCCCTCCTCCAACCCATGCTGCCAGAGTGATTTTCCTAAAGTTCAGGTTTAATCATGCTACCCTTGCCTGTGCTTTCCCACCCCAGCCAATTACTTAGTAAACTCTGGTAGTTCTTTATTATTTCTAGGATCAGATAAGTTCTTCCAATTGGCTTTTAAAACCCTCCACAACCTGGTTCCAATCTTCATTTTAAATCTTTTTATATATTACTCCCTTCCACTGTACAGTAAGCATACTGGGTTATTTGTAATTCTTCACATACTTCCTGTCTCCATGCTTTTGCACTCTCTGGCCACATGCCTAGAATGCTTTCTTTCCACATGTCCATCTCATGGAATGTTTGGCCCTCTTCATGATTCAAACCAAGGACCATTTTCTGCAAGAGATACTTTCTATTCCTTCTAGAGGCTGATACTTTCTCCTCTGAGATTACTTTTTATCTACTTTTATGTCTAATGTATACATAAGGAATATGAATTTACATATGAATTTGTTCATCTGTACGATAGAATTTTCATTGCAACTCCCTTCTAGAACCCCTTTGGATCCTCACAGCTTGGGCCAAGGTGATTTGGTAACTCTGCCAACAGGCAGCTGTTCAGGGTTTGCATAGCTGGGAACTGAGATAGCTTCCCAGGAGAGATACTCTGGAGCTCAAGAGAAAGCTAAGTTTGATCTTGAGGGGAGCTTTCTTTCACAACTAAAGATGAAATGAAACAAGAGCACAGATGCACAACAATCTGGACATGAGTTTGCATTTGATGTGACTGGATCCATCTGCCCATTAGTTACTACTTCTGTCTGGAAACAATTAGGCTAGGTCCAACAAGCATGAGGAATGTGCTCAGTGCTCGTGACCTGTTTACCATGACTGAACCCTGCTTTCTCCTGATTTATTAGAAAGGTAATTTTATTTATTTATTTATTTAAATTAAAGCTTTTTATTAACAAAGCATATTCATGGGTAATTTTTCCAACATTGACCTTTGTATACCTTTTATTCCAAATTTTCCCCTCCCTCTCCCTCCCCTCCCCTAGCTGGCAGGTAGTTCAATACATGTTAAATATTTTGAACTTCATGTTAGATATAAAATATATATGTATAGATATATGTATACACACATATTTATACAGTTATCTTGTTGCACAAGAAAAATCAGATCATGAAGAAAAAAAAAAAAGAAAAACTGAGAAAGAAAACAAAATGCAAGTTAATAACAACAGAGAGAGTGAGAATGCTACGTTGTGTTCCATACTCAGTTCCCATAGTCCTCTCTCTGGGTGTAGATGGCTCTCTTCATCACTGCACAAGTGGAGCTAATTTGAATCATCTCATTGTTGGAAAGAGTTAAGTCTGTCAGTTGATCATTGTATAATCTTGTTGTACAATGTGTACAATGATCTCCTGGTTCTGCTCATTTCACTCAGCATCAGTTCATGTAAGTCTCTCCAAGCCTCTTTGTATTCATCCTGCTGATCATTTCTTACAGAACAATAATATTCCATAACATTCATATACCACAATTTATTCAGCTATTCTCCAATCGATGGGCATCCACTCAGTTTCCAGTTTCTTGCCAGTACGAAAAGAGTTGCCACAAACATTTTTGCATATGTGGATCCCTTTTCTTCCTTTAGGATCTCTTTGGGATATAAGCCCCATAGTAACACTGCTGGGTCAAAGGGTATGCACAGTTCGATAAGTTTTTGAGCGTAGTTCCAAACTGCTCTCCATAGAAAGGTAACTTAAGGAATGGAGGCTTTGCAAGTTGCTATAGTCAGAATTCCTATAGATACTGTGGGACTGTGGATGCCAAGTAGTTCTACTGCTATTATGTCATTTCATGCAGTGTTGTGCCCTAGCCTTAAGTTCCTGAGAGTGGACATTGCTGGTGAGGGCTTTAATTTTTTTTTAGTGTATTTATCAATGTGCAATGATAAAGCTCTGGGAAGTCAGTCTCAGCTGGTCAGCTTATGAGACATGATGGCTCCTGCTGAGGCTAAAGTTGTCCCCAGACTAAGTTAACTAGCTTCTTGTCTGCTAGTGTGACTCTGGGGCTCCTCCTGTCATTACAATCAAGATGGAATAACCAGGGAAGAAGACAGCACTTCTTCAGCAGGGACTAACTACTGAGATTCTGAAAATTATCTGAATCCAGAGGAGTCTTTAGTCTTTTATTCAATAGGCTCAACTATTTCCTCAGATCTTATCCATCCTTTTCCCCAGGATCTAATCTGTTCCTTTCCACCAACCTGGGCAGGCAGCCAATCTGAGAGTAGGTCAGCCAGAAGACTCTGGAAAGAATGGTAAAGTGTTTGCTGAGAGACAGGGCAGGGAAGGCAGCCAATACCCAAAGGGTGTGAAATCCTAAGAGAAGAAAAAAAATTTTAGTAGGTAAAAGTGAGCATTAAAAGGGCCAAGGAGAAGTTATAAGATGAAATTGAAATAATACTGGGAAGAAAATCAACCAATGAGTCCTTTGAGCACCTCCTAATTATAATTGAGGAGACAGATAAAGTAAAAGGCATGATCCTTTCCCTTAAAGATCTTGCAATATACTTGGGGTAATGGTAGGCGTGGCCAAGTGTTAGTGGGCTTTGCTGTAAACCTCTAAAGATACTCCTCAATTAATACAAATATTCAGTCAATCCTTCTCTTTTTATCAGTGCTGAAGAATAATTCAGCCCACTTTTCTTCCCAGTATACTACTATATTTATATCAGCACTTCTTAACCTGAGGGCAGTGGTTGTGGAAAGATTTAGAGGATCTGTAAATTTGATGGGATTTTTAAAATTTTTATTTTAGACAACTAAAATTTAGCATTTTCTTCAATTTTATTCTGAGAAGTTAGGTTTCACCTTGAGTTTCACCAGAATGCCAAAAGGGATCTGTGACACAAAAAAAGATTAAGAAGCCCTATTTTATATGGTGCTTTGTGACCATGAGCAAATCACAATCTCTCTTCAGTTCCTACATCTGCAAAATGGATATAATGACACCTACCTTGCCTACCTCACAGTGATATAATGGAGATCAAATTAAATTATGTGAGAAAGAGGATAGAAGATAATTGATTAACAAATGCTTAGTCTTTTTGAGTGTGCTCAATTTGTTCTGCCTGGTGTATGCTTTATTTAAAAGTTTTTAATTGATATTCATTAATTATATAGGTCTATAATTCTTCTGTATTTTGCTCTCTCTTTTAGTTTTAGTACTATATTTGTCTGACACAGTCTGGTAGAGTGATTTCTCAAATTTTGAGAATGATTCATTTAATATTGGTAGTAATCAGTTTTTTAAAACTTTATAGAATTCTGTGAATTCATCACCCCTTCCCTCCTACTTTGCTAGTTCTTTCACAGCTAATTCAGTTTCTTTTTTATGAGACTTGGTTATTTAATTTTTTTTATATTTCTGTTAATTTGTAATTCTATTTTTATATTTTGAAGGTATTCCTCTCTTTCTTTTCTTGTTCTCAGTTTTGTTACCATAAAACTGTGCATAGTAAGTTCTGATAATCCATTATATTTCTTCTGATTGTGTCATGATTCCACTTTGCTCTGTTGTTGTTTTTCATCTTTTTAATCCATAGCTTCTTAAACTGTGGTTCCTGATCCCATGTGAGATCTTGTAACTGAATGTGAAGATTGAAAAATTATGAATTATTATGAATAAATGTTTGATCTGTTATTTTATATACTTAAATACCAGGATCATGTAAAAATTCCTCAGGTGAAAATGGGTCATAAGTAGAAAAAATTTGAGAAACCTGTCTTAATCATATTGATTTATCAATTTTATTAATCTTTCAAAGAACCAACTTTCTGTTTTATTTGTTTTTTCTGTTCCCATTTTAAATTTCAAGTTTATTTCTCCTTTAATCTTTAATTTTCTCTCTTATGCTTAGTTTAGGTTTATTTATTGGTTGTTTTTCTTATTTGTAAAAATGAATATTCAGTTCATTAATCCTCTCTTTTTTTTACTTGACTAGTATTTGCTTATAGAGATGTTTCTTCCTCAAAAGAGAGTTTTACTTCATTCTAGAAATTTTGATATGTTATTTAATTTTCTTCATTTTAGTATGTTGCTTCATTTTTCATATAATTATTATTTCAGTGTTTTGTTTTTTGACCCATCTATTATTTAGTATTTCATTATTGAGCTTCTATTTGGATTTGTGCCTTCTTTTGTTTGTACTCCCTGAACTGATGGCTATTTTTATTGCATTACAGATCCTAAAGAACGTGTTTACTCTTTCGACCTTTTTATATGTTTGCCATTTTTCTGTCTCCTAATCCAAGGTCAGTTTTTATAAAACTGTCATGTGATGCTAAGAAATATATTATTTTGCTTTTCTATTTTGATGGCGATATATGATTTTTAGCTCTAATTTTGACAGCAATTTGTTCAATTCTATATTTTCCCTCATTTGTTTAGATTTGTCCAGGACAGAGTCTCTTACCATTTTTGTATCTGTGTCTATGCTTTCTTTTAGCTCAAAAAATTTTTCTTTTTTCAATTTAGAAGCTAAGGTATTTGTAGCATATGAGCATAAATGTTGATTTTTTTTTTCTATTGCAGAAGTATCAAACATGTCACTCACAACTCCTCCAAATGTAACCTGCACTAGTTTAAAATGTAATGGAAAAATATTTAACAAAATAAATGAAAATACAATAGAATATAGATAATATCAATATGTTTTTCTTTTTTTTAATGTGAAAATACAGTCCTCTTTCTGGATGTACAAATGGCTCTTTCCATCACAAGTCTCTTGGAGTTGGCCTGAATCACATTGCTACTGAAAAGAACCACATTCATCAGAGTTGATCATAACATAATCTTGTTGCTATACATAATGTTCTCTTGGTTCTACTCACTTCACTTAATATCAATTCATGTAAATCTCTCCAGGCCTTTCTGAAATCATCCTGCTGATCATTTCTTATAGAACAATAATATTCCATAATATTCACATACCATAACTTATTCAGCCATTCTCCAACTGATGAGCATCCATTCATTTTCCAGATCCTTGCCACTACAAAAACGACTGCTACAAACATTTTTGCACATGCGGATCTTTTCCCCATTTTTATAATTTCTTTGAGATACAGACACAATAGAGACACTGCTGGATCAAAGGGTATGTCCAGTTTGATAGCCCTTTTTCATTTTATTAGACTGGTTAATTCACATTGAAAGCTATGTTAAGTCTATATTTCCCTCCATTTTCTCCAATATTGTTTTTCCCCCTGAATTATGATTCTTCCCTCTCCCTTTTTAAACACAGTACTTTGTCTCTTCAATTATTTTAGTTTCATCTGCTGCAAAGCAATTCTGTTACCACCAATTTTCTTCCTCTCAATCTCAAGAGGAGGAATTTTTCCTATTTTTTTTTCCTTTTTCCCCTATTTTGGAGTCCTGATTAACTTATTAGTTCCTTTTCTTTTCATATTTTTACCTAGATATTCATTACTTTCTCTCTCTTTTTTTCTTCCTAGCTAAGAAGTGAAATCTCCCTTCTTTTTCTTCCTTTCAACTTATTTTGTTCATCTTTTTATGTGCTAGGTTGTGCAATTTATTATTAGCCTTTGCTCTCCCCATGGTCATTTTTTTTCTCATTTGCTTTGCCTTTCTGGTCTTCTGAGTGTCAGTTACCCTTATGAACTTCTCCTGAGGCAGTATAAATGGTCTTTCTGAGTACCAAATCCCTACAACTTCTTCCTATTATAAGTTCCTCATTTCCCTTTATAGAATGTTTTTCTTCCCCCATGAGAGGATTCATCTGTGGTTTAATTCCCATCATCAAAACAAGATTTCATCCCTTCCTACTTCTGTTTTAATCCCTCCCTTTATTTCTTCATTATTCTTCTATAGGTTCTCTTCTTTCTGAGCAACTAAAGGAGTTATTTCCCTTGTGTTGTTAACCTTCGATTTGATTAGAGTACATCTTCCTCCCTTCTCCTTTTTTATGCACTTACATTGATTGCCTCACAATGACTCTTTTGTAGGTAAGATGCTGAGAGATTGAGGCTATCATATTTTAGGACCATTTCATCATCATTATTTCACTTTGACTTCGGCTTTCACCTTTATCCCCTTGTGTACTTTTAGAAAGAAATCTCTTAATGGCCTCTCTGCTGTTATTTCATTGTTGCTGTTCCTGGTTGCTAAATTTGTTTTTCATGTATTTCTGTTGTTTGGGATATTTGAAAAACAAGTAATTTGTTCCCATCTGATTTTCTTTTGAGAAATGTTTTGAATGTCTCTTTTTAATTTTAATCAAAGATTTGTTTGTTTTTTAGTTAATGGTTAGGCTCGATTTGTAGGATATGTCACTTTGCGTTGCACCTTTGCCTTTGGAATACATTTTGCTTCTCTAGTTTCTGATGATTGCTAAGTATTCTTGTGTTTTTTTGTTTTTGTTTGTTTGTTTGTTTCTGAGGCTGGGGTTAAGTGCCCAGGGTCACACAGCTAGGAAGTGTTAAGTATATGAGGCCAAATTTGAACTGAGGTCCTCCTGACTTCAGAGCTGATACTCTATCCACTGCAATGTTGCTGAATTTTTCTTTTTTTTTTTTTCCCAGATTATTCTTTGCTCTAATTTATTTGTAATCACAATCAATTACTCTCTTTTGTTTCTTTGCTGAGATTTGCCTCTATGAATTCAGGTTTCTCTATTATTTCTGTGCAGGCCATAAATTCAGCTTTCATAATTCTTATTTTTTTTACAAGGTCTTTTTTTCCCCCCCTGAGGCTGGGGTTAAGTGACTTGCCCAGGGTCACACAGCTAGGAAGTGTTAAGTGTCTGAGACCAGATTTGAACTCAGGTCCTCCAGACTTCAGGGCTGGTGCTCTGTCCACTGCGCCACCTAGCTGCCCCTACCTTATTAAGGTTCTTAGTACCCTAACCCCTGTAGACAGCTGACATTGGATTATTCCTGTTTTAAATAGATTTAAGAGTTATGAGGAGAAAATACAGTCTTTGGTTCTGTTCACTTGATTTAGAAACCTCGTAGTTCTTACATTTTAATGGAGGAAGACAACACATAAAAGGGAGCTAAAAGGGCTGGGGAAGAAGGGGCATGACCCAGATGTCCATAGAGTTCCAGACATGGATGATAAGGGAATGAAGCATGGCTGGTATAACTTTTATCTCTGATGTGGAGTAGGAGAACTATTCATAATGCTCATGTAGCAAAATCATAAGGAATATATATTATATTATATATATTATAGCCAGAAAATACCTTTTATTTCTGTTAAAAGGTCACTGACAAAATCCCTCCCAAAACGATTTTTGCAACATGCTTTTGGAAAGAACAATTTTTAAAAGCTGTGAGATCTAAGGAATTTTGGAGGAGTTTGGGAAGAATTAGGGAGGTGCTTCATTGAGCACATGGTGAGTGACAATATGTGTAATGAGTTGAGACTGCCTTAAATATGTTTACAAGACAGTTGGGGAAAACTGACCTCCTTTTGTATGTGATTCTAGTTGATAATAGGAATAGGATGGGCTTGTTTTAGCATGTCCATTATTCCTAACAATGGAAACAGAATGAGCTGATTTAGAGCTCACATCAATTCCCAACATGGAGGCCTTAGAAAGAACTCATAGTAGAGAAAAGAAGGGGTTTAGAAGGGAAGAGAGAAAATCCAAGGTAAAGAGATCCCAGTCACTGAGGGAAGTTCTAGGGTAAGAAAACAGCTAAGTTAATGGGGCAAAGTCTAGAGAACATAAGAAGCAGGAAGGAGAATGAAATTTGCTGACCTGGCTCATCTCCAAAAAGGAGGTCCTCGAAGCAACTCACAATGGGAAAACATCAAATGACCAGGGAAACTTCAGCATGAAAAGGCAGCTGCAGTCACTCACATATTCACTGAACTAACTAGATGGTGGGGAAGGAATTGAAAGAATTACCAGTGCAATTAAGATTTACCTGATCATCTAAAAATACGTGTATAACCCCCCCACCCCAAAGTATTCAGAAAGGAGCTCTTCTATCATATCTTTTAAAATGCAAATTTGTCTTTGAGAAGGGTAAGACATTTAATAAATCTACATTTAAGGGTAAGGCGGTATCCTAAGAAGCTATTTTGGGGAGGAAGATTTGAAAGCAAAAGCAAGAAATAAAGGGAAGGGGTAGCACAGAACACTGTTCCCTCTCACAAATTTTTTTTCTAGAGAAGATGGAAAATAAAGATAGAACTTCCTTCCTTCCTTCCTTCCTTCCTTCCTTCCTTCCTTCCTTCCTTCCTTCCTTCCTTCCTTCCTTCCTTCCTTCCTTCCTTCCTTCCCTTCCTTCCTTCCTTCCTTCCTTCCTTCCTTCCTTCCTTCCTTCCTTCCTTCCTTCCTTCCTTCCTTCCTTCCTTCCTTCCTTCCTTCCTTCCTTTTCCTTCCTTCCTTCCTTCCTTCCTTCTTCTTTCTTTCTTTCTTTCTTTCTTTCTTTCTTTCTTTCTTTCTTTCTTTCTTTCTTTCTTTCTTTCTTTCTTTCTTTCTTTCTTTCTTTCTTTCTTTCTTTCTTTCTTTCTTTCTTTCTTTCTTTCTTAGCAGAAGCTGAAGAGAACTAACTGAAAGGATATAGGGTACAGTCATTGAGTAACTTCTCTTGATAGTAAAAACAGAATGAGAACTAAGAACTTATTCTCAGATAAATGGCTCCTTAGCTTGGTCTGGGGCCAATTCCCACCAGCACCAGCAGCATTCACTACCAGCAATTTGACCAACTTAGAGCTTTAACACTCAGAGCTAACCAGCCACACGCCAAGTCTCTCAGGAAAACAAATACATGGTACATCTCTCTCACAGTGGCTGAACCAACGGCAGGCATGTAAATCTCCCATAAAGCAGCAGCTGGGGAAGGGATCCCAAAGATATGTGTGTAGAACTCTTGTATATGTCCCAGTTGTGAAATTGGGAAAAAGTTCCTAATCCATCCAACCCTTTGCAGCTAGCTGAGAAAGGTGTCTAATTAGATCACCAGCGTACAGGAAGTTCCTGATGCTGGGAGATAGAGCCCTGGGCTGGCTACCTCCAGCAGGGAGTAGCAGCTGATGATGAATGCCATTCTAGCTTCACCATCTGGGCAATTGTTCTCCCCATCCAACACACCTGCATCCTAGTTTCTTTTAGACTCAAAATATCTTGTGGTGAGCATAGTTTTACTGCGTACATGTGAGTTTGTTTACTTCTCACTCCTGTACTCAGGAGCCTCAGGGTATGTCCTTGTTGTCAACTGGAATGAATCCATACTGTTGACACCCATACACTAACCTGTCATAAAAGATGAAAAATTGAGAACATCTTTGCTCTGAACAGCAAAGGAAGCTTCATCCCTCTGGGGAAAGCACTCCTGAAAACACCAGCATGCATAATACAGTACCAGGTCAATAGGCTTGCTACATAGCCAGTGATATCAGCAAAGGCCACCAGACAAATGCTGATAAAGTAGAATAGTAAGAGGAATTTCTGATGCTCAGCTCAGCTCTTTGCCTTTGTCCCCCAGGACAGAAGAGTTCCTTTGGCCATGGTCAGAGGCTTTGAAATTTTCAGGTGATGGATGCATTCTTAAACATTGCCAAGAAAAAATAAGCAGGACCAGATGGATTTACAAATGAATTCTATCAAAAATTTAAAGGAGAATTAAGTCAAGACCTGCTTCTGACATACAATAGTTGTATGGCCTTGGGTATCTCTTAGTGCCCCAGGTAGCTCCCTAAGAGTAGGTACTGATCTGCATTGGTAGAGCTGTTTTGTTTTGTTTCGTGTTTTTTTTTTTTTTTTTTTTTTTTTTTTAACTAGGTATCCCTTATTGAAAGGGAATCCCAGTTACAGCCCCTCAGACCCATTGCCATATCTGTCTCCTTGTATGCGGGAGATAGTTCAACCTAGGTCAAGAGATCTAAAGTTAAATTTTCAACCTGAGCATTTATGTCTTGGAAATTAGCCTACACCATGAATCAAGGCTTGATTTACTGTTTTGTTGATTGTTCAGACTTAAGAAAGTGATTTTGCAAAATATGTAAAAGTGTGTCATACCAACATTTTTTTCTGAGAGCTAATTATTAAACATTTACCAAAATACCACTGCCTTCCCCTGCACCCTCAATTTAATACTGCTAAAGGATTGCTGCTTCCCAGACCAATCAGAAAAAATGAGAAGTAGGGGAGGCATGTCCTTGATTACCTCTCATATCTTTTTTAATCCTTTGCACCTCTCCTCAATCTTCAAGTTAAGTTGGGGAACACTTAAATTGAAGTGTCAGCTGAAAGGCGGTCCATCCCATGAGCAGCTACATTTTAACAGAACATACTCTTGTGGTCAGAATAATATTCTAACTTCCCTTCTCTCTTGCTAATTGGGTTAATTTTTAAAATGTTATCAAGGACATCTCAGAACACTTGGCTCAAGAGATTAAGCCCTAGATCCATTGATATCACTTCCAGGCCACTTGAGTGAAAACAGCTTGACTTTTAGATTGGTCTGGTAATCTACTTTGGGTATCTTTTAGACACTGGGAGATTTCATTTAACTGAATCAACTCATGGTGTGCACATTCTTGCTAAATATCCTTCTCTTGTTAAGTCTAAGTAAATCTCTTCTTTTTAATGACTGTTTAATGGACTTTGAATGTTTCATTTCATTCTAATATCCAGCCTAAACTGGCCTAGCCTGAGGTAAGCCTAGCTCAAAAGAAACCCTAAAGAGTCAAAAAACTAAACTTTTCCAGGTGAAATTTTAGGCATCATAATGGGGAGGATACACTGTTTAGGCAAGAGAACATTCCTGTCTTCCTCACAGACTATACCATGTAGAAGGCTATTGATTAGTCTTTTCTGCTCTGTCTCCCCAAGCTGAACAAATTCCAGCTTTCTGCTAGAGACTAACTCTACCTTTTATAATATCAGCTGGAGATTGGTAAATCCAGCATAGTGTCAATGAGAGTAACCAAGTTGGGATTCTTTCTGGCTATTCTCAACATGGTTTAGGAGACTAATCCTGCCTTCTGTTTATTCATAGATTTAGAATTTAAAGGAACCTTAGAAGCTATCCTGTCTGACCATTTCCCAATTCCTAAATCCCAGTCAAGGAATCCAGTTCCTTGCACCTAGTAATTACTTAATAAAAGTTTGTTGAATTGAATTAAATAGAAATATAGAATGGTACAAGGACAAGAACAGATTGAGCTGTAGCTTAGCAACACTGTCAAGGCAGCAGCACTGAAATTCAAAGAAAAGCCAAGACTAAAAAATAAAAACCTTCATGATGCTCTATGTGTAGCTCCTCTGGACTAGTCAGAAGACTAATGTCATCCAAGCAGTACAAGATGAAATAGCCATGGACCTTGTTGAAGGTGGGAGTTTGTGGTCTGGTCATTGTGTAGCAAGCAGTCACATGTGATAAGACTGCAAAAGAATGTCAGTTGTTTTGTTATTGTTCAGTCATGTCCAATTTTTTGTGACCCTATTTGGGGTTTTCTCATCAAAGACTTCATTCTCTCCACCCATTAGTTCTTTCTCAGGCTATCATTGCCTCCCTGGCAAAGCTTGCCCCCTTTTCCTCTTTCTGTCCTCTTGTGGAGTTATAAAACCTGTTAAAAGATTTTAGCTTAAAAAGGCCAAGGTCTCCCACTGCATCCAGGGCCATCTCCAGTCATCCTGATCAATATCTGGCCATTGGACCCAGATGGATCTGGAGGGGAAGGTGAAGCAGGTGACCTTGTCCAGCCTCTTTCCCTCAAATCCAATTCACTTGCATGTCAGGGCATCACCTTCCTGCTGTCATGGTCATTTTCAAAAATGAAGGACAACAACTAACATTACCTCTTGCTCTTGAATCCCTTGCTCCTGATCATGCCTTGACAAACCTGAATCTTGTATTATTTTCATTATCTAGTTTTTTGTTTTTGTTTTTTGCTCCTATTCCCATACTTCTGAATGGATCTGGAGAAAATAACAAAACTGTGTTGATTATGTCTACTAAAGATTTTTTATCTCATGTTATCTGCTGTAAGACAATATTCCACTTTCCCCAATCAATTCACCACCTCACTCTGCAACAATTGTTTAAAAACTTCTCATCAATTCTCAAGCCTCATATGTTACTGAAAAAATTGGGGCCATTTGCTGAAAGTTCTTTCTTCTTCCTTCCTTCTAATCTCATATCACTCAAACATCTTCCCCTTCTATCTTCTCCTTTCCTTCTGTATCAAGTGAGATGCTCCTTTAATCCTGTACACATTGCTAAATCCAACTCCTCTGAATGCATCCTTGATCTCATCCCTCCATCCATTAGTAGTCTTCAGAAGATTGCCTTTCTGCATCCCACTTCTCCTACTCCCCCAATCTAGAGAACCTTATCTTTTAGGGATGGATGGGAAATGAAAGGGAACAAACACTCACTTAACACCAGTACTTTACAAATACTCTCTTGAGCTTCACAACAACCCTGTGAGATAAGTACTATTATTATGATCATTTTACAGTTGAAGAAACTGAGGTAGGAAGAGGTGACTTGCACTGTGTCAACTAGCTAATAAATATCTGAGGCTGGATTTGAATGAATTGATAAACTATATTCTGTGCTCTCTTAAAATGAACCATTATGAAGTCTCACAAGACCTCCAAGTCTTGAAAGAATGTGTGTATTGATTGGTGAGTCAGTCCATTGAGTATAGTAAATTCTCTTGTTTTTCTCCTATATTTTAAAAAAATTGCCACAGTGTTCTGGAAAATATTTTCTTCTTTCTAGAGTTATTTTCTGCATCCCCTTAAAATCATTCCTGTTCTGCCTCATTTTGAAATAGAAGCTCTAAATTATTTTAATTATAATATTGGCATCTTAGTATTGACAATGCTTGTCAGGTAAATTCTAAAAGAAGCCAAGTGTTTACAGCTGGTGACACGCATAATCTAAAGTGATTTTAATTAAGGTTATAATTTCTTGCAGACCCCACTGCACTTAAAGGAGTGGAAGAGAATTACAATGACAAATTTGGGGATAGGGATACTGGAATCCCGAGACTGGAAGGAAGGAAAGAAATTTCTAAGGCTGGACCATTGAATCTTGTTTGAGAGAAGACAAAAATTTTGTCCTCCTTGAGGACAAATACTGCTTTTGCCTTTTTTTTCCCCTGACTCCAATGCTTAGCACAGTACCTGGGACATGGTAAATGTTTAATAATGTCTGTTGTCAACTTGACTTGGGTGCATGACCCTGGGTAAGGCAATGGACTTTTTATAAGCTATAAGGGCAAGCTGGAGTCATCACAGTACGAGCATTTATATCTCAGAAATCAGCAAATAATATAAATCATGGTTCTATTTACTGTTCTGTTGACTTCTAGACTTAAGATGTTGATGGAGAAAATGCTATTAAGGCAATCTAAATATAAAAGTGTGCCCTAGGTACATTTTAACCTAGAGAACCAGTTGTTAAACATTTACTAGCACTTCCCTAACCAACTCCTCTGCTATTTCACAATCTTCTCTGCTATCATCCACTTCGTTTTTCATTCCTTAGGACCATTTAAAAATTTGTTTTCTTCTCTACCTTCTCTTACTTCCCCCACCCTTCACTTGATTTAGTCTTTTATTTCACTAAGATTAGAAACATCATACATTATTGCCATCAGCTTCTCCTTTTCCATTCCTCAAAACTTCTCAGTATCATCCCTTTCTCTTCTTCCTTCCAGTTAAAGAAGATCTCTCTTCTTCACTTAATCTAAGATATCTACTTATGCCTTTGATCCCATTCTCCAGGTTCTCCTAGTTCAAACAGTCACCACTCCTCCTCATTCATGCATCGTCCATCTCTCCCTCTCTACTGGCTGTTCCCATCTATCTCCAAATATGCTTGGATATTTCCAGTTTTAAAGAAATCTTCATTTGGGGGGAAGTAGGGAGGAGATCTATGTTTTCTTTCACAACATGACTTTTATGGAAATATTTTGCAAAACTTCACATGTGCCTTCTTAACAGGGGCTGGGAGGGGGAAAGAAGAAAGTGAATCTGAAACTCAAAGTTTTAAAAAGCAAATGTAAAAAATTGTTTTACGTGTAACTGGGGGGAAATATAATAAGACCAAAACAAACAAACAGGAAAAAAAAAACTTTCAACTTCTTCTATATTCAACAACAACAACAACAAAATGACACAAATACATAGGAACAGGAACCATTTATTTTCCAATACATAAATGGACAAAGGATATAAACAAGCATTTCTAGGAAGAAAAGAAGGAAGAAAAGAAAGGAAGGAAAGGAGGGAGGAAGGGAGGAAGGAAGGAAGGAAGGGAGGGAGGAAGGGAGGAATAAAGGAAGGGAGAGAGGGAGGGAGGAATAAAGGAAGGGAGAGAGAGAGGGAGGAAGGAAGGAAGGAAGAAAGGAAGGGAGGGAGGAAGGAAGGAAGGAAGGAAGGAAAGAGAAAAAAAGAAAGACTATCAACAGAACCACATGGAAAAAGTGTTCTGAATCATTAATAACAACAACAAAAAGTTAAATAAAGCAGCTTGGGAAGATGGGAAAAAAAGAGGAAAATAGTAATTATTAAAAGAAATATGAAAATACAGGCACTTTTCTTTAAAAATGTTTTATTAATCTTTTTTTTCTTTATGTACATTTATTTCCTACCTCTAAACCATTAAGCAAAAAACATAATCTAGAGAATATGGTCTGGCAATGTATAAAGCATATTGGTAGTGGTATTGTAAATTGGTCCTATGATGCTAGAAACCAAAACCACTAAATTGTATTACCCTTTGACTCAGAGTGCTACTACTAACCATATATCCCAAAAATAGAGGGAAAGATTCATATGTGCAGAAATAATTATAGCAGCACTTTTTGTTGAGTGGATGCCCATCATGCTGAAAATATGACCTAATATAATGGGATATAATGGAATTTTATGGAGCAATAAAAAAATGAAAAAGGGCCAAACTCAGAAAATTCCAGAAAGTCTTATAAGAACTTATGCAGGGTAAACTGAACAGAAACAAGAGTATAATTTATAAAGTGACTACAATATTGCAAAAGAAAACAACTTTGAAAGACTTAAGAATTCTGAACAATGCACTGGTCAATCACAAATTCACAAGACTGATAATGAAGCATACTTCCCACATCTTGTCAGAGAAATGACAGAAAAAGATGCAAAAACAAGCATACCTTTTCAGATAAGAACAAGATGTGGATTTATGTTGTTTGACTATATTTATTTGTTACAAAGAAGAGTCTTTTTCTGGTAGGAAGAAACATTTATTCAATATCTACTATGTGTTAAGTGCTTTACAAATGCTAATTTATTTGGTCTTCACAACAACCTTGAGAGGTATATGCTATTGTTGTTCAATAATTTCAGTTGTATTGGCATATTTGTAACCCCATTTAAGATTTTCTCAGCAAAGATATGAAGCAGTTTGCCAATTCCTTCTCTAGCTCACTTTCACAGATGAAGAACTGAGGCAGACAGGGTAAGTGACTTGCCCAGGGTCACACAATAAGGATCTGAGATCAGATTTGAATTCATAAAGATGAAGGAGCCTTTCTGACTCTAGCACTATTCACTATGCCACTTAGTTGTCCTTTTAAATTTTAAATATTATTATTATTATTATTATTCCCATTTTGTACTTGAAGATTAAGTGAATTGCTCAAAATCAAGTAAATATTGAGTATCTAAGGCTGGATTTGAATTCAGGTCTTCTTGACTTCAGACCAGGGGCTCTCTCTGCTATACCATCTAGCTGTTTGCAGTGTTAGAAGACTTATGGAGGGAAAATGGGGGAGAAGGAAAGGCTAGTGATTATGATTCATTCAAAAAGAAAGAATAGAATGTCTGATGGATTTGACACTATATCATACCAGGAAAGTATTTTTTCCTTATAAGGTATTTAAACCACTGTTGAGACTTCATTGTTTCAAGGGACTGAAGCTCTAGACATTAATTTAGATTTCTGGTAGTCCAGGACCAAATATCAGAGCACAGGGTCTCAGCATCCCCTTTTAGAATTCTGATTACAGATCAGCATGACCAATACAAAGAAAGGAAAACTATGTCCAACTGAAACCTTTCTGTATCTTAACTATGTATTTTTTCCCTACTATGACTAAAAAAAATTCTACAACACCATCAATAAACATTGAGAGAAAAGGAGAGACAGAGACACAGAGAGAAACAGAGAGAGAAAAACAGAGAGAGAGAAACAGAGAAAGAGAATGTTTATGTTGATTTATATTTGCCAAGTTTATAGTTAAAAGGAAACTCATTTTAAAAAATAAAACCTATGGGTTATTATTCCGGTTAAAAGGCAGCTAATTACAATAACTTTTAAAGGTGCAGAAACCTGTTCCTCTGACTGGAATAGAGTACTGGGACTGGAGTCAGGAAAACTCATTTTTCTGACTTCAAGTCTGGCCTTAGACACCCAGAATGAGTCACTTAACCCTGTTTGCCTCAGTTTGCTTATTTGTCAAATGATTTGGAGGAAATGGCAAACCATTTTAGTATCTTTGCCAAGAAAACCCCAAATGGGATCACAAAGAGTTGAACACGACTCAACAACAACCACCTGAATATATGTCTACTTTGCTAAGGCATCAGCCCTAGTAATATCAACTGGGACAAGCCTACTAATAATTTCCTAGATCTCTCTTTTGGGATTTGGGGATAGCAAGGGGACAAGGGGAAAGGTGGTCCTTTTCTAGGGAAGATAGAGACTCCCAATTTGGGGTTGTTTTGATCAGATGCAAGACCATTATTTAAACTTGTCACTCAGATAAAAGTAGTCTTTCTTCAGCTCCACCTTATCTTTTTTTTAAATTTGTGGTTTAAATATTATGTTTATTTTTTGAAGAGATCTAGTTGAGAAAGAGGTGTTCTAAATGTATATGTTTTTAATAAGGGAAGAGGTGAAAGTATGATGGTACTCCTAGAGGAGCAATTCTCAAAGTATAGTACAAGGATCCTCAGGGTCCCCAAGAACAGAAGTGTAAATTCACAGTCCACAAAACTCCAGAGTATGTCCTGAACCAGGTTAAAATGTGATTGGGAAATTTTTAATGAAATGCATAAAATAAATAAAAACATAGATCATGTTAATCTGTGGTTTTCTCAGTCAACATGCAGCCTAAAGAGTTTTCTAAGCAAAACTATTTTTATAATAATACTAAGACGTTATTTGCCTAATAAAATACTCTTCATTTTTCCAATTATTTATCTGTGTGAGGTCGGATTTTGTTTCATAACCAAAACTACAGATTGAGTACAGAAGCAGAGATGAGAATCCAGCTGTCTTCTATTAAACAAAACAGTAAAGAGATTTGCAAAAATATGTAAAGTAATGCTATGCTAATCTTCTCACTAATTTTTTTTTATTTTGGAAAATAGAATTAATCTTCATAAAGTTATTTATAAAAAAAAAACATGCCATTGATTTGTTATTGTTATTTTTCAGTTGATCAATTCAGATTTCTAATACATATAGGTAAATAAAGATAAATATAGATAAAAAAAACACACATAAACAAAGCTTTGGGGCCTTAAATAATTTTTAGAAGTATAAAAGGATCTTGAGGAAAAAGTTTGAGAATTGCTGTATTAGCTAGAATATAGCACAGTCACGGTACATGTGGGCTCCCTGACATTATAGCGATATGGTCATGGAAAACTTGACAAGAAAACAGGATTCAGCAAGCCACATCTTCCTATTGAAAAGAAACATATTAATTTAGTCTGTGGGTCCTGCTGCACCTTGAGAGAAATTGGCCAGCATATTTACTTTGTAGATTCCGTCTTTATGTAGCACAAAAGCCTCCTAAGGTTCAAAAGAATGAGGAGTACACAAGATCCAATTCTACTATCCCTATCCCCTTATACTCCTTATGTTCTCTTCCTGAAAAAGTAAACTTTTGGAGGAACTACCAAACAGATATTTTGCATTCGCCTCTACCTGCAGTGTTTAAGAAGGGTTTTCTTTAGTTCTTTAACTGTGGGGAGAGTTATCCTGGCAGTGGTCACTTCTCTAAGTAAGCTGTTAAGGAAATCTCCCTTCCTCCACTTCTGAAGCTTAATGTTAGATCCAAGCACCCTCTACCCATAAGGGATCCACCAAGGCTGGAAACAATCACTTCTCAGCCTTGCTAATGGGAAACAGAAAGACTGAAGAAGACAGCCAGGGAAGGGAGGTCCCAGAGCCCAGGCTTGCATGGACAAGCATAAGTCTCCTATAGTCATATGCTTGTGTTTCTGGAAGAGAAGGAGAAAATCCTCAAGCTCCATTTTCCTTACAGGGAGACCCAAGGAGGCAAAGTATCCCCAAAGAAAATGAAACCATTTCTCCCAGATCCTCTTAAAGACCACGGGGCTAGATCCCTCTTTCGATAAGTTCATTCTCTTGATTCTTAGTTGCATTTTTTTTTTTCAGCACAGCATTAATCACTTTCTAAGAGGAGAAAACTTCTTGCATCCTTCAAAAATGGTGCATGAGTCCTCAAGGAGTCAGAGCATCAGCCTAACTTTGGCCTTGGAAGGTAGGATCACAGGACCATCAAGCTAGAGCAGAAGGGATCTCAGACACCATCTAGGTCAACTCTTTCAATGGCCTTCAGAAGATCAAGGGGTTAAGTAACTTATTCAGTGTCACAGAGGTAATTAGTGGCAATGACAGGATTTGTGTGTTGGGTTCACTTTTTCATTCACACATCCATGCATTTATATAAGAAACATTTCACATCATCATCATTTCATATCCAAAGAACTACAGAGAAAGAGAAAAAGAGAGAGGGATGGGGAGGAGATAGAGCAGGGTATTTTAGTTGCAAGCAGCAGAGGCCAGCAGGAATAATTAGGGTGGTGGGCAGATGGGAAGGCAGAACCTCCAACTGTCACGTATTTGGGTTGTTGGGCTTTCCTAGACTTCTCTATTGAGGTTATGAATATTGGAGGACTGAGACTAAATCATTCTGGGGGGTGAGGGAGGGGCTAATAAGTGATCCTCACTTGGAACACTTATAGAATTATTTTCTTGCTAAAGAGATGGGATAGTAGCTGCTGCCTATTTATTAATTACTTGAATAAATATTTTATGTTTAAATGCTAATTGGTAACTTTGGTTTTCTTGTTGGAGAAAAAATAGGGGAGAGCTAAAAATTAATCAGTTACTACTTTTTCCAGAGATACTGAGTATAAGTATGACCAAAGGAGAGTTTTAATTACTGAGAAGGTTCTAAGATTGAACTTGGGTCCATTTAAGACCAGAGCTGCTTTCCTAGGATTTGGAAGTTATAGAGTATATAAGGCACTGTGCCCAAGTGCTGAATAAATGAGAAATAACAGCCCTTGTCCTCAAAAAGCTTATAATCTACAATTAAGCAACTGGACACCTCTACAGAAAAGCATTATCCAAAATAAGGGGTGTTAGGATAAATAAGATGCAAACAACGTGCTCTAGGAAGGCGAGTACAAATTCATCTGACAGTCCTGGAATTCTTCTACAACCTTTTCACCTGCCATTTTATTCCAATCTGGGAATCCTTCTCAGTTAGCTTCCAGGCTGATGTCATGGGAAGACCATAGGCCTAACAGGGAAACTCATTAACAATAAGTAAATAGATTATCAGGATACATACTCTATTATCTATGTTAGTACTAACTAACTAGTACTAATCTGATACTTTGTTCTTGTATCTAATGCTAAGGGGGCTTATGGACCTCGCACTCTTGAATGAGATAAAACTATATTAAAATTTAATTAGGAAATGTTTGATGAAATAAATAAAAATGCCATTAAGCATAGATAATGTAAATATGTAATTTTCTAAATTAATATTTGGCCTCAAAGATCCTTATGTAACATTTATTTCCCCCCCTTTTCTCCCTTTGTTTTTTAGTTTGATACCACTTATTTAATGTATCAGAAACTGACATTCCTGTGACTCACTTTGGGATGAACTGAAATAAAAAAAATTTTTTTAAATTAAAAAACATATTTTTAAAAGTCTGTCTTTACAAGTGAATTAAAGTGCTTGAAATTGTGCAGACAGCAATAGACTTTTTAGAATGAATTAGGTTTGCTCCTTCAGGGTGTAACAATATAAGTAATCACTCAAGGTTCTTGGAAAAATGAAATTCACAAGGGGAAAAAAATAAAAAAGGATATAGTTTAATAGCTCCTTTTTTTCCATCAAGAGAACAAGTTACCACCAGGTACTAACTGTTCTCATGCTGATGAGGGGAAAGAACTATTTTGAGTCAGACAAAAATGAGTTGACAAGTTAAAGCATCGTGTCCTCCTTCAAATTGTTTTCCTAGGAATTAGAACAGTAAGGACCTTAGAGATCACCTAGTCCAACCCTGACATTTCATAAATGAGGAAACTGGGGCTCTGAAGAGTTTGCTTAAGGCTGATTGGGTTAAACTAGCAGAGTTATGGCTTGAAAATGGAGAACAATTCAAATAATACAAAATTCTTAAAAATAGACTACAAAAAGAGTAAAAGCTATAATACCACAGTTGGGAATGGAGAGGAAACAAAACCAAAAAGCACTAAATTGTTAAAAAAAAAAAAACAAAAAAAAAAACACAGAAATTATGGGGCAGCTAGGTGGCCCAATGGATAGAGCACCAGCTCTGCAGTCAGGGGGACCTGAATTCAAATGTGGGCTTAGATATTCATTAATTGTGAATCCAGACCAGTTACTTAGCCCTGATTGCCTCCAAAAAGAAAAAAACTCCAGAAAGTATGGAGGAGAATATCAAACCAGAAGGGTTGAATGGAGATACTAGAACAGCAAAGTCCAGTGGGGATAGGAGGCAAGGGGATGATGAGATAAAGCTGAGAGAAGCCAGAGCCACAATGGAGTCAACACATCTGGAATTCAGATGAGAAAGCTGAGGTTGGTACCCAGGGCATGAGCTGTCAACACTCTGGCCATGCTCCCTCTCACTTCTTATTTTTAAGAAGTGAGTCAATTTGCCCATAGGCACAATAAGCTTTTCTCATATTCTCTCTCACTTAAATCCAGTTCACTTGCATGTCACGGCATCACCTCCCTGATGTCCTGGTCCTCTTTGAGAAGGAAGGACAAATAACAACCTCTAATGGAACATGAAACAGCCTGTGATTGAAAAGATTTAACAACTAGTTAGCAAAATTGGAGTTATCCTTAATTTCTCTCTTCCTCTACTTCTTTTCCTCACACAGCATTGCAAATTTCCTAATTGGACCCCTGGCTCCTAACCTCTCCTCTCTCCAATCCATCCTTCACAGCTGCTAAAATGATCATCCCAAAGTAGAAGTCTGGCCCTGTCCTCCCAACAATCTCCAGTGGCTTTCTAGTATCTCTGTCATTGTTCACTTATTGTAGTCACGTCTGACTCTCTGATCCCATTTGGGTTTTCTTGGCAAAGATGCTGAAGTAGTTTGCCATTTCCTATTGTGTCCTGCTTTCTAGAGCCCCTAAATTGGGGTGACAAAACATACCGTTGCTTTTAGAGCCCCCACACCGGGGTGATTAAGATATACCTTCCTAGTGGAGAAGGGATGAGGTGGGATTCCTAAGAAGGATGGGAAAATGGAGCCCATTTATTTCAAGGACTTTCCCCTTTTTATAATGTAATAAAAACAATACTGAGCACATGGGACCACATAAACAACTTGCTATTGGAGTTTGCCACCTGGTGTCACTCTTCCACCTGCTATCACTCTGCTTCAATCTCAACACCCCCTGACTTTTCAGAAAGGCCGAGAGCCCTTAAGAGAGATGGGGAGCCTAACCAGACATTGTTGGCAGGTTCCCTCTGGGCTGAAGGATCTTATACCTTACCCAGAGTTTCCCCACTGTCTGTGACCCTCTACAATTTCCTTCTCCAGTTGATTTTACAGATGAGGAAACTGAGGTACAGTGTGGTCACACAACTACTAAGTGTCTGAGGGCAGATTTGAAGTCAAGTCTATGTAACTCTGAGCTCAGGGCTTTATCATTACCAAGCTGCCTCACAAGTTCCTCTAGGATAAGATAAACTCCCAAACTTGGCTTTTTAAAGAGTGTTACCATTTGATTCCTTTCTAGGTTTCTTTTAGTCAGTCAACAAACATTTTAAAAGTACCTAATCTGTGCCAGGTAAAGCACTGTGGACCAATCCCCCATGCCTGGAATTTTCTTTCTCTTTGTTTCTACCTATTGGCTTCCCTGGTTTCACTTAAGTTCCAATTAAAATCCAGGTTGGTTGGTTTGTTTGTTTTTACTGGAAGACTTTTAGTTCCTTTCTTAATCCTAATTTATTCCCTTTGTGAATTATTTCCTATTGTCTGGTATATAGATAGTTCTCTTTGTGTATATTGTTTGCTGTGTTTTCCTCCATTAAATTTCAAGCTCTCTGAGTTCAAGCATCTTTTTGTACCCCCAATGTTTGGCTCATAGTAGGTGCTTTTAAAATGTTTGTTGATTGACTAGTTTATACAGGATAAATTAGATACAATTAGAGATAATCAACTGACGGAAAGCAGTAGCATTGTGAGATCATGAAAGACTTCTTGCAGAAGGGAGGATTTTAGATGGAATTTATTTCATTCTATTCCTCTTTAGGAGCTCCATATTCCATTCAAACTGCCCTTGTTGTTCCCCAAACTTAGTATCGCATTTCCCATTTCCATGCTTTTGCACAGATTCTGCCCATTTCTCTGTTTTTCTGTTTCTGTCTCTGTATATGCATCTCTCTGCCTCTGTTTCTCCCTGTCTCTCTTTCTCTCATTCCCTCTCTCCCTTCCTTTTTTCCTTTCCTCCCTCTCTGCTTTTCTCCTCCCTCTCTCCCTCCTTTTTTCCTCTCCCTCTCTCTCCCTCTTTCTCTGTCTCCATCTCCACCCCCACATACACATTCCTTTATCTCCATTACCTCTTAGAAGCCTTACTTTCCTTTAAGGCTTAGTTCCAGTGACTTTTCCTACACTAAAGCTTTTCCTGGGATCCCTACTCCTTAATGATCTCTCCCTCCTCTAATTATCACACACATATATAAATGGATGTGTGAGAAATAACTCCACCGGACTTTGGAGGAGTGAAGTTAGAAGTCTCTAATTTCACAATTGCAGACTGGATGTTTTATCCAATAGGAACACCTCAAATCAATTCTTGTCCTCTTTTTTATATCTGAAAGGCAATCTCTCCCTTGATGCCCCATTGGCTGAATGCCAGATCTCACAATCTATCAGGAGTGTGTAATCCCCCCACAGAGTGTGAATCTCCACCTCTTATTACATCATTACTCCTCCCTTGGTGTTTACCCCATTTGTAAGTAGTTCAGTCCTTCCCCTAATTCCCTATTAGCTGAGTATTATCCTATCCAAAATGTCTGATCCCTCAAGTGAGTCAGTCTCCTTCTCTGATCCAGTCCTTATATCCTCCACCACCACCCCCAACACCTGTAAGTGGTTCTCCACCTCTAATTCTTATTCTAATTCTCCACCCTGATTCATTATCCTTTCCTTCTTATAAGTCAGAATATTTTACTCCCGACTGCATTCTTCATCCCTTTTTAAATGTCTTTGTTCCATGTCCTGGCCTCCCATTTCTTGGGTTTTAATTTTCTCATTTAAATTTCATTTCTGTATTTCTAAACTAATTCAATTTTCATAATTCTGTGGAAACTAAACGCCTATCCACTTCTCACTGTATGTGTGATGAGTATATACATATATGTATGTCTGTGCGCATACAGGCATATGTGTGTGCATATATAATGAAGGGCTTGGTCCTGGGGACCTTCTTTAGAGCATGACAAATGAGATGCAGGTGTCCTGAGGCTTAGTAAGCCTGCTTCTAGGATACATAAGGAAGGGATGCTTCCCCTCCCCTCAGAACACCACTAGTCTTCTCCTGACTATTTCCAGTTGGCTTACTGTGGGTAACAAAAAGTATTTTAATGCTGCTAAACTACAATTGAGTGTGAATATAAAAGGTCTGAGATGATGATCTCTCACTTTTTTTTCTCTTCTTGTGGAGAGAAGGAAAAAACTTCTATGAAGTGCCAGATAGGGGAATCCCTTCCTCACCTGGCTACCATCTATATGTCCATGAACTCATAGTGCCCCTGTTTCTTCTCTCTAATTTTAGGTGAATAAGTGTCCATCAGTGGGAGTGCCCAGGTAACAGTGAGAGTGGGAGAGCTATGAAAATCATCTGAGGTTTCACTGATGACCAGATTGATGGTAGCAGCTGAGCCTGTTAAAGAGCCAGCCTCAAGGAGGAACCTGCTTGATCCAGTTCAGCAAGAAGCTATCCCAGCTGAGCAAGGGAGTGATTTATCTATTGTCTGTGACATAAACAGAAATAAACCTGGTGAAGAATCCTTGAAGAGAGTAAAGAATTTTGATAGACAGGAAATACCTCTTCTGATGTGGAAAAATGGGTACTGTAATGCATTATTGATGGAATTGTAAACTGGTCCAACTATTTTGGAAAACAATTTGAAACTATCCTCAAAGGCTATCAAACTATGTATATTTGACCCAGAAAGACCCTCCTAGGTCTGTATCCTAAAGAGATAAGAAAAGAGAAAATGACCTATCTGTAGAAAAAATATTTATAGCAGCTCTTTTTGTCATGGAAAAAAAATTAATAATAATGGAAGTGGAGGAAATGCCCATCAATTTGATGTAATAGGACTCTGTGTCTCCCTGACCTTTGTGGAGGATGGTCTGAGGAAATTCCTAAAAATGATCCCTGCCAGAATCTCAACCCATCTCCACCCTCCTACTGGTTCCCCACTCCCACTTCCTATTGATCTGGAATCACTTTGGTCTGGGAAACAATCACCACCTTTACTGGCTTAGAAATTAGTCCCTAATCCCTAGTCCCAAACCATAGAAGGCTAAATAAAAAACAAGATTCTGTACCCAAACCTTTGCAAACTTTCTAATCAGGAAGCAGCCCACTGAGATAAAGGGTTTCTCAGTGAAATAAACCCATTTTTTGCCAAAAAAAAAAAAAAAAAAGCCTGGCTTGCAGGCAGGAACTGCAAATTCTTTCCCAAAACTTGCGACACCAGCTTGGGGACTCCCAAAGCTGTTGTGGTCTCCTTAGCCCTCAACAAATTGAAGAAAGACTGATCAAGTTATGGTACATATATTGTGCTATAAGGAACTGATGGGGGTGAACTCTGAAACTGTCCCCTTTGATATGTAAAAGAAGGAAGATTTGGAGTCTCAGAATCCTCTGGGAAAGCATATCTTCCCAGACAAGTTAAGTGGCTTCATTCAGTTGGAGATTTTGTTCAAATCACTGTCTATTGATCTTTTGGGGTGGCCTGGATCCCCCTTCAGGAAATTCCCAAGACTCTGGGAAAAAGCCTTCAAAATGATTTTATTCAGTTGGAGATTTGGGCCTGTTTTATTCCTATTGAGTGGCTTGACACTCCAAGATAAATATCTAAGTCTGGGGGCATTGACTCTCTTTTTGACTGGAACCAAGCCTCAGACCACCAATAAAAGACAATTTTGAACTCCAAAGTGGGACGTTGTTTTACTTGAGTCCTTACTATATCTTAGTAAATATCCCTTTGCAAATCTAGTTTATATTAATTAGCTAATTTGAGTGATGTTATCTGTTTAAATTAAATTAGGGGGAAGGGAGAACACCACATGCCAGTCATATAAGCAATAAAATTATAGCACTAGCCTCTAGGATTTCTCTTATAACTCTGAGGGAAGGAATAACCAGAGGTTGGGAAAATGAGCACAAAGACTGCTTCCTATATATACTGTCTATGTGATCTTAAGTAAGTCACAATGTCTCAGCTGTCCCAGACAATACTTTTTAAAAAGTATTTTCCCTCTAATTACATGTCAAGACAATTTTTAGCACTTATTTTTACAAGATTTTGATTCCAAATTTTTCTCCTTTCTTCCCTTCCCTTCCCTCAGTAAGCAATCTGATAAAGGTTATACATGTACTATCATTTAGAACATATTTCCATATTAGTCCCAGTGTTGAAAGAAAAAAAAATTAAAAACATGAAAAAGAATAAGGTAAATGAAAAAAAAGCATGCTTCAATTTGCATTCAGAGTCCATTCCTTTAAATGAATGTGGATAACCTTTTCCTTTGTGAGTCCTTTGTAGTTGTCTCAACTCATTGTGTTGCTGAGAAGAGGTGAGTCACACAATATTGCTGATTTTGTATACAATATTTTCCTAGTTCTGCTCATTTTATTTTGTGTCAGTTCATACAAGTTTTTCCAGGTTTTTCTGAAATCTGCCTGTTCATCATTTCTTATTGCACAATAGTATCCCATTATATTTATCCCATTATATTCATATACCACAACTTGTTCAGCCATTCCCCAGCTGACAGACATCCCCTTTACTTCCAGCTGCTAAAACTGGCGCCATTCTCATTGTGGCTCCTCAATATTGGAATTGTTTCTTTCTAGCCACTTTTAGTAGTTTTTCCCTGACTTGATGGTTCTGTAATTTGGCTATAATGTTTCTGAAAGTTTTTATTTTGAATTCTCTTTCCTGAGATGATTGGTAGAGTCTTCCAATGTTCATTTTGTTCCTTGGTTCCAGGACATCAAGGTAGTTTTCCTTGATAATTTCTTGAAAGATGCTGTCCAACCAGGAGATTGCTGTATACTTCAACAACAATACTATATGATGATCAATTCTGATGGATGTGGCCCTTTCCAACAATGAGATGAACCAAATCAGTTCCAATAGAGCAGTAATGAACTGAACCAGCTACACCTAGTGAAAAGAACTCTGGGAGATGACTATGAACCACTACATAGAATTCCCAATCCCTCTAATTTTATTCGCCTGCATTTTGGATTTCCTTCACAGGCTAATTGTACACTATTTCAAAATCCGATTCTTTTTGTACAGCAAAACAACTGTTAGGACATGTATACATATATTGTATTTAATTTATACTTTGACATATTTAACATGTATTGGTCAACTTGCCATGGAGGGGGGGGAAGGAGGGGAAAAATTAGAACAAAAGGTTTGGCAATTGTCAATGTTGTAAAATTGCCCATGCATATATCTGGTAAATAAAAACTATTAAAAAAAAAGAAAGAAAGAAAGAAAGAAAGAAAGATGCTGTCCAATTCCTCTTTTTGATTTTGGCTTTATGGTAGTCTAGTGATTCTGATGTGTTTCTCCTGAATCTATTTTTTGGGTCAGTTGTTTTCTCAAATGAGGTACTTTTTTTCTATTTTTTCATTCTTTCAAATTTGTTTAATTAATTCTTGATGTCTCATAAAGTCATTGGGCAAGCTTCTACCTGCCTAATTCTAACTTTTAATGAGTTATTTTCCTCAATTAGCTTTTATATTTCCTTTTCCATTTAGCCAATGGTACTTTTCAAGGAGATGTTTTCTTTATGGATTTTTGTAGCTCCTTTTTTATTTGGCCCTTTTGCTTTTTAAGCAGTTGTTTTCTTTTTCCAAACTGTTGACTTTTTTTTTTCATAATTTTCTTTCTTCCCTCTCATTTTTCACCCAATTTTTCTTCTATTTCTCTTATAGCTCAATTTTGAGCTCTTCCATGAGTTCTTTCTGGGCTTGACACCACTTTTCATCTTGCTTTGGGGTTTTTCCCATAGTGTTTTGGCAATATTGTTCTCTGAGTTTGTGTCTTGATCTTTACTGTCACTATAATTACTTTCTGTGATCAGATTCTTTTTTGTTCTTGTTCTTCTTTATTTGCTCTTTTTTTTTTTTTTTTTTTTTTTTTTTTTACATTTTTCCTTTCTTTTAGCTCCGGTCCTAGGGTGGAAGGGTCACTATATCATACTTCTGCTGGGGGCTGTGGACCCTGGCTATTTACCTGATGCTGCAATGATATGCCTGAGGCCCACAGGGGCCCCTTGTGTCTGATGCTGCACTAAGAAAATGAGTGAGTGGTGGTTGGCACTGCTGGAAACTACAGGGGTCTGGTACTGTACCTGGTGCTGAGCCAAGGTCTCAGTGTTGGTATCTGACATATGCTAAAGCTAATGGAGTGTTTCTACATTTTTCCCAGGGCTATACTGAAGCACCTCTGGCCTCTGAAGGCTGCCTGTTTACTCTAGACTATACAGAAGCACCTGGAAGTCTGATTACTGGAAGCTGCCTATTTGCTTGGGGCTATGCTGAAGCTTGTGGGGTTTTTGGAGCTGGAGTCTGCCATATTGAGGCACATTGGCAATCCATGTGTTGGTCTTTGACTGCTCTACCACAATGGGGCTCAGGATCTCCCACTGATTTGCTGAGAAGGAACTTCCTGTTGATTTGCTGGTACTCTTCCTGTCCTGGACTGCATTCCCCTTTTACCCAAATGAAACAGATCTTTCTTGGTGATCTTCCAAGTTTCTTGGGTTGAAAGATTGTTTTACTCAATCTTTTGTTGGTTCTGCTATTCCAGACTTTGTTTTAGGGCTCTATTTTATGATTGTTTGAAGGGGAATATGGGAGAGTTATGGCAATTGCTGCTGACTTTACCATCTTGGCTCTTGGAACCCCAGACAATTCTTTAAGACTATAAAGGGACAATAGACTATTGCTATTATTGCTTCTTGTATATTGACAACATTCAGGACCCTGAATAAATATTGAATTGGTCCTTGCAGCATTTCAACCCTATGTGAAGAAGGAAAAAAATAAGAAATTTCTTTTTCTTCATGGTAATGGATTCTTTTCTTACTAAACATAACTAAAGAAAGCAAGACCATGCACACTTGCCCCGTGTGATCCTATACACTATAACTGAAAGACAAGTGGGGAAAAAAATCTGCCATCAACCAGCTGAGAATAAGTGAGCAAGTCACTTAACATTTCTGAGGATCAATTTTCTCATCTGTAAAATGAGGATAACAATATAACTTTTCTGAGCCATAGTTTTCTTCTTTAAGATATGAAAGAATTAGATCAGCAGTCTCTAAATTCCTTGCAATTCTAAAACTCTAATATCTGTTACTTAAAGTTACTGTTTTACATGAACATCCTTTCTTATTAATTATAATGTTAAAGTTTCACAGGAAACTTTTCCAGACTTTTCTCCAAATGAATCATTGCTAGGTGAAGCAAGGTCAACTTACATTTCTACTTTCCAATGCAGACCAAGATGCTAAGGAGTTGTTATGTAGGTCTCCTGCATAGGATATACTCAAGCTGGGAAATGAAATCAGAAAACATGATTGCTACCCATGCAAAGCAGAAACCTGCAAATAGTTTGTTTTTTTAATGATATTTTTTGTTTTTACATCACCAAATTTTTTTCTAGCATACCTCCTCCTTCCTTCCAGAGATATGATATGTAATAAAGAATGGGGTTTTTTAAAACTTTTTATTTTCAAAACACATACATAGTTTTCAATATTCATCCTTGCAAAACCTTATGCCTTAATTTCCCCCCCTCAGATAGCAACTAATCCAATATATGTTAAAATGTGTAATTCTTCTATACATATTTCTACAATTATATTTCACAAAAAATGAAAATCATGTAAAAGAAAACAAAAAGCAAACAAACAACAAAAAGTGAAAATACTATGTTGTGATCCATATTTGGTCCTCACAGTTCTTTTTCTGGATGTAGATGATTCTCTCCATCATAAGTCCATTGGAATTGATCTGAATTACTTCATTGTTGAGAAGAGCCACAACCATCAGAAATGATCATTGCATAATCTTGTTCCTCTGTACAATGATCTCCTGGTTCTGCTCATTTCACTCAGCATCAGTTCATGTAAGTCTCTCCAGGCCTCTCTGAAATCATCCTGTTGGTCTTTTTTTACAGAACAACAATATTCCATAACATTCATATACCACAATTTATTCAGCCATTCTCCAATTGTTGGGCATCCACTCAGTTTCCAATTCCTTGCCACTACAAAAAGAGCTGCTACAAATATTATAAAGAATGTTTTTTAAAGAAAAAGAGTGAGAAAACCCAAGAAAACCAATCAATGCATTGAAAAAAATCTGAAAAAATGTGGTTTCATATTTATGAACCTTCCACTGATGTGAATTTGAGTTTATTCTCTTCCTTTAATAGGAAGAATCCCATCTGGCTATTATCAGGCATAACCAATCTCAAATCATCCTGTTTGGATAGTTATTGAAAGAATAGAACTCTCTATTAGCATCTATTGTCTATCCCTCCAACCTCTGGACATCTTTAAATAACCTTTGAAATATTGATTGGTGTATTTTTAGACAGTCTAGGACCTAGTCTACCAGGTGCATTCCATTTGACTCCTCTTGATCCTTCCCTTTGAGCTATCAAAATTTTCCCTGGTATTTTCCTTCTTCCCCTGGTGATATTTCCTCTGTAAATCTGCCTGTGGTCTGCACCATCTTTGCTGAATGCCTTTTAGGTTAGCTTACCATAGCATTCTATCTCATGTTCTCTTTTCTTTTATTTCCCCATCATATCTCATGATATCTTTCTCCTTGTTTTAGCTAATTAATTCATTTAGGGGGTTAAACTCCTCTATGAATTTGGCTGCCAGTCAATGGCATACTCATACCTCATCACATATTCCTTTAATGGATTCATAATACATTAAATAATCCATACTCTCTCAAATCTATTTCATATTTACCACTACTGGTGCTTATTTTACCTCTTCATTTTATCTGTAACCTCTTTTTTTTTTTTTTTTGGCAAAGAAACTCTTCTTTCTTTTGGCAAAGAAAATGGCCATTGTGAATTTGTCACATGTGTATTTCAAACTAGGCTACCCTGACCTCATCACCATCTCTATAAAGGTATAGAATATGAGTATCTTCTCATATTTCTTCTTTGAGGCCATATTTGTTATTTGTAATTTTACAATATTAACTTTTGATCTTGATCATTCTATGGTTTTTCTGTTCATTTACAGTACTGTATATTTCTTTCTTGGCTCTGTTTACTTCATTCTGTATCAACCCATGTAAACCTTTCCAAGCTTCTATATAATTCATCATGTTCATAATTTTTTTGCAGCACAGTAATATTTCATAATATACATGTACCACAATTTGTTTAGTCATCCCCCAAAGGACTGCTATCTACTTTGTTTCTTATTTTTTAATGCAACAAAAATGCTGTCATGAACATTTTTGTATATATGGAGGTTCTGTTCTTATCAATGATCTATATACATATAGTAGAATCTCTGGGTCAAAGGGGATGGTCATTTTAATTACTTCGTTCACATTATTCCAAATTTCTTTCCAAAATGTTTGATTCTGATTAACAACTGCACCAACAATGCCTCTTCTCCCTTTTATCTGTCCACTATTTTGTCATTTACTAATTTGTTGGGAATGAGATGAAATGTTGGAGTTATTTTGATTTTTATTTCTCTTAGTATTAGTGATTTGGCTTCCTCATATAGTTATTAATAGTTTGTAGTCCTTTTAACAACTGTTAGTTCATATTCTTTGATCACTTTTCTATCATGGAATGGATTTTGTTTTCACACACACACATTTATCTGCTAGTTGTTTATTTATCCTGGATGACAAACTCTGACCTGAGAAATAAAGATTTTTCCCCCATTCAAAACCTAGATGTGTCAAATTTCTCTTAGCTTAGATGCATTTATTTTATTTGTACAGAAGTTTCAATTTCATAAAATCAAAAATATCTATTTTAACTTTTGTAATTTTCTCTATCTCTTGTGTTAAAAATATATCTCCTTCCTAGCTGTGTGACCCTGGGCAAATCACTTAAGCCCAATTGCCTCAGGAGGAAAAAAAAAAAGTATATCTCCTATCCATGATTGTAAAATGTATATAATTTGCGGGTTTGGTATGGTTTTAAATTAGTTTGGGACACAAGGAGGTTCCAAGAAGGGCTAAGATTGCTGCTTGGCATTGGTTGGAATGATAATGAGTAGCAGAAAAAAGGTTGAATTGTATAACACTTTCTTTGCTTTTGTTTTCTTTTTCCAGGAAAATGATCTTTGTACTGAGGATAGAATAATCATGATGAAAAAAGAGCTCAGAATTCTGATAAGAGCAATATACTAACTCTTCCCCCTAAGAAAGTTAGTCTTTTTTTTTTTTTTTTTTTCCCTTAAAAGATATTATGACCTTCCTCCAAATTTGGTTGGTTCTGGGAACTTAAGACTTAGATTGTTTATTTCACTTCCTTATTGCTTGAGTAGCTAGCAGCCATGGAGGTTAGCTTGGGCAAAAGAACTTTGCTCAGATAAATCAATTTGAGGTATCTTCAATGGCTAATCTTGTTAAATATCCTTCTCCTGCTATGGGTAAATAAATATCCTTTTGTTAATTGTTGAATGACTTAAGAGGGCCTAATCTTGGTCCAATATTGAATCTTAATGATAAAGATGATAAGGTCCTGAATGGTAGGTGTGATTGGCAGAAACTGGAACATTGATAAAATTATTCCCAGAGATTGGCAGGAAAAAAGTTCTGGTAGAGATCACTTTAGTGTAGTCCCACCTTCTGTGGAGACAATCCATTCAGAAAAACAATTTATGTCAAGTCCCTGAGGCTAAATTTTCCCTAGAAATCTGTTGATGGTCATCATGATTCTTCCCAAGACCAAACCTCAACATTTGATGCTTCTCCTAAAGCACATCACCTCGTGCTGCATCATTTGCTATGTCAGTCACATCAAGGGGGCCTGGTCTGAGTTAGACCATGCAAGACATGATTCCCTCCTTATCTTGCTCAGTGTGTTCGATTCATTAATGCCTTCCAAAACTGCAACTTAGGCAACTAAAATAAAAGACAGATATCTGTTGACCTGTTGTCTGTAGTCTTTGGTACTGGGAGAACTGGAGAGATGAAGGGCAAATAATCTAAATTTCAAAAAAAGGAACACGAGTATGTAAGAAACAAAATATCTTACCAAAAACTCCACTGACTCACTGATGAATGCAGAAAAGACATATCCTTGCAAGAATGGATGCCTAGGTGAAACTCCAAAGGCAGCATTTATTTCCTATCCTGAAGCACAAGTCCCTCCCAATTCTTCATTAATTGGATGTTACATGAATCTCTACCCCTCATTACAGAGCCTGTCCTTGCCCCCAAAGAAACTTCCATTCTAGAATAGAGGGAGATATCAGAGAAGGACTAAGGGCAAAGAACAAAAGATTTTTTTCAAATCTTAGGTTTACCACCCTTGATTACAAAAGTCAGTTCCTGCCCCCAAAGAGCTTATATTCTTTTGGAGGAAGATAAATTCCATTCTTGGTTATTCCTTGATGTGCTTGTGGGTTTCAGTTTTCTAATTTAAGTTTCATTTCTCCAATTTAATTCTCATAACTGTGCAAAACAGATGCCCATTTATTTCTCACAATCTCACTTTTTTTCTTTTTAATTATTTGATTTCCACATCTTTTACTAGTCCCTCAGATTTGACTAATTTTTTATATCCCACTCATAAAAGCCTATTAATCCTTGTACAGATCTCCTTATCAGGATGGATAATCCCTGAATTCTCTGCTAATTCTTCTAATAGGGTTGTACTAGGAGTGAAACTACTTCCAGTTGTAACACATTCCTCCTCTTCCTGCCAATAACCTTTCTAGAGTCATTTCTATTTTCCCATGCCATTCTGTTAGTGGCATCTAACTATTCTGTTATTCCCTTCACTACTTCTCTGGTGCAATTTATTCAATAATATTTACTTACCAGAGTAGGAATGACCCAAATCTAGAACTAGATTGCTATCCTTGAATTCATCTTGTACTTTACTTACTTCTTTCATTGAACACCAGGATAAAAGGAATAGCCAATCAGGTTGGTGCACAGGTGCCCACTCAGTTCCCAGGCAAAACTAGTTTGAGAGAGCTGTTTCCATAATACCAGCCTTGGGACATGCTAACCTGAGAAATTGCCAGAGCTACACACTCAGCTACATTCCAGCTTGGGCATATGTCATTACAATCCCTAGATTTTAGCATCTTTTACCCTGCCATGAGAAGTAAGCTGATTGATCTCCAGAGATAAGGGACTAGTACAAAGCATTACAATTATTCACAGGAATGCTATTTTGAGAACAGGAAGAATTCACTCTCATGTTCTTCCATGCCCAAAGGGAATGGTACTATCTGGACATGGGGCAACCTGTAGCAGATATAGAAATCACTTTTTGTTCACTCTTACAGAATACTTTATCAATTCTACCCAGGCACTGGTGTCTATAAAGTGCCTTAAGTCCAGAATTTGATTCTTTATTTTCCTGAGAGATCTATATCTATTACATGTATAACCAACTTACTCTTTGGTCTGCATTTTCTAAACGTCTTAGTCCTTGTAGCAAACCAAGCATTATTCCAAATTGGACAGAAAGTTCCATAAAATCCTCTTTCTCTATTAGGACACAACTGTGCCTACTTGTCAAGGCTAATCAAGCCTCTACAATTCTATAATTTGACAAGCATCAAACTGAATTGTTTATGAGGTATCTTTCCCAGTAATATTAATCTTAACCTTATGTCCCCATTCTAAGTGCCAAATACTATTGCAGCAGGGGAATAGCATTAATCCTACATAATCTCCCCTCTTCAAAGAATTGATGGACTCTTTACAAGGAACCCACTCAGACACTGGGTAGTTTGGGATCCATTCATCAACCAATTCCAGTTCCTTTCTAAACAAATTGGACGCAGACTTTTGGGATATGGGGTGATGATCTCATCTTTTTTTTTTTTTTAATTGTTATTAAAGCTTTTTTTAATTTTCAAAACATGTGCATAGATAATTTTCAACATTCACCCTTGCAAAACCTCGTGTTCCAAATTTTTTTCTCCCTTTCTTCCCCCTACCCCCTCCTCTAGACGGCAAGTAATCCAATATATGTTAAACATGTATAGTTCTATACATATTCCCACACTTATCACACTGCACAAGAAAAATCAAAAAGGAAAAAATGAGAAAGAAAATATAAGAAATAACAACAAAAAAGGTGAAAATATGATATTGTGACTCATACTCAGTTCCCACAGTCCTCTCTCTGGGTGCAGATGGCTCTCTCTCTCTCTCTCTCACAAGACCTTTGGAACCTGGCCTGAATCACCTCACTGCTGAAAAGAGCCATGTCCATCAGAGTTGAGATGATCTCATCTTCTGAAACTACTTCCTGGGGAGAATGGGTGTGGAGCTGGGTCATTCTACAGGGTCCCATTTGAAGAGGCTTGAGCTGATTAAAGATCCATTGGATTGAGTCAGACTCCTAAAGCTGGTCAATATACCTGTCTAGTGATGGTCATGAATTGCTCAAAGCTTAGAGGAAAACAAGCCTAAGAGAACTGATATAATAACCTTTGTGGAGGGTGGATTACCTGGCCTGAAGAAATTACTAAAAATGATCCCCACTAGATCTTAACCCATCCCTACCTCCTTCCTGGTTCCCCACTCCCCCCTCCAATTGATCTGGGAATCACTTTGGTCTGGGCAACAATCACCACCCTTATTGATTTGGAAATTAGCCCCTAAATGTTCCTTAGCTCCAAACCATAGAAGGCTAAATAAAAAACAAGAATCTGTACCCCAAACTTCCGCTATCTTCCTAATGAGGAAACAGCCCACTGAGAGAAATAGTTTCTTAGTGAAATAAGCTTATTTTTACCAAAAACCTCGCTTGCAGACTGGGACTGCAAATTCTTTAGCAAAACCTGCATTGCAATTAGGATATCTTCACCCCTCAACAGAACTAAAGAGAGAGGGCAAATACACAGAGCAGAACCCTCATTCTTGGAAGGTGTACTTATACATTCCCTGAAGATTCTGTAAACAGTTAGGCATTATCTCTTTTTTAGAGACTTCATTATATCCCAAAAGCAATTTTCAGAAAGGGAGAATCCCATCAGAATAACAGAGGTATTCACAAAATCCTTAATTAACACACATAGCTAATTTTCAGCATTCACCCTTGCAAAACCTTGTGTTCCAAAATTTTTTCTTCCTTCCTTCTCTCCTCCATCCCCTCCCTTAGACAGCAAGTAATCGAATGTATGTTAAACATGTGTAGTTCTTTTATATATATTCCCACAATTAACAGGTCTCATTTAATCTATCAAAAGCAAGATAGTGAGTGAAATGGGAAACTGAGGACTTATAATCACTTTGATAATTCAAGACTCAGCACCAAGGGTCTGTTAATTATTAAAGCTCTGGGAAAAAGAGCAAAAGACTTGCTCTTCTAGCAGAACTACCTTGATAACCCCCTTGACCTTTACTTAACTGCTTAGAGAAAAAGTGACTAATTATTAAATGGCCTGGAGATATTCAAGAAGTCTCCAAACTAACTAATCTCTATTTGTTGATTGAGGAAGCCTGAAGTAAACTAAGTCTCGGGGTTATTCTGGAAACCTTCTAATCCCTCTGGTTTAATGGATTACTCACCTCTAAATAAATCTTATTGTGAGGGATTATGTGGTTTCTCATAAAATCATTAACTAAGGTAGATTGAACCTATAACTTAAATTTTACTTATGAAGATCTGATGGGTTTGGGAAAATGAAATTCTTTGCACAAACATTACAATGGAGTGCCCATATGAGCTCAAGCAAGCATCTGCAAACATTGTCTAAATTTACTGTGGTCAGCTACAAACACATCTCATCTGCAATAAGTTAACTATATCCACTTGACTAGGATCTAGCAAACCTGGGCTACTTCCATCTAAGCAGGCAGTGAAAATTAGCCAAATGAGAGGGGATGGGAGGGGGGTCGTGGGTTCGGGTGACTATTTAATGGCTTCTAACTCTATAATCAGCAGCTCTCCGCTCTTTGAGACTCCAGTGAGCAGACTGCCCACTTCTCGGGAGATTCTAATAAAATTTCTGTTCTTCACTTTGAGATATCTCTGAGTAGTCATTTTGAATTAGGGGTTGTTATCCCACCCAATAGTGATAGTAACAATCTCACTTTAGTTAACTCAACTTTCTAATGACGGGTTATTAACTTAATAATTCATCAGATAATCATTCCCAAATTCAAAACTCAAAACAATAACAGTTATAATCCCAAGGGATCTCATCTCAATAGCAAGCTTCATTAATCAGGTTTTAAATCCTAAACTACCCCCTGTGCCTGTAGAGCAGGGGTTCTCAAACTACGGGCCGCTGAGGACGTTTATGGGGCCCTCCGGGTTATGGCAAATGGGCTGAGGGGCGGAGACAGAGCGTGAGTTTTTGTTTTTACTATAGTCTGGCCTCCCACAGTCTGAGGGACAGTGAACTGGCGCCTACTTAAAAAGTTTGAGGACCACTGCTAGAGCAAGAAAGCTATCGATCATATTCATTAAACAATGAGGCCTTAATGCAGTTAATAAATATTAGATAATTTGCTGAATGGGTCTTAAAATCACCATTCCAGAGAATTTTCAGTTAATCAAAAATCTCACAAAGTTCTCTTAGAAGTTCCTGGCATTGCTAAGCAGTTGAACCTTTGATATAGCATCTTAATGATGCTATATCACTTTGCCTTAAAACAACCACTGTTAGGATTACTGGGTGAGAACTCAGGTTTTCTGGAGTGTTACAAGGTGAGAACTCAGGTTGACTTGATAGAGGGGGCAAGCTCATTGGCTGGGGTGGTTCTTCCCAGAAGCCCTTGCATTATCCCACGCCCATTCTCTGGGAGAATAAAAGAGAGAGCACTGGGCGCAGAGAGCAGATCGGCCTGGAGAAGGATAAGAGCTGGAGGAGATTCAGAGCCAGGATTCAAGAGGAGGACTCTGAATTGCATCAGGCTTGACGGGGCTCTCTGCAGGAAGGGAAGTCACTTCTTTGGACAAGAGTTAACAGCAACTGCCTGGAGACAACGGTTCATTACAGGAAGAAGAATCTGTCGGAGAGATTTGAGTAGAAGACACAGTAGATCTCTTCCCAGAGAGCGATCCAGCAGCTTCTGAAGACGACAGCTCGTTACAATTGGCGCCCAACGTGGGGCAAGGACTTTTACTTATCCTGACAAGAGGAGCTAGACCAGACCTTCGCATTTTGGCGCCCGAACAGGGACAGACACAGTCCTGATTCCAGTGGAAAAGCTTCCGATCTAGATCTCAGTCTCTCTGACCCAGAACCGTGAGTAACGAGGAAACTTTGTTAAAGATTAAGTGAGCGTGCTAATAGATAAAAAAGGAACTTAACTTGTTAAGGGCTAAACCAGGAATCTCTTATAGCTGAAATGGGGCAGATGTTAGCTATATTCAATCCCTGGACCTCAGCCGACTCATCCCCAGCCCCAGAAGTAACCTCAGTTCTCACCTAGTAATCCTAACATCTCCCCCTTCTCTCTCTTTTATTCTCCCAGAGAATGGGCGTGGGATAATGCAAGGGCTTCTGGGAAGAACCACCCCAGCCAATGAGCTTGCCCCCTCTATCAAGTCAACCTGAGTTCTCACCTTGTAACACTCCAGAAAACCTGAGTTCTCACCCAGTAATCCTAACATCTCCCCCTTTTTTCCATTGGTTAAAGCTAAGAGAGAAGGACAGGATATAAGTGATTTTATACATGCATATCCTGTGATTGAAAATACTGACTCTGTAGGTAAAAAAAGGAGAAGATATGCACCTTTAGATTTGAATAAAATTAAGGATTTGAAAAAAGGTTGTACCCTTTATGGGGCTACATCAGCTTATGTCAAAATGTTACTAGATGGTTTGTCTTATGAAGTCCTAACCCCGAATGATTGGAAATCCATAGCAAGGATATGCCTGGAACCTGGAGAAAATTTATTATGGCTTTCGGAATTTCATGAATTATGTAAAATTCAAGTCAGATGCAATTTGGAAATAGGAGTTAACACACAATTCACTTTTGAGCACTTAGCTGGTGAAGGTCAGTATGGAGAGAATTCGGAACAGATTAATTATACCATGACAATATATGAGCAAATTGCTAAGGCTGCAATAAAAGCTTGGGGTGTCCTTCCTGGACAGAAAGATCGTGGAGAGGCTTTCACTAAAATACAGCAAGGTCCCAATGAACCTTTTGCAGATTTTGTGGGACGTTTGCAAACTGCTGTCAAAAGAACTATTGGAGAAAATTCAGCTACAGAAATAATGACCAGACATCTGGCTAAGGAAAATGCCAACGAGATTTGCAAAAGAATTATATGGGGATTAGACAAAGATGCTCCTTTAGAGGAGATCATAAGACGCTGTGCTACAGTGGGAACAAATGCTTTTTACACCCGGATGATGATGAACATGGAAAGACAGGGTTCCTCCTGGCAAGGGACTTCTAGAGAAACTCGGAGATGTTTTCAATGTGGAAAAATTGGGCATCTAAGAGCTCAGTGTAGATATGGAGATACAGTGAGAAGACAGGGTGAGAGAAGACCTAAAACCCCATGTCCAAAATGCAACAGAGGACTCCATTGGGCATCAGAGTGTAGAATAATTCAGGGAAATGGGATGAGGGGCCCAGGTCCAGGGCCCCTGGCAAAAAAGACTTGGGGCATGATGGCAGCTGATGTTACACCCAAAGAACCTTTAGAAGGCCAGGACTCTGATTTAATCAATCAGCAGAGAAGCAATCACATGGCAGAAAGGGATTACCTGATAAGTCAGTCAAAAGGCAATCAGATTGCAAAAATGGATTACACTTGGGGAGAATACAGGCTTTTTAAACCAACAGGGCTGTGCCCAGTGCAAACAACTCCAATGTAATTGTCAGATGATGAGAAGAGATTTAGAAAGTGGTAAATAGAAGAAAATTAGGTAGGTTAACTGCCTGGGAGAGAGGGTTTGCTTGTATTTTAACAGACAGAAGAAAACAGATGAAGAAGGAAATAGATGGGTGGCAACAAGCACCTGGAGAGAGATAGAAAAAGAGAAAGACCTCAAAATAAAGGAGAAGATCTAAGAAACATCTTACACCGAAAGAGCATGGCTAATAAAAAGACTGTTAAAGAACTTTAAAACCAGCAGGAATCATTGGACTTCCTCACACAAGATGAGACTAATGGACAATGGACTTATGGACATTTATAAATTTTCAATTTATGATTATTTGATTATGTTATTTGTCATATACTTCTAGCATGTATTATGTTACTATGTTACTATATGCTTATGTAATTTATGTAATTATCTGTAATACTTCCCATATTGATGGATTTATGTTTCAAGGTCATGACTGTCCTATGTTCTAAATCAAAAGAAAGGGGGAGATGTTAGGATTACTGGGTGAGAACTCAGGTTTTCTGGAGTGTTACAAGGTGAGAACTCAGGTTGACTTGATAGAGGGGGCAAGCTCATTGGCTGGGGTGGTTCTTCCCAGAAGCCCTTGCATTATCCCACGCCCATTCTCTGGGAGAATAAAAGAGAGAGCACTGGGCGCAGAGAGCAGATCGGCCTGGAGAAGGATAAGAGCTGGAGGAGATTCAGAGCCAGGATTCAAGAGGAGGACTCTGAATTGCATCAGGCTTGACGGGGCTCTCTGCAGGAAGGGAAGTCACTTCTTTGGACAAGAGTTAACAGCAACTGCCTGGAGACAACGGTTCATTACAGGAAGAAGAATCTGTCGGAGAGATTTGAGTAGAAGACACAGTAGATCTCTTCCCAGAGAGCGATCCAGCAGCTTCTGAAGACGACAGCTCGTTACAAACCACAGACTTGAAAAATAAAAATAAACATTAAGATATTAACACCATGTAAATGTAAACTCTCCCTTTAAACAATAGAAGCAATTAGTATTAAATTAATTTCATTAACCAGCAAGGGGGATGGCAGAAATTGGGGGAGCTCCAGTGAGTGGATGTGTTTGTTCACTTCGGAGGAGCAGTCTCACCCAGTGAGGGAAGGCTGGACTAAACTTTCACCTTCCCAGCCCAGCAGATCATACAAACAACAGTATACAGTTTTCAACCCTAAATTTCAGATTAACTACCAAAAGTCCCAATCAAAACCCTCCAGACATCTAAAGATGAAGTGAGTGGAACTCTCCATGCAGAACCAAGTTTTTTCCAATCTTGGCAAATTCACAAACCAGAACTCCAGAGCAGGGACCGAGTTCATCTCCCCTGCTACCCCGCTGGGGTTTCTGACAAAATTCAAAAAACGTATGATTAAGAAGATACATCTTGAACATTCGGAAAGGGAAGCAGTGATCGCTAAAAGTCAGCATGTCTGCAACAAGCACAGGTTATGTCAGAGTATCCCCATTTCCTTTTTGAATAGTTCAGATCAAGGGAATACTATACTATGGACTAAGTATTCTTGGATGTCAGCTAAACATTTGATAAAATCTGCCATGCTAATTTAAAGTTGCTCTTGTTGAGTTATTTCAGTTGTATCCAACTCTTCATGACCCCATTTGGATTTTTTTTGGCAAAGATACGGGAGTGGTTTACCATTTCCTTTTCCATTTTTACAGATGAGAAAACTGAGGAAAATGGAATGAAGTGACTTGCCCAAGGTCACATAACTAGTAAGTTTCTGAGGCTGAATTTAAACTCACCAAAATGAGTCTTCCTGACTCTAGGCCTGACATTCTATCCAGGGTGATGTCTGCTTGCCCTTAAAATAAAGAGACTGGTAAATTTTCAGGAAGGAGCAAATAAAAGATGGATTCCATATTAAAGAATGTCCCATTCTGACCGAATTTGCACTTTGTAAAGAATGTGGAACCTCTTTCATTTGTAATTTTATAAAAGGATGTAAAGCACCTTATAAAAAGTTGTAAAACTTTGACAAGTTATTTGAATCCAACAAAAGAGGTGAGGTTTTGAATAACTCATTTGCATATGAAAAGGCCAGGAGATCTACTGAGCTGCTTAGGAGACAATGAACTTGTCCCTATGGCCTAGATTACCTCTATATCTTTTCCCAACCTACTTATTTGTATAGACCCACAAGTAAGACCTAGAGTTTTAAAATCTGGGGAACCCAGAACTCCAGACTGTCTGGTAATCACCAGGTATTGTGATCACCAGAAAAGCTAAGGTGAAATCTCTAACCAAGATCAACTTCTGCATCTGAGAGTGGTTAGAATCAAAGGCCGTGAAATTCCAGATGGTTCAACAACTGTTAATTCTTCACTATAGTTCTTCCCTATGAAATCCAATTTAGTGAACAAATGTAGAAAGTTTTTACTCTCCACCCTCCTTTTTGATTTAAGATGCTTTTTATTAGGTTTGCAAGGCACTAGGCAAATCCATTCTTACTCACCTTTGATATACTCCATTAGATATACTCCAATTCATATCCAAGAGACTGTCATTCCTCATTCCTATGGCTTAAGTTATGATTCAGAAATGCTAATTCCATTCTTAGACACCATCTCCTTAGCCAGTTGTTCATTTTCCAAATCACCTTTTTCTCTCTAAATTCCTCATCTTTAGTGAGCAGCTGTGATGAAATCACCACCTGTGCCCCTCTGGTCTTAAGTTTCTTGCCCAAATAATTTAATAATCTTTGGCAAGGATTTCTAGGTTCCTTCTGGCAGTTATTTGTGTCTGCATTTTATTCCTTACTGGGCTATAAATTCTTGGAAGTCAGGGACATCTAAATCTTGCATCTTCCCCAGGTACTTAATAAGTTTTTATTGAATGAACCTATGACGAAAAATTCTCTCAGATTAAAGGTCTACGAATATGAACTTTTGTTTCTTTTGTCATGGAACCAGGGCCATCCTTGGTCTCTTTTGCCTTAACTGTTCCTCATAGGATCCTAAATTTAGAGGTAGAAAAATCTTGGAAGTAATTTAATGCAACCTTTTAACTTTGTAGATGAAGAAACTGAGAGCCCGGAAGAGTGATTTGCCCAAGATTGTTGTTATTTGCCCTTTGTTCTCTATGAGAATAAAAAACATCAGGAAGTAAAGTCCTGACTTGCCATTGAACTGGATTTAAGTGGAGCAGAGTTGTACAGTTACCAGCCTCACTCTTCCAAAGTCATCAAAATCCAGTTATAAGACAAAAGCAGAGTGATTGGAGATGGCTCGGGATGCAGTGTATGACCTTGGTATCTGATGTCTGACTGATGTGGTGTAGGTCCTGGAGGGATGTAGCAATAATCCTAAGGCTACCCGGCCTAGGAAGTGCCACAAACATTGCTGGCTGTCAGATAACAATCTGTTGGTCAGTAATAACAAAGTTCTCAGACACTTTGTTAGAGTGCAACTCCACTTTTAAGACCCCTCCTCAATTCTACCTCTAAGTCACAGATTCAATAATTGGTACCACTCTACCTCTACTACTCCTCAATTTTACCTCTAAGTCATTAATATTAGCATATCAGTGACTTGGAGAACCTGATCTTTCTTCATTTTTTCTATAAAATTTTCTTCTCGCTCCTGGTTCTTGCTTAAATTCCTTTTGTTTGGAATTAACTGAGTGAAGACATAACCTTAAACTATAGCTTATTGTGACTTGAGACTTTATATAACAAATAGACATATAGCTAAAAGAAAGTTGCAGGTGTTTGTCTCCTCCTGTTTTGGGCCATCTCTTAATTAGCATTTAAGTACTTCTTTTAAAAGTAATGATGGCTTTGAATTCTCTTATCTGAGGATAACTGCTTGTATTGCAGTTCTCTAGGGAAATTTAAATTAACAATTTATTATCATTGACTTGTACTCTTTTGTTTCTGGGATAGATTTCTGGGTTTAGGGTATAATTCTGGACTCCCCCCAAACAATGGAAGAAAAAGCTATTTGATCTTGTGTTTTGCAGTTTTTACTTTGTACTTCTCTTGTCAGATGGGCGATGCCCTGTCTCTAGAGATTTTTAAAAGCCCCTTTTTACTTTTTCTTACTCTGAGAGTCTGATTATTTTTGTGTTCACTAGTATCCCACATACCTTGGAATTTAGCCCACTGTCAGCAGCATAATAAATCCTTGCCCCTTAACTTGGGAGACAAATTGAATTTGCAAATTCTTTTGCCATACTCATGATAGTGACTTGGGGGCCCTAACATTGTGGGGTGTCTTTCACCTCAACAGGACCATGCTCAAAGTGCTTCACAGCATCTGCTTCAGATACCTTCATGACTGTGTGAGAAAAGGGTGAAGAACTTATAGCACATATTGATCAGAGACTGTTTACTAAAGTAGACCAAGCCTATTAGGCCTCAGTTTTGGCTTCTCCAGAATCACGTGATTTTAGATAAGGCCTAAACAACATTCCAAGGTGGCTGAAGAAGCTTATATCACCTTGTCTACTACATTCCACTGACCAACTAGGGGTACAGTAGACTTATGTGACCAATCACAACATGGAGAGGGCGGGACTTTGGAGGTTCTTTGTCTGATATGTATAAAAGCCTTAAGTATTTTCAAGGCTCTGGCCCTATCCTGCTGTGAATTTGGCTCACAGACCAGGACGGGGTCCGCTTCTCGAGATTCTAATAAATAATTCTGCTTTCTATGAGTGATCTCTGAGTAGTCAATTTGGGTAGGTCTTCTTGTCCCAAACAATGACTATTGAAACAACAGAAAGTTCTAATCTACCCATTCCACAGGGAGAAGCCTTCACGTGCTAGGGGTAGATGTCCCCCTAATTCACCAATGGATTTGGGATCTATTTGGTTATCCTAAACCTCTTTAGCCCTTCTTCCAAAATGATTTTGCCTGGGTACCAGGGATGTGGCTGCTATTCAAACTACAGCTTTTTGGAACCATGGGTGAGAGTTAGGGGATTGCTGGACACCAAAAATAGATGAGCAAACTTGAAATAGCTCAGCACCAGAGGTGCTAGTTCTCCCTGAATACCCCAGTGTACAAAGATGCCATAGCACAGACTATAAAACTCTTTCTTACACACAGATATATGAGAGAGAGAGAGAGAGAGAGAGAGACAGAGAGAGACAGAGAGAGACAGAGACAGAGAGAGACAGAGAGACAGAGAGAGAGAGAGAGAGAGAGAGAGAGACAGAGAGAGAGAGACAGAGAGAGAGACAGAGACAGAGAGACAGAGACAGAGACAGAGAGACAGAGACAGAGAGAGAGACAGAGAGACAGAGAGAGAGACAGAGAGACAGAGAGAGAGAGACAGAGAGACAGAGAGAAGAGAGAGAGAGAGAGAGAGAGAGAGAGAGAGAGAGAGACAGAGACAGAGAGGGAGAAGGAGAGGGAGGAGAGGGAGAGGGAGAGGAGGAGAAGGAAGGAAGGAAGGGAGGGAGGGAGAAGAGAGGAGAAAAACAAAACAAGTAGAATAAAAAGCAGAAGCAGCAGAAGAAAAAACAACAAGAAGAACAACAAGAAGTTTAGAATAGAATAGAATTATATAGAAGAACTATTTAGGTTTTCTGAATGTTTGGCCCAGTTAAGAGAGCTACTATTTACTCCTCACATGATTTGAGACAAGATGTTTCTCTTTTCTGGAACCTACTTTCTTAAACAGTAAAAGAAAGGTAAATCAGAAGACTTTTGAGGTCCTTGTAAAACAGATGAGCTGGTGGCTCCTACATAGCTGAAATTAAATGTGGTTCTGGACAAGGACTGTTCTCTCATAGTATCCCTAGAAAACAAACAACTTGTCTGTGGTTGAATTAAACTTACCATATTCAATCTTATAACTAATCCAGAGAAATATGTTAAAAGACTTGACTCCTTGTTCCTCTGTACACATCAAATCTCTCATTTTCACCAGTGAATGATCAATCTATCAAGAGAAAAAGATGGTGGGGCTCAGTAGAACCTCCAATTTTTTAGTTCAATAATAAGGTTGAATCTTTTTTACAGATAAGGACACTCAGACCCAAAGTTACACAGCTTAGTTTCTGACTATTTGGCTAGAAAGTTGTTTCTTTGGGACCCTGTGGACTATACTGTGCATGGGTTTTCTTGACAAAGATACTGAAGTGGTTTGCCATGTCCTTTTCCAGCCCATTTTGGCAGATGGGGAAACTGAGGCAAAAGCATCATGTGATTTACCTAGGGTCACCCAGCTAGTGAGTATCTGAAACCATATATGAACTCAGGTCTTTCTGACTCCAGGTCAAGCTCTCTATCCATTGAACCATCCAGCTTCTTCATTTCCATTTTACCATACTGCTTCTCTGGGAATGAATGGAAGGAGAAAATCCAGCTGGTGTCTGAAAAATACAGACAGTGTATTTCCCCAATGGCTAATAATAACTAATAGCAGCTCCAAAAGAAACATGGTCATATTGGAATTGGCAATCTTGATCACGCTGCATGCATCAAAGGGTCCAATTCAGACAGAAAAGGGGATTTAAATAAGGCTTTCTCAGTACAAAAGACCTTGTACTTACATGACTCATACACATACCTAACCTTGGAACTCACACACACACATATACATAAGACACAGAATCTGTATGACTTTGGACAAGTGACTTTCCTTACTCAGTCTCAATTTCCTGATCTATTAAATAGAAAAAGCTAAATATCTTTAAAGTCCTTTCCAATTGAGTCATGAGCCACACACAAAGGCATTCCAGTACTAGCTTCTCTGATATGGCCTGAACTCCTCCTGCCATCTTGTGGTACATTTTATAATTATGCCCTAGGACAAAATTAAGAATCCTATTTCCTCTCCTTTAAATCTCTTATGTCGTGGATTAGGCGATGGAGTTTTCTTGGATTCTATTCATGCCAGGAATCTGAAGACTCCTTTAAGTTGGTAGGATATAACCTATTGGTGATGGATGAAAAAGATCACTTTAAGCATAAACAAAGGGTGCAGTATGATTTGTTGGTAACGGGGACAAGATTACTCGTCCGTGATATGCTCAGGACTGGGGCGAATTAGGGTGGAAGGCAACTAGACAGTCACAAGTGGCATGCCGTATGTGGAAGAGGAACAGCAGCAGATTGAATGGGTACCAGAAAGCCAGGGAATACCAACAACCCCAAATGATGGAGCCCTGCACCTGGTGAGCAGGGAGTAGATTTTAGCAAATCATTTGACAAAACCTCTGGTATAAAAATATCCAAGCATTTGTTAATAGATGCTGCTGTCAATCATACTTATCAACACAGAGAGACTATTTTTTTTTTTTATACAAAATTTGCTTTTATAAATATTCATTAAAAGATTGAATTATAAAAAAAGAAAAATTGTTCACTAGTGAATTGTATACCTTTTCTTGAGTAACTAAACCAAGTCAGATTAAAAATACATACCAAGATTCATAACATACACACACACACACACACACGTACACATAGTGTGAGTTCTTTCAAACAGCTAGTTTTGGGGGATAGTACATAGGGAAAGGGGTTGTGGGACTTTGAATTTGGTCAAACAATTCAATTAGTGGATTTCAACTGATTAATAAGGGTTGAGGGGAAGAAAAATGGTTTGTACATATAAATCAATCATTATTAATCACATATAGAATACAACACATAAGCCTGACAAAGATCTGACTTCAGCTTGATTGAATATGGTATTCTCTGTGGCACAACAACAATAAAATCCAAATGGATAAGTGATCTAAACATGAAAATGTCATCTGATTTTTTTTTTCAAAAACAGCAACAATAGTAGATCAAGGAAGAAATGGGACAGATTTGATGGGTTGAGAAAGAATCTTTAACAAGATACAATTGAGATGAGAGCATAAGGAACAAAACAAGCAATTCAATTATATATATATTTTTAAACTTTTAGTATAAATACAGCTGACAGGCAGAATGACAATGAAAAATCTAGGGTTAGGTGATACTGCGGATAGAACAACAGCCCTAGAGTAAAAGAGCTGAGTTCACATCTAGTCCTCAGATACTTTCCAGCAGTGAGCTTTGGACAAGTCACTTAATTCTGCCTCAAAAATAAATAAATAAAAAGGAAATCTATTCATTTAAAAGAATATAGCTATCTCAAATATCTAGGGAAAAAGGCTGATACATGTAATTTATGCAGAATTCCAATCAACCCAGTTGATAATTTTGATGTCAAATTGGATTTCTCATTTTCAAATACTCCCTCAACCCCAAATCCAATCCCTTGTCAAATCTTTTTAATTCTATCAAAGTGAGGTCTCTCTACTCTAATTCTTTCTCTCCACTTACACAAGAGGGATCCTACTTCAGCTTTTCTTTTTTCTTTTCTTTTTTTTTTTTTCTTTCTATTCTCTTTTTTTTTTTTTTTTAATTTTTTATTTTATTTTATAATTATAACATTTTTTGACAGTACATATGTATGGGTAATTTTTTACAACATTATCCCTTGCACTTACTTCTATTCAGATTTTTTCCCTTCCTCCCCCAACCCCCTCCCCCAGATGGCAAGCAGTCTTATATATGTTAAATATATTACAGTATAATTTAGATACAATATATGTGTGTAGAACCGAATTTTTTTTGTTGCACAGGAAGAATTGGATTCAGAAGGTAAAAATAACAGTTTACATTCATTTCCCAGTGTTCCTTTTCTGGATGTAGCTGGTTCTGTCCATCATTAATCAATTGGAATTGGATTAGTTCTTCTCTATGTTGAAGAAATCCACTTCCATCAGCATACATCCTCGTACAGTATCATTGTTGAAGTGTATAATGATCTTCTGGTTCTGCTCGTTTCACTCAGCATCAGTTGATGTAAGTCTCTCCAAGCCTCTCTGTATTTCTCCTGTTGGTCATTTCTTATAGAACAATAATATTCCATAACATTCATATACCATAGTTTACCCAACCATTCTCCAATTGATGGACATCCATTCATCTTCCAGCTTCTAGCCACTATGAAAAGGGCTGCCACAAACATTTTGGCACATACAGGACCCTTTCCCTTCTCTAGTAGTTCCTTGGGGTATAAGCCCAGTAGTAGTATGGCTGGGTCAAAGGGTATGCACATTTTGATAACTTTTTGGGCATAATTCCAGATTGCTCTCCAGAATGGTTGGATTCTTTCACAACTCCACCAACAGAGAGACTATTTTAATAACAAGTTTATTATATGCTACAAGCACAGTCCTTTGGTACACACACACACACACACACACACACACACACACACACACACACACAAATGAGCCATGAGTAGCATTTTCAAACATCTTATAGAGGACAAAGCAGGATGTTTACAATTTAAATTTTACAGAGGGCTTAGAGGGAGGTAAAGATTTATACATCAAAGAACTGATAACAAAAAGGGAAGAACTACATATATATATATATACTCTCTCTGTCTCTGTTTCTGTCTCTCTGTCTCTATCTCTGTCTGTCTCTGTCTCTGTCTCTGTCTCTCTTTCCATATATAAATCAGTAAATACTGGAGTTAAAACTGCTAACTCAAGCTGGAATTTCACAAATAAGCAAAAGGAACTGACCAGAGAGCAACTCAAAATTTGGTTAAAATTAGACTTGTTATACTTTGGTAGAACTTTTTCATTTTTTTCTTTCTATTTTCCTTTCCTTTTCTCAATTCTCCCTAGATACCAATAGGCTTGTAGCCACGCAGGATATCTGGTGAACATGGACATTAGTTTTACCCTCATTCACTTAAGAGAACCTTAGCTTAATGAGGAAATTTGTATTTGGCAGGCAGTGAGGTGGGCTTGATGGGGTTTCCACTTCAGAAGTTCTTTAGTCTAAACAAGGTCTTGTTTACTTTGGAGAATTTTAAAAGGGGAACACCTCATCACCCCATTGAAAAAATGCTGTGAGACTGCAAAGAAAGGGTGCTTAGATGGACAGAGGAAGACTAATGAAGTCTCAAAACATCTTTTCAACTCACTGATTTTTAAAATTAGACTTTAACTGGGACATAAAGACTAGGAATTTTTTGCCTTCACAACCTTGATCAGGTTGGAGATTGCAGAAATAAAGACAGAGAAGAAAAGGAAAGAAATCTTTTTCCTGATTTGTAGAAATTTGTGGCATTATTTATAAATGAAGAATAATATCTTTTACTATAAATTTCCAATTTATGGTAATATATTAGTGGATATTGAAATCTGCAGCTAGGATGAAGACTAGATATAAAGCATAGCTTCTCTCTGCTTCCTGGAGAGTGCTAAATGTATTTTATTCTAGTAGAAAGTAACTTTATGCATAGAAAATATTGTATAAGAAAATCTAATATTATTTTATATTTATATAAAATATAAATATATTTTATATTATTTATATATTTTATATATAATATATATTTCATATATTATATACATTTTTATCATATAGTATTATATAAGAAACATAATAATATTATAATTACTATTATATAAGAAAATCTCTACAGGAGAGATTCAGTGGGAATATTAGACTAGAATATGATTGAGAAATAAGATAAGATGGACTTAAGAAAGTTGCAATGATAAAGAAAAGTCAGAAATGAAAATGTAAAAAGAAAGGTTAATTTCAAAGTTGCATGCTTTAATCAAAACCCATTGAAAGAAAAAAATTCCAAGAGAGAAGGTTTAAATAAGTAGAGATAAGAGAATAATGAGTAAAAAGTAAAAGTTGGGGTGTATTTGCATTGACAATATGAGTAGAGAGTTTGAAAGTCAAAGATTTGGAGTTTTTCAAAGAGGTTTGAGGATTTTAATTTCATTGAGATAAGAATTTGAGAAACTTTTTAGAGAAATATCTATTGGTGATTTCAGACAGACAATACTCTGTCAAGTTTTAACATTTATCAAATGGAAACTTTAGAAATAAAAGTTATGGTATTAAATTATTCAAGTATAATATAAATTTTGATGAACATCAATGAATGAATAAGCTTCTGTCCTTGAAAGTTCATTAGAAGGGCAGGTCTCACTCTTTAGAATTTTATGGGCTCCAAAAAAGAAGAAATTGGGAATATGAAGCAGAAACCAAATTTCTTTGAAAGAAAGTTGATTGACATCAGTGGGCTCCATAATTTGAGACCCTTGAGAAAATTTAGACTTTGAATTTAAAATTACATTACTAATTTTAAACTAGATTTGATTTGATTGAACTTTGTCCTGAAAATAAATTACAATATGGTCTCATTTACAATAAGGTGGGTTAATAGGAGATTAGGTTAATCGGGATAAATCAGAACACAATACATTTGACATTTTTCTGGAAGGTGAAATGCTTAGAAAATGTGATTGAAAAACATGGTCAAAATGTTTGAAAAGTATTACGTTTTTAATTGTTGTTGTTTTTATTAAACAAATGTAAATTTTTTAAAAAATAGAGAAAAACAGAAAAAAACCCATTGTTCTGTGCCCCAGAGAAGATTCACAACATATAGCGATAACTTTCCATTTCAAGGAAGTAAATATAATAAAAGACATTACATTCCTAACTGTCCATATTTTCTTTGCTTCCTTGTAGGTTTTTTTTCTTTCTTTGCTGTACACTTTTTATATTTTTCTCTTTTTCCTCCATCACTTTCCCCAAGCAGACTGCATTTAAGCATAGATATATTTATGTGCACATATAAGATATACACCTGCACACACACACACACACACACTGAACATACATACCTATATACATATATACATGCATTTATATTCATATAAAACATTAATAAGGCTGACATGTAATGTAGATTCATTTCTTGATTGAATCTTTTTTAAGTTTAACTTTGAGATTGTAGCGAGCTGTTGTCTCCAGAAGCTGCTGGATCACTCTCTGGGAAGAGATCTGCTGTGTCTACTCAAATCTCTCAGACAGATTCTTCTTCCTGTAGTGAACCGTTGTCTCCAGGCAGTTGCTGTTAACTCTTGTCCAGAGAAGTGACTTCCCTTCCTGCAGAGAGCCCCGTCAGGCCTGATGTAATGCAGAGACTTCTCTCATCTCTGGAGTGGTGTCCTCTTTTATCCTCCCAGAGAATGGGCGTGGGATAATGCAAGGGCTTCTGGGAAGAACCACTTCAACCAATGAGCTTGCTCCTTCTAGGATTCCTAAGGTGTAAACTCCCTTTACAGGTCTGAGCCAGAGAACTGTCAAGTCAACCTGAGTTCTCACCTTGTAATTGTCCAGACAACCTGAGTTCTCACCTAGTAATCCTAACATCTCCCCCTTTCTTTTGATTTAGAACATAGGATAGTCATGATCTTGAAACATAAATCCATCAATATGGGAAGTATTACAGATAATTACATAAATTACATAAGCACATAGTAACATAATACATGCTAGAAGTATATAACAAATAACATGATCAAATAATCATAAATTGAAAATTTATAAATGTCCATAAGTCCATTGTCCATTAGTCTCATCTTGTGTTAGGAAATCCAATGATTCCTGTTGGTTTTTAAAGTTCTTTAACAGTCTTCTTATTATCCATGCTCTTTCAGTGTCAGATGTTTCTTAGGTTTTCTCCTTTATTTTGAGGTCTTTCTCTTTTTCTGTCTCTCTCTGATGGACAAGGCGAATACAACTCGTTGGCACCCATCTGATTCCTTCTCCTGCTGAAGAAATACAAGCAAACCCTCTCCCCCAGGCAGTTAACCTATCTGGTCCCTTCCATTCACCACTTTCTGGGTCTCTCCACATCACCTGGCGATTATCTAAGGACAGTGAAGATGCTCGCACTGGACACTGCCCTTCTGGTGGGTTATAAAACCTGTCTGCCGGAGCCAGTGCATTTTCGTCAAAAATTAGAAAATTAATGGTATAGAGAACTAAATTTAGAAGTTCTCTAGGGTTACCTGTGGCTCCCCCTTTCTTTTGTTTTTGAAGGAGTGTCTTAATATCTCTGTTTCTTCTCTCTACTATTGCCTGCCCTTGAGGATTAAAGGGTATGCCCGTGGTATGTAAAATCTTATACTGTGCACAAAAGTGTGTAAAATGTTTGGATGTATATGCAGGTCCATTGTCTGTTTTTATTGCTTGTGGCACACCCATAATTGCAAATGCTTGTATAAGGAATTCAGTGACCACTCGGGCTGTCTCTTTTGCTGCTGGCATTGCAAATGTGAATCCTGAAAAGGTGTCTACCACGACATGGATAAAAGATAGACGACCAAAAGATTTATAGTGGGTCACATCCATTTGCCAGATTTCATTGGCTCTCGAACCACGAGGATTCTTCCCTGGAGGGAGTGTAGGAGCGTGGAAAAGAAGACAAGCTGTACAGCTTTTTACTATGCTCCTAGCTTCCTCTCTTGTGATTCCAAATTGTAAACATAAAGCTCGAGCAGCCTGATGATATTTAGAATGAGATTCTTGTGCTTCCTGAAATAAAGGACTACTGGCTAACATGGTTAGAAGGCTATCTGCCTTTAAATTTCCATCAAAAATGGGACCTGGAAGTCCACTATGTGAGTGGACATGCAAGATATAAATCTTGCCTGGATGTTTTCTCACTTGCTCTTGAAGTTCCTTAAAGAGCTGATAAATACTGGAAGCTGCAAATTTTATTTGGGTTGTGGCGATTCTTTGTACTACACCTACTGAATAGGCTGAATCAGTAATTATATTTACGTCTCCTGGGTAATAAGTTTTTGGTAGCATGATAGCAAATAATTCATTCTGTTGAGTGGATTGAAAAGGAGTCCTGATTACTCTCTTTATGGTTAAATCATGAGAGTATACAGCACAAATATTTTCTTTGGAGGCATCTGTAAAGATTGTTGGTCCTTTAAGAGGAACCTTAGAAACCTTTTCTTCAAAGATCCATTGCCAATTATGTAGTAGCCGGGTTATCTTTAATGGAGATCCATGTGCAAAATTTGGAGCGGTGGCCAATAAAACTTTTACATTCTGGGATGGTCTCACAGCATACATTAATTTGTGCATTAGTATATAATGTGTATATTTTTTCAGGACTTATTCCAGATAATTGTGTTATTCTCTTAATAGCCTTTAATAAAATCCTAGCCACAAGCACTGGGTAAGGAGTAAAGCTTTGTTCTGGTTGTGCTGGGAGGTTCACCCACTCAATCACACTGTCTCCTTGATGAAGAACTGCTGTGGGTGCCTCTTTTGTAGCAAAAACTGATATTGGACAGCAGCTGTGACAGCTGACCGACCTATGCTTACTATTTATATAAACGGAATACCATTTGAAGGATTGGTAGACACGGGTGCAGATCGTACAGTTATTAGAGGTGCCAATTGGCCCAGTCACGTTGGGCGCCAAATGTAGCGAGCTGTCGTCTCCAGAAGCTGCTGGATCACTCTCTGGGAAGAGATCTGCTGTGTCTACTCAAATCTCTCAGACAGATTTTTCTTCTTGTAGTGAACCGTTGTCTCCAGGCAGTTGCTGTTAACTCTTGTCCAGAGAAGTGACTTCCCTTCCTGCAGAGAGCCCCGTCAGGCCTGATGTAATGCAGAGACTTCTCTCATCTCTGGAGTGGTGTCCTCTTTTATCCTCCCAGAGAATGGGCGTGGGATAATGCAAGGGCTTCTGGGAAGAACCACTTCAACCAATGAGCTTGCTCCTTTTAGGATTCCTAAGGTGTAAACTCCCTTTACAGGTCTGAGCCAGAGAACTGTCAAGTCAACCTGAGTTCTCACCTTGTAATTGTCCAGACAACCTGAGTTCTCACCTAGTAATCCTAACATGAGATCAGTGATTTCTACCTTTACTTTTTTCTAATAAATTCTATTCCCAATTATTGTATGTGTATATTGTTTGTGTGTAGCTCTTATTTCCTATTCCTGCTAACTCTTCTACTTTACTTCAATCTGTTAACTTGCCTTGCTTTGCTATTACTTCATGTGCCTCCAATGGTTCACTCCCCCTACCATGGATCCCTCAAAATCTTTCCATCCCTCTTTATCATATTCTTATTAATCTGCACCTTATCCCACTACCATTAATCTTCTGTACCTGACCTTATCCTATGACCCCTTTCCCTTCTTCATCCCATTTCCATTAAAGTACTAAAAACCTTATCCCACTCCAGTTAATCTACATACCCTTCTATATCCTATCTTATCCTATTTCCCCCCCCGCCCCACTTATTTCTTTATAGATTTTGGAGGATGCTATCCCCTTCTGGATATCTATATCTATATATCTATATCTATCTATCTATCTATCTATCTAAACATTTCCAAATACCAGTAAATACCTCCTCTCCCATCTAATTTCTGTTAGGTTCTTGCTATTGCACCTTATTAGTATAGTTTTAATAATGATTTTTATCTTTTCCTAGGTGTTTTTGCTTTTTAGAATCACATCATACACAGCTCTACCCCAATCTTTCTTTTTTTCTTTTTTTAACCCCAACTTTCTTTTGAATTATTCAATTTCTAATGTGAATCTTAGACATATGGGTTACATTTCCATGAATAACACATAAATGATTTGTCCTTATTGAGTCCCTTGAAATTAGTTTTTGATGTTGGCTCTTATATGCTAAATTTTCTATTGAGTTCAGATCTGTTTGAAGAAAAATCCTGAAAATCTGATAGCTTGTTAAATGTTTGTTTTTTTTTTTCATTCAATATTTTACTTAATTGTGAAGGATATAATATTTTCAGCTACAATCCTAGTTCTTTTAATTGTCAATGATATCACATTCCAAGACCTGTGGTTTTTTATTATAGCCACTGATATATCCTGGGCAATTTTTATTATAGCTCCAGTATATTTGGATTGCTTTATTATCATTGTTGTTTGTGAAATATTTTCATTGACATGGAAATTTCAAAACTTATCAATGATATTCCTATATGTTTTCCTTGTAGGATCTCCTTGACTAGCGACCAGTGGATTTTTTATATTTCTACTTTCTCTGCTTGTATTATTACTTCAGGACATTTTTCTTTGATTTTTCTTATATTGTTGTGTCAAGGCTGGATTTTTTTGGGTCATACCTTTCAAGTAGTCCAATTATTCTTATATTTTCTCTTCTTACTCTGTTCTCCAAATTTGTTGTTTTTCTTATAAGATGTTTCACATTCTTTTCTATTTTTTCATTCTTTATATTTTGTTTTATTATTTCTTGATTTCATAACTTCACTGGCTTTAGTATTGTTGTTGTTCAGTTTTTTTTAGTCCTGACCAATTCTTTATGATCCTATTTGAGGTTTTCTTGGCAAAGATATTGGAGTGGCTTATCGTTTCCTTCTCCAATTCATTTTACAGATGAAGAAACCAAAGCAAATAGGATTAAGTGACTTGCCAACAGTCACATAGCTAGTGTCTAAATCAGTGGTCCTCAAACTTTTAAAATAGAGGGCCAGTTTACTGTCCCTCAGACTGTTGGAGGGCCGGACTATGGTAAAAACAAACACTATGAACAAATTCCTATGCACGGTGCATATATCTTATTTTGAAGTGAAGAAACAAAACGGGAACAAATACAATATTTAAAATGAAGTAAAGCTAAATCAACAAACTTACCAGTATTCCAATGGGCACTATGGGCCTGCTTTTGGCTAATGAGATGGTCAATGTCTGGTTCCATATTTGTCACTGCTAGTTGTAACAAGTGATGCAAGTGTGCATCCATTAGTCTTGATCTGGTTGGAGATTCCAAATGTTTCATTGTAGAAAAAGTCTGTTCACAGACATAAGTGCTGCCAAAGATGGTTGCCATTTTGAGTGCATGGTTCCTGAGATGAGGATATGTCTCAGAGGGGAGAGATGCATAGAAATTATGAAGGCTGCTTGTCTTGAATGCATCTTTCAGAGTGTCACAATTCTGCAGTTCAGCCAGTTCCATTTGGTAAACTGTATCCACATTTTCAATGCCAATAGAAAATGGGTTACAGAAAAGCTGTATGTCCTGTTCATGGAGATGAAGCTCTTTAAATCTAAATTGGAGTGCCTTTTGCAATTTTTCCAATGAATCCACACATATTTTGTTTGGGAATGCAATCAGCGGTTTTTCTGCTAACAGATTTTGAGTTGTGGGGAGATGGCAGAAGTTTTCCTCCTTCACTTGTTTGATGAGGAGGCCTAATTTTACTTCAGATGCTTTGACATGTGATTGCATATCACAGATGAGCTTCCCCTTTCCTTGAAGTTGCATACTGAAATTGTTGAGTAGCTCTGTTACATCTGTCAGAAAGGCAAGGTGCCATTTCCATTCTGCATCATTGAGCTCTGGTACTTCTTTATTTTTGGAAAGCAGAAAAGTTGTAAGCTGTGAAAGTAAGTCATAGAAACGTTTCAAAACTCTCCCTCGACTCAGCCAACGGACTTCTGAGTGATATAAAACATCTTCATACTCAACATTTAGCTCAGACAGAAATTCCTGAAATTGTCTGTGGTTTTTTGCATTAGTTCTAATGAAGTTAACTCAAGACACCACAATTTTCATAACAGAGTTCACTTCGGTGATTTACTACACAGTGCTTGTTGGGGGATGAGGCAGTGTGTGCCTATTGGATGAGAATGGTTATGTTTGTCCATCCTTGGTTAATGTGAGCAATTACTCCTTTCCTAGACCCCTCCATGCTAGGGGCAGCATCAGTTGTCACGCTGGCTAGTTTAGCCTGGTCCACCTCCAAACCATTCATAGTTTGGCAAACCTTTTCATGGATATTCTCTCCTGTAGTTGTTCCTTTGATGCTTTGCAGTGCAGAATGCTCTTCTATGACTTCAAAATAATCATTCGTCCCACGAATAAAAATGAGAAGTTGTGCAGAATCACAAACATCATTGCTTTCGTCGGGTGCCAAGGAAAAATATGAATTTTTTTTGTGGAGTTTTGCGAATGCTGATTGTCTCCCATTTCTTCAATCCTCCATGTAATTGTAGGTCCTGAAAGACTCACTGTACTAAATAAATCGGCCTTCTCTGGACACATCTCTTTGGCAACAGAAAGAAGGCATTTTAAAATAAATTCACCCTCCACAAATGGTCTGCCAGTGAGTGCTATTAGCTTGGCAACTTGAAAACCTGTTCTCAGTGATGAAACATTTAGCTCCTTCTGCTTCACAAAAATATTTTGCTGAGTTGTCAATGTATTTTTCAGTTTTAACATTTTATCTTTTTTCACTTCTCCAACCAAACAATCATATTTATCTTTATGTTGAGTTTCATAGTGTCGACGCAAATTATATTCTTTGAACACAGACACTATATTCTGGCATATCAGACATACAGCTCTTTCCTTGTACTGCATGAAAAAGTAATCATAAGTCCACTGTTCTTTGAATATCCCACACTCCAAGTCAGTTTTTCTTTTTTTTGACATCATTATTTCTAAGGGATTCCAAGTTGTGATTAGTAAAATACCATCATATATATACAGTGCTACAAAAACAATATACCAGCAATAACTTTGCCCACACAGAGACATACAGACTGCAATGCCCATCTTCCTCCAGCTGCCTCTGCGCTGTGATGCCTCCATTTCCCGCATTCTCTCTCCCACTTCAGACCTTCCCTGCACACGTCACTGCTCAGGCGGCCCTCCCAAATGCCCTGGCTTCCTCTGAATCCTGGGATCAATTCTCATGATCCAGAGCTGCATGATCGTACGTGCTGCACTCGTAATTTATCATAATCGCAGGCAAGACTGTGCATATATGTATATAACTGCATGATATATTGTATGTACAGGATGAGCTTCAGAGACAAATTGTACACTGGGCCTTCCGGGGGAGGTCATCATGTGACTTGAAGCTGCACAAGTGTATGAGGACCTTAAGAGTCTGGAGGGGGATGAAGAGTACACCAGCTCTGCGCCCCCTCATACTCAGGATAAGTGGGGGGCACTAAGGTCAGACCCCTAGTGATTATAAGGTGATGAGATATGTTAGCAATATTCCATCTCTTTATGAAAGTACAGAACATACGCACAATGATAAATCTGATGACCACAACAGCCAGACATGAGGTCCCTATGGATACAGGGCCACGGCCTGGGACCAGGAGCCTCACTCTGGGTGACAATAGCAGTCAGGACCGCAACATGCGCTAGAGAGGAAGCCGTTACATTGTCATTACAGCAAAATGACAATGATAGAGTCAAGCAGGGACTTGTAGTACTAACTGTTACTATACCCGCGCACCAGACACAGCCCATATATTCCCCCTGCAGTGGTCGTGACATGTGCAGCATGCACTGTACATCCCTCGCACCTGTCTGTCGCGGTGGCTTCCATTACTTTATGAGGCCGCGGGCTGTCAGTTCTCAGTCTTCTGCATCTCTCTCCCTTCCCCACACCATCCACCCCGGCCTGGGAACTCACCTCACCTCCGTATCGCCTCACACTCTGCCTACACCACCTCCGCCCGGTGCTGGGAGTGCGCGTTGCTAACGTGAGTTTAGGTGGAACGTCACTTCCGGTCTGATTTTGCCATAACCCGGCGGGCCCCATAAACATCCTCAGCGGCCGCATCTGGCCTGTGGCCGGAGTTTGAGAACCCCTGCTCTAAATCTTCCTCACTCCAGACCTGGCAGCTTAGCCACTGTACCACTTAGCTGTTCTTTGAGTATATTTTATTTTAAAAAGGATAGAATTTTAGGACTTTCTATTTGGGTAAGGTAATAGATCTTGGCCCTGCTGACAATATGCTGTAAAGTTCTAAGAATGAAATTTGAAAAATTAGGACCATTCCCAGCTAGAATGAGGAGGACCCACAACTTTGCTTATAGGAAAGAGTTTTATCTAATAGACTGTAAAACTTATGGAAGTGGACCTGGAAAAATGCATTAAAATGACATCTTAGAGCTAATTTAATAATGATAGATCTTAGATTAAATTTTTTGTTTTGCCTTAAAATATAAAAGGCAAAACAGATTGGAGGCTAAGAGTAACTAGTACTTTTCTGGTATTTTTGAATCCTTTCAAAGATTCTTCCTTCATACTGCTGATTTCATTGCCCATATCAGGTGACCAGTTCAAGTAAAGATACAAAGAGCAAGGGGTATGGAAAAAATAAAAATCTCTGAAGTTTTGTGTAACTTGTGGGTTCTTCCTTTCATGGTCTTCTTATATCTCTGTTGTTAAAAATATTAGATCCATGAGATTTGACCTGATCTTCACCACAATAACTGGGAACTGGAAAACCAAATTTAGGGCATTATATTAAAATATGTTGAATCTTGTTACTAGTAGATTTTAGTACCCTTTAATAGAGAATCTCTGCAAGTAACTTGCAAGCAGAGAAGCAAATATGCTAAAAGGCACTCCCTTGAGAGCTTCCCTGAGAATGGGGTATGTTCCAAAATGTTCAAGAGAAAACGCAATACCTGGAAACTACTTCCTTTAGAAATTCTGGAATGGGCCTAATTTACATACTACATGTGATGGCTGGGATCCAAAATGTAGTTTCTGATAAATAGACTTTGGGAGTGGGTTACCAAGAACAAGGAGATAACACTATTTAATACTGATCATCATTATTGTATTACTTTGACTTTTTTTCCTTGATGTTTATGTTTGACTCAAAGAAGAATATATCCTAATTTCTTTTAATTATTGTTCAGCAATCAGGACCATCCCTCCTGTAATTTTTTTGGTCAATTGAAAATCTGTTTTCTATTTATATTAATCTTGCTTTCCCAGAATTTGACTTATGGAATAACAATGTTAACTGTTTGACATTCTTCAGATAATCTCCTGACTTAGAACCTCTGAGACTTACTTTCTGACTATAATTGATCTCTATGACTATATGTTGGGAAATGTTTGTCACTTATCTCGCCCTTACCTCTCTTTAAATGAATTATTAAACAAAATGGATAGTAAGGAGGAGGATTGCATTGATTTGGATGGTTTTAATAAACTTCCTTTGATACTTCATTCCTTTTCTGCTTTGGTAATTATGCTTTCATTAGTATGACAATGCTGGGCTTGGAAAAGACCAAAAAGAGGAAATTGTAGGACAAAGATGTATTGTACTATTCAGAAAAATTGTTATACTGTTTAAATCCAACCCTATATGGTTAAAGAGTGTCTGTTGCCCTCATTCCAGTAACTCTCTAGGAATGTTGGAGATGGACATAAGATATTTTGGCTTCCCCCAGGTTTTTGGGTCCATCCAAAGCATTCTTATTTTGGGTCACCACTCCAAGGACTTTTTTTAAAAATAGTTTTTATTTACCAGATATATGCATGGGTAATTTTACAATATTGACAATTGCCAAACCTTTTGTTCCAATTTTTTCCCTCCTTCCCCCACCCAGATGGCAGGTCGACCAATACATGTTAAATATGATAGAGTATAAATTAAATACAATATATGTATACGTGACCAAACAGTTGTTTTGCTGAACAAAAAGAATTTCTTTCTCATTGTTTTAATCTCTCCCTTTGCCACCTCACTGGTTCTCCCATAGCCTCAATTCTTCCTGAGGAAGGATTTATTTAATGTTATTCTTTATCATTGGCTTGGTTAATGTACATCCCACAATGCCCTCTATTTTCTACTTTTCTCCTTTCATGCATTCTTCTATTCTTCAGTCTAATCCCCCCAAAAGAGTTGATTTACCTGGGGGGATAGAAGAGGTTTAGTCTACACTATTTCAGGCCTATTCCTTGAAATGCCACTTCTCTTATTTAAGTTTTGCTTTGAGTTTTATCCCCTGTATACTTTTTTAAAAGAAACTTTGTAATGGTCTTTCTATAGTTATTTTGCTGTTGTTGTTCTAACCCCATAAGTATATATATATTTTTCCTTTTAATGTCTCTAGAGATGGGATAATTTATTTCACTATTTGTGTTCTCATTGAAAGCCATATTTATTTATTTATTGCCTGATTCTGTTGTTTGGGATGTCTGCAAAGCATATAATCTATGTATGAATTTTTAAAAATAAGTTTTTATTAATACTTTCATCACCATAGTTTTCTTTCTTACATCTTACATCTTTTGGAGTATATTGGGAGTTTTTTCTTATTGATGGCTACTTGGGCAATAAGTCATTAGTTCAAAGAGTATGGACATTTGAGTCACTTTATTTTGGAAATCAATTTGGAATTATGAAAATAGTTATACCACTTCACAATTCTACCAACAATGTATTAGTATGTCTATCTTCCTAAAACCTTTCCAATGACAATTGCCATTTTTAGTCATTTTTTGTTAATTTTTAGAGTATGATGTAAAAACTCAGATTTTTTAAAATTTGCACTGATGATTCAGAGCATCTTTTTATTAACTATGAATGCTTTGCAGTTCATGTATTTATATATAATAGCAAACTCTTATCAGAGAAATTTTCTACAAAGAATTTTTTCCCATTTAACTACTTTCCTTCTTGTCCTATATGCAGTAAATATTGTCTATAAAGATGCTTTTCATTTTCAAGTAATCAAAGTTAATCCATTTTGTCTTTTGTAGTTGTCTGACAAAACATACCATCACATGTCTATGAGAGGTAAGTAATCTGTTTCTTCCTTAATTTTTTAAAATGGTGTGATCTTTAATAATAAGATTACATATTCATTTAGAATGTATTGTAAAGGGTAATATAAGGGGTTGGTCTAAACCTAACTTCTGCCAAATTGCTTTCCAAATATCCCAGCAGTATTTATCAAATAGGGAACTTTTCCCTAGGTAAATTTTGATACTTTATCTTTTATTTTTCCAAGTTATTTTAAAAAATTATTATATCAAACTCTGTAAATCATCCTATTGGTAATTGCCATTTTTTTATTACATTGCCATGGTTTTGTCATAAGGACTGTATATTCTTCCATCTGCTTAGGTTGTTCTTTATTTCTTTAAATAACGTTTGATAATTAAATCTATACAATTTGAAAGAATTGTTCCCCATATATTTTATGCATTTTATACATTTCCAAAATATTTTATTTGGAATTAGATTTCCCTTCTATTATTGCTTCTATTTTAAATTTTTTTTTCTGCTTAGGCAACTATTTATTTTCAAAATATTTTTGCAAAGATAGCTTGTGTTTCAATTTTTTTTCCCTCCCTTCTCCCCATTCTCTCCCCTAGACAGCAAGTAATCCAATATATGTTAAACATGTGCAATTCTTCTATACATATTCCCACAATTATCATGGTGCACAATAAAAATCAGGTCAAAAAGGAAAAAAATGAGAAAAGAAACAACAACAGAAACGGTGAACCACGTGGTAACCCACATTGAATTCCCACAGTCCTCTCTCTGGATGCAGATAGCTCTCTCCATCAGTCTATTAGAATTGGCCTGAATCACCTCATTGTTAAAAGAGCCATGTCCATATGATTTGTCTTTTAATCCACTTGCTATTTAATGTTTCATTGTTAAGTCTACATTTGTATCTATATGTTTTGTATGATTTCCATTCTTATTGTATTGTGATCTGTAAAAGATGAATTATCTATTTCTGCTCTTTTTTCACATTTGTTTATAATATCTCTGTGCTCTAATACATTATCTTTTTTAATGAAAATTTTATGTGTGTAAAAAAATGTGTATATGTGTATATTCTTCTGTGGTCCCCTTTATCATCTATTTATCTATTTATTGATTTACTTATTAAGAGTATTTGAACTGCATTTTTAATTTTTTATAATAGCTTTTTATTTTTTAAAAAATACACGCAAAAATAGTTTTTAGCATTCACTCTTGCAAAACCTTGTGTTTCATATTTTTCCCCTCTCTCCTGTCCCTCCCCTAGACTGCAAGTAATCCAATATAGACTAAACATGTGCAATTCTTCTAAACATATTTCCACATTTATCATGCTACACAAGAAAAATCAGATCAAAAAGGAGGAAAAAAGGAGGAAGAAAACACAAGCAAGCAAACAACAACAATAACAAAAAAAAGGTGAAAATAACTATATTGTGTTTCACATTCAATCCCCTTAATTTTCTCTCTGGATGCAGATGGCTCTCTCCATCACAAGTCTATTGGAATTTGCCTGAATCAACTCATGTTGAAAAGAACCATGTCTATCACAGTTGATCATCACATAATCTGATTGTTGTTGTGTACAATGTTCTCTTGACTCTACTCACTTCATTTAACATCAGCTTATGTAAGTCTCTCCAGCCCTTTCTGAAGTCATCCTGCCAATTGGTTCTTATAAAACAATAATATAAAATAATAAAACATATAGTATAACTATAGTCATATGCCATAACTTATTCACCCCTTCCCCAATTGATATGCATCCACTCAGTTTCCAGTTCTCCTTGTGTGGTCCCATTAAGAAAATACCAAAAACCTTTTAAATCTAGTTTCTCCAGAAATTGGTTCTGTTCCATAATTCCTCTTTTGTTTTTGTTTGTTTGTTAGGTTTATTATCTAGAATTGATTGAGGCATATTGAAATCTCCTATAATTGTGTTAATATCTACATATTCTTGAAGCTCAATTGTTTTCTTTATGAATCTAGATGCGTGGAATATGCAAGTTTGTTACTGATATCAGTTTGTTCTCTTTAATTTCTTTTGGTATAATATAGTTTTATTAATTATCAATTTTTAAAAAAGTTTGTTTTTGCTTTAGTAGCATGATGATAACTCACTTTTCTGAATTCACTTGATACATAGTAATTTTTTTTATTCTCTCAGTTTTATTTTGTGTCTTTTTAAAAATATGTATTTCTTATAAGCTACTGATGATGGTATTTCGTTTTTATATCAATGCCCTTCTTTGTTTTGTTAGGTTTATATTTTCCTCCATCTCTAAAATTATATATTTTTCAAGCTATGATTTTTTTCACCTCTTCTTCCATAACCCTAATCTTATGTTCCTTTTAGTAATTTTATTTAACTTTGAAAAAAAAAGTGGCCCACTGCCCCCCCATCTCACCCCGGATCCCTTCATTTATTATTTTTTTTCCTTTAGGATTTTGTTTATTCATCCCTTTTTCCTACTTTTAAATGATTATATAGTTCTTCCCTCTCTTTTATTCTTTCAATTAGTCTAGTATATTTACCTTTTCTCTCCTTCCCTTTAGTTATTCTTTTTATTTCATTTTTGCACCCCATTCTAAAAAGAATTTCTTAATTATCCATTTTTCTTTCTGCTTATTCTAGATCCTCATTCTTTTATTCATGACCCCTATAAACATCTAGTCTCTATCGTTTCTTTATTGTTCATACAGTCAAAGCTTCCAAGAGATCCATTCTGGGCAAAGCCTAGGTGCTTTCTGCCATTGCCGAGTCAGGTTCACTCCATGAATTTTCCTTTTCCACTGTGCCTTGTTCCCAATTATTGCAGGAGTAAGAGAAGACACTGACTGCCCCAATGTAGGGCACATTCATAGATGTATTCACTTTCTTATTGACTTTTCCCCTCTACATTTTCCTGGAAGTCTTTTCCCTGTTTTTCCACTCCTTAAGGCACCAGTTGCCCCCCCAAATTTTAACTTTCCCCATCTCAGGTCAAATAGATCTTTCAGGCATAAAATTCCCCAGGCCTTCTTCAGTATAAGGTCCTCCTCTCCTTTTACTTGTAGGTAAGCATTCATCAGTGCAACTCCCTTCCACCTACACAAAGTAAGGCTTCCGTTCTTTTTAATTCCCTGCATTCTCCTTTTCACTACTGTCTAAACTCTTTTCTTTCAGATTATCTTTTTTCTTATTATTATCTCTTCTTATTTGACAAAATGAAGTAAAATCCTTCTCCTTCTCCTCTTCCTCCTGCTGTTCTTCCTCCTCTTTCTCCTCCCCCCCCTCTTTATTTCTTCTTTTTTAAGTTTTTTACTTTCAAAACACATATATAGATAATTTTTAACATTCACCCTTGTAAAATCTTGTGTTCCAAATTTTTTTCTCCCTTCCTTCTACCCACCCCCTCCCTTAGACAGTAAGTAATCCAATATAAAAACATGTGCAGTTCTTCTATACATATTTCCACATTTATCAGATTATCTTTCAAAAAATTGTTTCAAAATCTTTATTATTGAAAATCCATCACTTGTCCTATATGGTTAAGCTCATATTTGCAGGATAGATCATTGATTCCAGTACTCTTTGGAACCCATTATTCAATTCCGTCCTTTTTTAGGTGAGGAATAGTCTTGTTATTTAAATATTTTCTTTTCTATTTGAATATCTTTGAATGGCTTGCCTCATTTGCTGTTTCTGAATCGAACTGCTTTGTATTGAACCACTTTCAACCTTGGTTTTATTTTTCTCCCTTTACAATAATTCTTTGAATGGGATTCCTTGAATAGGAATTTTATTTTCCATGTTCAGAAGTTCTGGGAAGTTCTCTATTATTGTCTTCATTATGGTTTTAAGGTTTTCCTGTCTTGTCATTTTCTCCTAGAAGGAGATCATTAGGGTTGTCTCTGCACATCCTGTGCTTTGAGTTCAGTATGTTTTGTTTACATAGTGAGCCTATTTTCTCCTAATGTCGTTATTTTTTGCTTCTTTTCACTTGTGAAGATTGTCCTTCCTCATTCCTTGTTCTTTCTTTTGTGAATCTTACAGATTTTAACAGATTTAAAATTTTCTCTTCTGCTCCTTATTTTTGCTATGCAGGACACAAATTCTCCTGTCATAATTCTCATTTCTCTTTTAAAGTGTCTCAGCTTGCTCTGGTCCTGAGCAATTTATAGTTCACTATCTTAGATTTGACTTTTGAGTGGCAAGAGCTGGATATTATGCTCTTTCTCTCAGTCTTGCTAGAGTGTTGCATTCCTTCCCAAATATTCTGTTAGCCTGCTATCCTCTGACCTGATCCACTCTTTCTGTTTCTTAGTTCTTTGATTTGGTTCCAGAAGCTCAAAACCTGCATTCCCTAGAACTGGAAATTCAGAGCTTTCCTGTGCTGGTTCTTCTGCAATTTCCTGGAACTGTGGCCAAGCTGGTTGCTGAAACCTGAGCAAAATTAGTTAGCCTGGAGCCAGAGGCTCTAGAACCCTGGAAAGAGGGAGGGAGAAAATAAGGGTTTGGGGTGGGTTTTGTTATAAGCTGGAACTTCTTTTTTCTAAGTACTCATTTGAAAATGGGGGGGGGGACATACTGGAAAAGGAAATGGCAAACCACTCTGGTACCTTTGCCAACAAAACCCTATGGTTTTATCCCTGGAGTCATGAAGAGCTGGACACAATGAAGCAACAATTCCTATAACAAAAATAGGAATATTTCAAAAAGTCTCTCCTTTATTGAACTTACTTTTTAAAAGAGATAATTATACTCAGGTTTGCAAGTTATGTTTCCTTAGGTTGCATCTTGAACTCTTGATCTTTGAAATATATTTTTCTCATTGCCTTCTACAAAGAAGAGTATAGGGTAGTCTTTCATGATTCAAATTTCCTTTCCTTTACATTGGAAGATTTTTCCTTGATCATTTACAAAATTTATTATCTTTAGAGTTATTAAATTTAGCCACTATATGTCTTGGAATTTACAGAATGTTTAGGGTTTTTGTTTTTTTTTCCTGAAGGTAATCTGTAAATTCTTTCAATTGGTATTTTGTTTTCATTAGTCAGAAAGTCTAGTCAGTGTCCTTTATTATTTCTTACATTATAGAGTTCAGCTTTTTTTTTTTAACTTTTCTTATTCTTCTGGAAAACCTATGATCCTCACATTGTCCCTATATAAATTATCTTTGAGGTCAAAGTTCTTGACTAGTATAGAGATTTTGTTTTAAAATTATTACATTTAATTGTTAGCACTACGGTCTATCTACCCAGGTTACTTATACCTTCGGAATCTAATACTTAATGTGCAATAAGAAAATGGTATTTACACACATATCTTGTATCTAGGCTATATTGTAACACATGTAAAATGTATGGGATTGCCTGTCATCAAGGGGAGGGAGTAAAAGGAGGGGGGGGATAATTTGGAAAAATGAATACAAGGGATAATGTTATAAAAAAATTTAAAAATTACTCATGAAAAAATAAAATAAAATAAAATAAAATTATTACATTTTCCTTTCTGCTTCCATGTTGTCCTTCACTTCAATAAATTTGTATTCTCAATCAGTGGTTCCATCTTCTGACCTTTTAGAGAGACTTATCATCATCAATTCAAGTTTCTATTCTACAAATTATTTCTTCTTTGAAGGCTAAAATTTTTGCCATTTGTTCCCTTTTAACTTCTACTTTTTTCCTTTAAATTTTTTTCATTAAAGCTTTTTATTTTCAAAAAGTATGCATGGATAATTTTTCAACATTAACCCCTGAAAAACCTTGTGTTCCAATTTTCCTCCTCCTTCCTCCCACCTCTTCCCCTAGATAGCATAACTTCTACTTTCAACATGCTTATTTTTCTCTTTAATCAAGAGATGGGAACATCCTACTGTGTTTCATGTTCTCTACTTTTGGTATTGGTTCAATTGCCTTTGTTTTAAAATATTTACTTAAAGATGCTTGGATTCATTTAGATGTCTTAGTGACAAATTTCCTTCTTTTAATTTCTCTTTTGTTCTCTGTTGATTTATCTGCTTGTGCTTTAGGTTTTTCTTCTTCCTTATAGATTTAACAGTTTTTTACTAATCTCCCCCTAATTCACTTTTTGACTCCTTCTTTGATGGCAGCCCCAGGACCTAGACTTTCCTACTTCATCCAGTCTGAGCTTCCTGTCACATTGGGAAATAAATTCACTCTTCACTGGTTTAGCTCATGCCTAAATGCTTTTTTCACAGAGGGGGCACTTCTGGTCCCAGCTGGATGCCAGTCTCCTTTCCTTCAGACCTAGTACAGTCCCAAATACCTGCTGGCACTGTGCTGACATTCCTCCATTCTTTAGTTCTCTATCTGAGCTTTTTGAAGTGCACAGCCACCCTAGCCACAATCTGCTTCTGCTTTCTTACAGCTCCCCTTCTGCAAAGGGCTGGGAAGAAGAGTTTTGCTTTTTTGACAGCGAGGGTAGAAGCAGGATGTGTTGGCAGAGACTGAAGAAGAAGGATGTTGCGGACTGCACCTCAGAGCACCAGCCAGTGGGATGGGTTGGGTTGCCTTGCCAGAGTTTGGAGGCTCATGGGGAAGGGGGGCCTGAGTGAGAGCATTAAGGATTAGAGATGAGCTTCTCTGCTGCTAATTAATCAGACTATTATTCTGTTAGACTGCTTAGTGCCTTGGTCTGCTGAGACAGTTGCAATTATTTTGCTTCTTCATAATTCTTATTTTAAGGAGTTTTGAGAGTTCATGAGGACTGGAGAAAATGTCTAGTCCTCTCTCTAATTGGTCATATAACCTTGAAGTTCAGTTAGAAGGCTATTGCCTTATTGGAGATAAAAAATGATGAACACTGAACTAGGTTAATGGCTATGTAAGGGAAGAGAAGAAGCAGACGTGGGAAGTGTGAAGACAGAAACAAAAAGGGCTGGCAATGAATTGCCTATGTGCGGTGAATGAGGATGAGGATCAAAGATGATACTAAAGTTATGGGTCTGACTGACTGGAGGATGGCGGTTCTTCAGACAAATGTGGAGAAAAGGGGACGGACGGGAGGAATTTGAGTTCAGTTTTGAGATTGGGGTATCCCAAGGTGACCAAAAGGCATTGTATATTATGGCTTAGGAGAGGCTGGGCTGGATATGGAGAGCTGGGAATTATTTGCATGGTGATGAGATGATAACTAAACAGTGGGAGCTGACAATATGGAGAAACTAATCACTGGAGAATACCCTTGTCCAGAAGGCATGCCATGGATGAAGAACTTGCAAAAGAAACTTGAGGAACGTATCACAAGAACTTTCTAATATCATAGTCTCAAATAAGATCGGAGCCATTACAAACCGATGCTCTCTCACCCAGCCTAAAACATGCTGTCATGGTAGGAATTCTGAGAGAGAACATTCAGAACCATTTATTAGGCTAGCAATAGCCAAAAACTGAGTCAACAGCCTCTTGCAATGTCCACAGATCTTGAGGGAGGCTTACAGGTCTTTTGGGACAATCAGCTAGCTAACAGAGCAATATAAGTGTCACTTCTTCTGACACAGTTGGAATTATGATTACATCATTGGGTCCCCTCTTTTAAAATCTCCTGAAGCACAGCCAAGGCCTGGGAGCTACAAGTCTGATATGACGTGGCTAGAGCAGCATGAGTGCAGAGTTCAGGCCGGCTAGTTCAGGGTTTTGAAAAGCGAATGGGACTTAAAGAGTTAAATGAACAATGTGGAGTCGGAGCAGAAGCCTCAGGAGCTTTGAGATTTGGCTCTGTGAGCTCCTGCTTCTGGTTAATTGTTGTCCTTCCTTCTTGAAAAAGACCAAAATGACATAAGTATACAAAGGACAGTGTGTCTAACTGACTCCTCAAACCATCATGAGCTTGCAGGGCTCCACCACAAACTGGGCACACACAGTCTACATGAACATTTGGAATGAGATGCTTCTAAAGTTGTACATCTCATGTTTCCTGTGAACTACTGTGATTCTGCTTTGCTTTGATGTGGCTACTTCATGCTGGGCACTCCACTGACAGTGTCTCCCATGTCACGCAATCAATTGGTCAGTTTAGAATCAAGCAATTCCAACGTTCTTTAGAGAGAGTGTCCTTGTACTGCTGCTTCTGATTTCCATGTGAGTGCTTGCCTTGTTTGAGTTCTCCATAATTTTGGCATTCAAGCAACAGGCCCCCTCCCCCCCATCAGAGTTGTGCACTCTGCAGGGCTTCTTTTGAGAAAAGACTTTAAACTTGCCTTCCAATTTTGTCTTTGTGACCGCAGCACCTAGCACAAAGTCTAGCATACAAGGGCTCTTTAATGCTTGCTTGTGCCTGAATAGAACTACAATTATATTCTACCTAAAGCATGAAACTTGTTTTTATGGTAGTGAAATTTTCAATTGTTGGAATTAGGAACCGAAGCTGTTTAGCTCAGAGAACAGAAGAGTTCGTGTATTCAAAGACTATTACTTGGAAGACAGATTAAATTTAGGCCCTAGAAAGTCCAGGGGTTCTCAAACTACGCAGGATTATGGTAAATGGCCTGAAGGCGGAGACAGAGTGTGAGTTTTTGTTTTTACTATAGTCTGGCCCTCCAACAGTCTGAGGGAAAGTGGGGCCCCTATTTAAAAAGTTTGAGGACCACCGGTATAGACTCAGGAAGTTGCTAAGAGGCAAATTTCAACTTAATATGAGGAACAATTTCCTCATAATCAGAGCAATCAAAAAGTGGACTGGGATGTTTCAAAATGTAGTGGCTTCCAGTAGAAGATGGTTGACCATTTGCCACTTTATGGTGAAGATTCCTTTTAGGCATGAGTTGGAATAAAAACGGTCATAGAGATCTCTTTCAAGCCTAAGTTCTGATTCTCTAATTATTTCTTCACACCCTCACACATCCAGGAATTCTTTTATCTAGTCTTGAAAATATCAAAATTAACATCATCTTAAGTTTCCATTGTATTGTTTTCACAATGTGATTGGTTTTATGCTGTACTGATCATTATAATTGAGTTAGTATCTGCCTAAAGCCACCTTTCTATGTTCCTATGCTCAGGAATTTAGTTTTTCCTCCAAATTCCTTCAAAAAAAGTATCATTAAAAGAAAAACTGTCACTCATACCATACCTCTGAAGACACCTGCTTGTTGTCTTTAATCCCTGAGGAGCTACCCCGATGCCATCCTCCCCATTCTTAAAATGTTGTCTGGCCTTGCCTGTCTTTGTGCAATTAGGGGAGATTTTATCTCCTCCAATGTGATCTAGATGGAAGAGGCCCAAGCAAAGATTACAAAAAGCAGATGAGACCCATTTATTTACTAATATTTTATTTTTATTTATTAACACACAGGGGGAGTGATTAGCTTCACCTAAATACCAGTTTATTTTTCTTAATACAGGCAATGTTCCACAAGCATCTAGACACCCCTCTTTCCTTTGTGTCAGTAAAGGAGGTACCCCTCCTTCCCACTCTCTTCAGGGCTGTCGACTTTAGGGAGCTGCCATTCTGGCCCACTTTGTTAACAGTTTCATGCACCACTGTTAATAAATTGATCTTGCTTGGAGTCTTATCTCAATCTGCATTTATTAAATTTACTTTATCACTGATAAAGGAAGGGAGCCTATTTCCACAGACTTCCTTAACTTCCTTCTGGAAGTTTGGGCCTCTGGTGAAACTTTCTTTCTGAAGGGAAGGCTTCTTCTGGGGAACTTTGGTTGATACCTGACTCTCTCCTCGAACCGAAATTCTCTAAAGTAGAAAATAAGCATCCCACTGGGAAAAAAATATAATCTTATCTATCTGTATTTGTCTTAGGATACTGTTTTGTGTTCAATTTAATAATCTGAATAATTTGAAAATCCCATAGGGACGATCCCTTGAAGGAATTTTTTTTGTCCTCAAGGAAGACCCTCCCCCAGCCCCAATTGAAGCTGGGGGCTAATTAGTGAATATGCGCCATATAAACTCTTCAGGGTCTAAGAGTTGAGATAACCTCATCTTTCTAATCAAAGGGTTTATATGTGGGGGAGAGGGTTAAGGAAGACGTAGAACAAGTTAATATAAACCCCATTAATGGCTTGAATAGGAATTTGTATGTATGTGTCTATGTAAATCCAAATAGTTTGTTCCTATGGCCTGATCAAAGCTGGGAAGTGTTGCATAATAGCAGTCTCTTGTGACATCTAGGGACCAAATTAAGAATAGCAACTTGTTTGATTTTGGGTTTTTTGCTATGTTTCATCATTTGGTGTTTTATATTTGCTATATGACATTCTTTTATTCATGTCAAGAAGAAAACATGCCTCCATGTTTTGCTTGAATATTATCCTCCATTGGTTCATAAATTGGGTCCCTAGGCAAAAGCTCCAAACGCGTTGGCAGTCATACCTGCAATGGGATAATATGATATTGTGAACCTAGTCGTGGAAAGCAGGAGTCAATAGGGGAAGCCTGTATCTTCCCAGGAGGTGTTTACTTGTTCCAAAAGCACCAATATGTCTGGGCAACCTACCAGATTTTCCTTAGTCATTAACTAAATACTCATGCTGGTCTCCAGTTTCAGTACTGTGAACCACCAGGCGAATTTCTACTAGGCATTCTGAACCAAGCCCCAGACCTGTGTCTAAGCTACTTGACTAAACCACTTAAGGTCCCTTGGGTAGGGACTCCCAAAAGACAATCGAAACTTTAGAAGAACATTTCAGACTATACTTCTATTAGCCACCCAAGAATCTTAATAGGAAATTGGACCGGTAAAACAGCTTTTTTAACTTTTCTAAATGGAAGAGGTACCTTATTTGACAAGGTGAAGTAAACTTCAGCTCTTTCCCCTCCCTTTTCTGTTTTTAAAATTTTTCAATAGTATTTTATTTACCCAAATACATGAAAAGATCATTTTCGACATTCATTTTTATAGCACTTTGTGTTCCAAATTTTCTCCTTCCTCCCTTACCTTTCCCCTCCCCAAGACAGTAAGCAATCTGATATAGGCTAACGTGTGCCATTCTTTTAAATATGTTTTCATATTTGTCATGTTGTACAAGAAAAATCAGACTAAAAGGGAAAAAAACTACGAGAAAGAAAAAAACAAACAAAAGCTGAAAACACAATGCTTTGATCCACATTCAATCTTCATTGTTTTCTCTGTGGATGTGGATAGCAGTTATCATCCCAAGCCTAATGGAATTGCCTTTGAATCACCTCATTGTTGAAAATAGCCAAGGACATCACAAATGACCATCACATAATCTTGTTGCCGTGTACAAGGATCTCCTGGTCCTCTCACTTCACCCAGCATCAGTTTATAAAAGTCTTTACAGGTTTTTCTGCAATCAGATTGGTCATCACTTCTTAGAGAACAATGATATTCCATTACCTTCATATACCATAACTTATTCATCCATTCCCCAACTAACATGACTAATAGTTTCTTGAAGAGGGAATGTGCCTGTAGGTTCCTGCTTTTCTTTGGAAGAACTCAAGCTTTCAGTTGAGTAGGATTAAGGTACAAAAAGCAAGAGAGGGAAAGGGAGGAGCTGTAGCTGTCAGACAAAGCTCAGAAATAGGAGAGGTAACTGAAAGAAACCGCACCAGAGCAGAGGAGGGTAAAAGACGGATAGGTTGGTGCTCTATCCATCGCACAATCTAGCTGCCCCCCAACTTGTTCTTTTTTTCACTCCTTATTCCTTTTTTTTATTATAACTTTTTATTGACAGAACATATGCATGGGTAATTTTTTATCCATTGCACAATCTATCTGCTCCCCAACTTGTTCTTTTTTTCACTCCTTATTCCTTTTTTTTATTATAACTTTTCATTGACAGAACATATGCATGGGTAATTTTTTTATCCATTGCACAATCTAGCTGCCTCCCAACTTGTTCTTTTTTTTTCACTCCTTTTTTTTATTATAACTTTTCATTGACAGAACATATGCATAGGTAATTTTTTATCCATTGCACAATCTAGCTGCCCCCCAACTTGTTCTTTTTTTTTCACTCCTTATTCCTTTTTTTTTATTTTAACTTTTTATTGACAGGACATATGCATGGGTAATTTTTTATCCCTTGCACTCACTTCTGTTCTGACTTTTCCCTTCCTTCCCTCCACCCCCTCCCCTAGGTGGCCCCAACTAGCTCTTAAACAACATCAACCTTTCTGCTCCTCTGACCTCTCCACTTGGAGAAGTAAAACTCCTAGATTTGATGAAGATGCAGGAGCAACTACAAACCATTTTCAAGCCATCAATCCTGCTTGTGGAGATGTGACTAAATTAATCACAATCTGTAACCCACTACAGAAAAACAAGTCATCATACAAACCACAAATAACTTCACTTCAGTGTAGGGAGAAAGGAGACTGAGACCAAAGGTCTCTTCAACTGGTCTGTGCAAGACCTATATTGGGACCCCAGAGATCATGATAATTACAACAGATTACAAAGGACCAGATAATCTTTGCTTCAGAGTATAAATGATTTTGCAATATGTCTGGAGAACTGGAATAAGTACCAGGTTACATTGCAAGAGACCAAGGTTCCTTATTTTTATAATAGACTTGCAAAACAAACTGTATGCAAAATTAGAACCCATAAATCCTCATATATTATTAGCACTTAGCATTTATTTGTCAATAATTAACTGGGAGAAGAAATCTTTTTTATAAAAGATGCCCTGGTTGGCATGAGGCATCTATAGGTCTCCTTAAGAGTATTGCCCTATTTGATTTTGAAAATAGGGAGGGAAAAAAAAGCAAAAAAAACAAACAAACAACAAAAAAAAAAAAAAACAGAAGAAACAAAAGCAAGAAAAGGAAAAGCAGAGACAAGAAAATGAACAAACTGTCATTGTCCCGGTACATATAGCTTTGGTTCCATTCTTTTATTTAAAAAAATTAATATTTTATTTTTTCCTAATGTTTTTTCAAATTTTGAGTTCCAAATTCTCCCCTTTTCTCCCTAATCACCCCACCCCTATTGAGAAGGCAAACAATTTAACATACTTTATACATCTGCAAAACATGCGAAACACTTTTCCATGTAAGTCATGTTGTGAAAGAAAACATTTTTTAAAAAATAAGAAAAATACAGAAAACTATGCTTCAAACTGCATTGAGACTCTGCCAATTCTTTCTCTGAAGCATCTTTCAACATAACTCATTCAAAATTCTTAAATCACTGTGTTTCTGAGAATAGCTAAGGTGTTCATAGTTTATCTTTATAAAATATTGCTATTAGTGTATACAACATTCTCCTGTTTCTGCTCATTTTGCTCTGTATCAGTTCATGTAAGTCTTTACAAATTTTTTCTAACAACATACTGCTCATTTTATAGCACAATAGTATTCCATCACAATCATATATAACTCATTCAATCATCCCCAAATGATGGACAATCCCTCATTTTCCATTCTTTGCTACCACATAAAGAATGACTATAAATAGATTCAAACCATTCTTGCTCCTTTACAGTTTGTTTCAGAGGCAGTGTCAGAGGCAATCCTCAACCTTGAAATTTGAGCAAATATTTTTATTATGGTAGGAAGGGCCATGTTGTCAAAGAACATAGAAAGAAAGGAAAAAAGGATCTCAAGAGTAAAAGGTGGAGTGACTCTAAAGGTTCCCTAAAGAGCAGTATATGAATGGAGGTTTGGGGAGGGTCAGGAGCTTGAGAATTCTTTCAGACTATTTATTCTGCCAGTTTTCCTGGTCCAGTGAATTTCATGTCACTGTCAAAGTTGGGGACAGATTCTCTGATTGTTTGCTAAATACTGGACCCTCTGATTCATTGGTAACGAGTAAGCCTGACTGCAACTGCGCATCTATTAAGTATTTAATATTGTGGGGGTTTCAGAAAAATCTCAGAATGTTCCTAAACTCTCCTTTTATACACAGTTTTCATGGGTCCTTTTTCTGTGGAATATTCTTTTCTCCTTATACCTAAATCACCTGTAAACCTATTAAGGCGAGATCTCTTTTGCAAATTTAGGGCTCCTGTGCCTAAAACTGCCCAAGGAATCCCAGTCCTTATTACAAATCATCAAGAGGCAGTTAGAGAAGCACTTTGCGTCCCCTTTAATATCCTTAACTTCCTATGACCTCTTCATGCTCAAACATGGGTCTTTCTATTGCCTATTATTATTAAAACTACCTATCTTTTAGTATTCCTTGTCTGGAATAACCATTGAGGGTATCTTAGCTATTATTGACTCATTAATAGATCAAAGTATCTGTAGTATGTATCCTCCAATGATTTTTCAATGATACCTTTTTAGAGAACTCTGATTTTGTTTTCTATATTGCTGGATATTTATGAAATAATAAAGGTATTATGAAATAAAGGTACTATATTTATGGAATAAATATACCTTTAATAAATAAGTAAATATACCTCTTTTTGAAAGATGGTGCCCACCCTGCTGCTATAGTTTCTGAATATCATACAGAGCAAGGGTTTCCCTGCCCTATAATCTCAGCACCCAAGCAGCAGAGCTTGGGGCCCTTTCCAGGCTTGATATCTTGCAGACTCAGGACTTGTCTTTGGTGTCTGCCATGCTGTTGGACTGCTCTGGCTATAGAGGAGATTTTAAAATGTTGATGGGAAGGTCATTGAAAGTGTAAAATTCGTCAGAGACTTTTTGTCTGCCTTGAAATTTCCCGTTGTCCTGGCCATTGCTCCCTGCTCTGCCCACGTGGGAGGAACTAGTTCTGTTTCCAGAGGGAATAATTCCGCCGCTATTGCTTACTGCCCTGGAAGTCCCTGCACAAATTTTTAATCTCTCACTTTCTGGTGATGAAAACATACCTATTTTTCTATGATGATATTGCAAGTGGAGAAACCAAAACTACAGTATAAGGTAAAACAGGTTTTGGGGTCTGGATCTCTGTGGAGAATAAATCACTCCTCCCCTTGAATTTTAATCATCAAGTCTGTCTGTTTTTTCATAAGGGCAGCCCCTGTGGCAGCCCCTTAGAAGGGTTTGGGCTGAGCCAGATGTTTCCAGTAGAGCTGCCCACCTATGTGCCTCTTGCCCTCCCTGTATAACCTGCATGCCTTCCCTGCCAAAGGCTGGGGTAGCTGCCTCTGGCTCATGGGCCCTTTGAGCACTTACAAATTGATTTTTGCTGTATCGCTCAGTGGCTCTTTCCTGACTCTTCTGCCATATGTGGATTTATAACTAAAATACTCTTGAAGGAAATCGTTTCCCGCTTTGGCTCACCAGCTCACATGAGCTCTGGCTAAGGCGTTCACTTTATTTTATCCCAAATCTACTCTTGTCTAGGAGGGACTCCAAAACTTCACTTCTCTTACCAACTCCAAAACTCAAATTAGGCAAATGAATAAGGAGCTCAAAATAATGAGTAGCAAACTCTGCATTCAGACACACTGAAATGGCTTGTGATCCTATTATGCCACAGTATCCTTGAATTGTCCTACCTCAGTTATTCTGCCCCAATCCCCAGGTTGCAATATCCCCCCTCCTACTCATAATGATCCAGATAAGGAGAAAGACCCTCTATCTTAGATATCATCAGAATGTTGGGCGCTTCTTCCCATCCCACCTTATCAGAATGTCCGGTGCCTCCCCCTACCCCGTCAGAACCGGATTGATAGTCTGTTCCCACTCTCACTGCTCTGATTCCACCCCTGCCTCAGTCTACCCTCTGGTAGCTTAGAGTCCTGTATGCATATATACTTCATGGGAAGCACACATCAGCTGCTGGATGCTTTGGACATCAGCCCTGAGGGCAATATGACCCCAGCACAATCTCTCCCTTTCAAATAAATTATTAAATACTCTCTAATCTCTATCTTGCCTCAGTTTCTCGGCATTACATTTTGGAGGGCCAGCGAGATATTAGAAAATGAGAGCAGGTTAGAGATTAGAGACCTTCAGGTCTCCGCCTTAGGCCTTGGGTCGGCTGGAGATCTGGGTTCTTGGCCTGGAGAGGCCGGCCCTCTAGATTTGCTTCCAGAGTCTCCCGGAAAGAGGGCAATTTTCAGCCATAGCCCGATGGTGGACACTTCCATGGACCCAGGAGAGTAAGTCTGGATGTCTTAGGACATTATCTGATCTGTTTCTCTGTTTCATCTGTCTGTGTGCTAGCATCTGGATTCTCAGAATAATAAAATGCTGACGGCATTAAATTCTGAGAAGGGTATCAGTGGGATGCTGGACAATCCCCTCTGTTTTGTCCGTCTTCTAACACATCTGGTCTGATCTGATTCTGAGCGCCTTTTGGGCACTATCTGGTTATATGTGTTAACTGTTTTGTTGTAACTGTGCAGTCTGTGTGATTGTGTTCTGTGTTCTGCGTGATTTGTCTGTTTTGTTGGTTAAAGAGCTCTGCTAAAGGCTTAGAAACAACGATTAAGAATTGGTTATTTAATGTTGCAAGTGTGCTTGGCATAAAATTGCTTGTGATTTTAAAGTTTTTAACCTGTTGCACTAATCTGTAAGTAAAAAGAACAGAAAAGTTTGGCTATTTTAAGGATGGCAGAAAAGTTTTTCTCTAAAAAACAAAACAAAACAAAACAGCCTGCTTTAATTAGAGAGGAGGGGAAACGCAACAAAATTCAAGCCTGGAGGACAAAGGAATTTATACTAATTGCTTTGAAACTTGGAAAGGTTTTGGAGAACTAATTTAAACCTAAGTTAAAAAAAAATTAAACAAAATAAAACACACCCTTTTGGGCAGTTTAAAAATAATTTTACTGTTGCCTATGCAGGCTAGATTTGGTTATCTTTGAGTATAAGAACAAGGACAATGGCTTGTTAAAGCGAAATTCGGTTAACTTGCCTGAAAGGGGTCGTGTGCCTCTAATTAGGTAAAGTATGTTATCTTCTGAAACATATTGGGTAATTTGATAACATTATTAGTTATTGTTTAGCTATCCACTGTATTGTGGATCTTAAAAGTTTAGAAGGAGAGAGACAAAGAAAATTTGCATGTGGAAAAGAAATTGGGTGGAATAGGGAGAAACGGGATTTTTGTCTTCAAAGATGAAGATTAAACTCTGTGCGCCACCCCCCTCCCCTGCTTTCTGCTACTTTAGCAATGGAGCATCTAGTTAGAAAGGTTGTGGGTTTGGGAATTATTTCAAGTATGTAGCTAAGGGAAAGAGAAGAGTTAAGTAGGAGAAGAAAGAGGAAAGTTTTTATTGGAAGGATTTCTGTGTGGGGAAAATTGAGTGGGGAACAGGAGGGAATCTTTTGTCCAGGGGGCAGTTTAGCTCACCTTCCCTCCCCCCTGCCTCTTTGGAGGTGTAGTAGGGGGAAGAGCAGCCACATGGAATCCCCACCTCCCCACTAAGTGTGTCCAAGCCACTTTCTGCAGAGGCTTGGCTCTGGCAAGTGATTGTAGAAGACAGGACCATTTTTAAGTTAATTGACTGAATATTTGTTTCTTTTGATACATAATAGTTTCTTTGATTAAGGAATATGGTCATAATTGTGATCTATAATTTGGTAGGGTTATTTCTAAAAGATTAATATTTTTAAGAACTTCTTGGATTCTTTTATGTGGAATTAGGACATTCTGTATAAGTTTTAATTGATTGTATTGGGTCATACTGAGATTATTTAAAGGGCCTCTGAAAATAATAATTTTTTTCTTTGTTCTTTTGAAAATGTTTCTGTTATGGACAATATGCAATTTGGAATTTTTCTATATATTGGGTATTTTAAAACAAAATGATTTTTAGAATGTTCAACTTACATATCTATTTGGGTATGAAGGATGTGAATTTACTGGGACAAATTTCTTACTGTTATTAATATAAGGTCATGGTAAATACATGTTTAGGATTTATCTGAAACTTTGGTTAATGGGATTTATTATGGGAGGTAAAATTTCTTTGACTTGTGTAAGGGTTAAAAAGCCTCTAGAAGTAAGGAATGCAGTTCAAGGCATGTGGGAAGACCTGAGGGATGAGAGGTACCAAGGCACAGGCGAGTCCTACATGGAGGTGAGGGTGTCTGACCCCAGGTCCCACGTCTCCTTCCTTAGTGCTCTCAAAGCCTAGCACGCCTCCCTCCTTCTTCTCGGGCCAATCCCATTATGCCAAGTTCCTAGAGGACCTCCCCCTTCCCCCATATCATCAGTGGGATATAAATATGTGCTATCGCAGAATAAAGTTCTCTTTCGCTTCACCCCTACCTCCTGGAGGTCTGTCTCTATGGTTGGTGCTGAAGACGGGTAAGTGTGGCCTAGCCATGCCCTTTATGGACAGGCATTAAGAGTAGCTCTAAAGGGAGCTACAAGGTTAGAGTCCTCCATAGGGGTGTAACAAGTGGCGCCCAAACAGGGACAATTTTGGCTAGGACCTCACCGTGTGGCCTACAGGTGGGGAGAGACAGAACTCTGCTCTAAAGTGAGTAGAAAGTTAGGAAAATGGGACAGGTTATTGTGACTGTCCCAGACCAGGAGGTACCAGGGAAAGAAGTTTATAGAATAGTAAAGCAAGTAGAATTAGAAATGGATTTTTTAAAGTGGGAGGTAATAGGTAGTCAGATGGCTTCCTATGATAAAGAAACTCCAGGAGCCATCCCGGAATGGCATCAAGTGATTGGGGGCACTTTAAGAGGTGCAAGCCACAATCCATTAAAAGTAGATAATGAAGTGCAAAGGGGGAGTCCTAAAACAAATGAGGGTCATAAACCGGCACTCACCGGGACTAGCCGGGCCCATAAAATGGAGCTGGTGGAAGTTAGCTGTGGGAAAGAATCAGGAAATAAACAGGAAGATGAAGGTGCATGTGACAACCCTTGGTGTTTGCAAGTCTCGGACACAATCTATGGGGCAGGGACATACTGAAGGCTTATGGGGCCCCCTTTCCTTGAAATCCTTGACCTTCTGTTCTTCCAAATGAATTTTGCATTATATTTTTCTAATTTAGTTCAACTTTTTTTAGTAATTTGAGATATTTTTAATAAATAGATTATTTAAGTAAAATCATAATTTTTATTATATTGGTTTTGCCTACCATACTACTTCAATTATTTAAATCTGATTATATTTGTATAAAGTGTTTTATATTTATGCTCATGTGGTTCTTATGTCTGTTTTGGCAGGTACACCCTCTTGTATTTTATTCTGTCTAATTATTTTACATGGTCTAAAGCAATATTGAATAATATTGATGATACATTGTGTAGTTTCCCTATTTTTTCTTTTTACTTAAATCAGTTTTTCTTTTAACTTTGTTTAAGATCATGATTACTACCACTCCTTTTTTTACATATTAAATTCTACTCCAGCCCTTTATTTGAACTCTTTGTGTATCTCTCAATTTTATTGTTTCCTGAAAGTAACATATTGTTGAAATCATATCCATTTCCATTTTATGGCTAAATTTCATCCCCATTCACATTCAGGATTATAATTACTTATCAATTATTTCCCTCCATTCCATTTTTCTTCACTATCCTTCTGGTCTAATTTACTGCTGTCTGTTACCTTGTCCCCCTATTCTTTAATCTACCCACTCCTCTAAAATGTTTTTCCTTTTTCCTTTCCCCAAATTTCTCCCTTAGTCTTTTTCCTCTATATACCTTTCTAAAAGAAACTGGTCAATTGGACAGCACAGCCTCTATCATTTGCTTAATTAAGAATACATCTACTCATAACTGTGATCTTGCTTATCTTTTATTTTGTTTGGTATGATCTTTTTAAAAAATTAATTTTATTTTTTAAATTCCCCAAAATTTGCTTTCTTTCTCTCTCCCAATCCTCTCTCCCCACCTCAATTAAGAAAGAAAAACAAATCCACTGCTACACATATGTATAGTCAAGCAAGACAAATGTTCATATTGGTCATTTTTTTTTTAAATTGTCTCATTCTGTAAGTCCTCCTCTCTTTTAGAAGGTAGGCAGCATGATGCATCAGGAGTCCCCTGGACTTGTGGTTGGTCACTGTGCTGGTCAGAGTTTCCAAGTCTTTCACAGTTGTTTTTCTTTAAAATATTATCATTGCATAAACTATTCTCCTGGTTCTGTTCATTTATACATTAGTTCTTGCAAATCTTCCCAGATTTCTCTGAAGCCCAAAACAACAATTTTCCCATTACACTTATAAAACATAAGTTGTTCAGTCATTCTCCAACTGATGGACACCCCTTCGTTTTCCAATTCTTGTTACCACAAAAAGAATTTTTGTTCTTTAGTTAGAATTTATTTTGTTTAGGATTAATCCCTAAATCTATCCTCTTTCCTATTCCTCTTCCCTTTTCTTTCTTGATTCCCTATTACGTGAAATGCATTTTTGTACCCAACTATGTTCTTGTCTCCTTTGATCAGTTCAAACCAGAGTCAAGTTTAAGTATCAGTTACACCCAATCCTGTTTGCCTAGATGTTTACTAGTATACTCTAAGATACTTCTCCCTTCCACCCTATTCCTCTTGACCTGCTTTGTCAATGTTCTTTAAAAAATCAGAAGATATAAGAGAATCACTCTTAGGCCTTCTATCTAATTAAACTCAACTGCCTTTGCCCATGTAGATTGGATAAATGACTCTTTTCATTAACTTTTTCTTGGATTTCCTGATAAAAGATCTATGCAGTCTGCCATATATTTTCTAAATCTGTTCAGACAGTTTTGGTGCAGGGAGAAAACTCACTGTACTTCTTGGTACTCCTCCATCTTCTAGTATAATTTTTTATTTAAGATCATGGTGAATTATTGAATTCCATTGTTTTAATTATTTCTCATCTAATCTGTTCCATTGACTTCTCTATTTTTAACTATCTTTGATGACTTGCTATTTCAGAGGTTAAGAGTTTCAAAAGAGTTTAGTAAAGTTTTAATAGAGCTTTTAATAGTTTTTTCATTATTTTCTTTAATATTTTAGAATGTTTCCCCTACAAATTAGTGGCATTTTGTTAAATTATGTAAAACAGAAGTATCAAACATGAAAATTATGAGTCATATGGTGGCCCACAGAATTCCCAAGTATGATCAAAGCCAGATTAAACTATAATTTGCAAATATTTAACAAAATACATAAAATACAATAAAATATAACATTACAACCTAAGAGTTAATATGCAGCTCCTAGTAATCTTTATGTATGGTATGGTGGCGCATTTGACCACTGTGTTTGAGTGAGTTTGACACTACTACTGTAAAATATTCCTTTGATTATTTCATTGGTATAGCATAAAAACTAGGAATTCACTTTGGTAGTATTGTTATTTTTGTCATATTATCACAGACTAGCCATTGGCACTGAATATTCCTCTAGGTATTTAAGTTGTTCTGTCTTTAAGTTGTAACTTGTACTTGAATCTTTGCAAGTTTTTTATGTATCCATCTCACTGCTGTATAGTCATGTCTGACTTTTTTTTTTTTAGTTGAGATTGAGATGAGACAGCATAATATGTAGTGGATAGAGCAGTGTACTTGGGATCAGGGGATCAAGATTTAATCCTATTTGTCAAACTTCATAGGTACAGGACCTTTGGCAGAACATTAAATATTCTGAGCCTCATTTTCCTCTCTAAAAAAGCACTACATCAATCTGATCTATCATTTATAAATAAATTCCTTTTATCTTAGTTTTTAGTTTTGGGGGAATAAGTATTTTATGTGTGGTACAGTGGATAGATTATCTACAGTCAAGAAGATTAGGGTTTAAATCCAGCCTCAGACATATAATAGCTATGGGACCCCTAGCAAGTTTGTTTGTCTCAGGTTCCTCATCTGTAAAATGGAGATATAATAACTACCTCCTACAATTGTGAGAATCAATAAAACAGTAACTGTAAAGCATTTAGCGCAGTATATCAGACAGCACAGAAATTAAATGGTATTTTGTGGGAAATTTTGAAAAAGTTGAAAATAAAATCTGAAGGCCAGCAAATGACAGAAAAAATATTAGAAATTCAGAAATGCATAAAACTTATGTATAGTAATGTATAATATCAAGAAAAAAAGAGAAGGAAATCCATGAAGTCAAAATATTTTTTCTCTTTTACAAAGAGAAAGTTAAAAAATTTTATGTGGATTTTCCTGATTGCAGGGACTCCTTGCCCATTACCCTCATGATGTGGAATGATGTAAATGCTAGCTATTATTATGATATATTTTGGTAGATTAATCTTCAAGTTTTTAATTGTATTCTGTAATTACTTTGAATGAAATTTGTATTATTACGTTTTGGATTTTATTATGTAAAAATACTATTGATTTTCCGGATTTACTTTGTAGGCTGCAACTTTGCTGAAATAATTTGTTTTCTCACCTCATATATTTGCTGATTCCTAAGAATTTTCTTTCTTTTCTTTTTTTGTGGTAATACATGTACATTCACTTTTTTTTTTTTTTTTACATATTTCCTTATGAATCATGTTGGGAAAGAAAAATCTGAACAAAAGGGAGTCATGAAAGAAAAAAAAATCAGTAGAAAAAAAAGTGAACATAGCATGCATTGATTTACATTCAGTCTTTATAGTTTTCTTCCTGGCTACGGATGGTGTTTCCTATCCAAAGTTTATTGGGATTGCCTTGGATCACTGAAGTGCTGAGAGCCAAGTTTATCACAGTTGATCATACAATCTATCTTATTGTTGCTGTGTATAATATTTTCCTGGTTCTGTTTATTTCACTCAGCATCGGTCTGGGTAAATCTTTCCAGGCTTTTCTAAAATCAATTTATTCATCATTTTTATAGAGCAATAATATTCCATTACTTTCATATACTATAAGATATTCAGCCATCTACATTTGATGAGCATTTACTAATTTTCAAATTCTTTGCCACCACAAAAAGAACTGCTACAAATGTGAGTCCTTTTCTCCTCTTTTTATGATCTCTTTGAGATACAAATCCAGGAGTGACACTGCTGAGTCAGAGGGTACACAGTTTTATAACTCTTTGGGCATAATTCCAGAATGCTCTCCAGAATGGTTGGATCCATTCACAATTCCAAAAACAATGCATCAGTGTCCCAGTATTCCCGCATTCCCTCCAACATTTATCATTATTCTTTCCTGTCATTTTAGCCAATCTGAGAGGTGTGAAGTGATATCTCAGACTTGTTTCATTTATATTTCTCTAATCAAAAGTGATTTAGAGCATTTTTTCATATGAGCATAGATGGTTTAATTTCTGAAAATTGTCTTTTTATATCCTTTGACCATTTATCAATTGGAAAATCACTTGTATTTTTATAAATTTGAATCAGTTCTTTATGTATTTTAGAAATGAACCTTTATCAGAAACACTGGTTCTAATTTTTTTTCCTTTGTATTTCTCTTCTAATCTTGGCTGTGTTGGTTTTGTTTGTGCAAAAAGTTTTCAGTTTAATTGAAAATCAAATTTGTTGTCTGTTTTGCATTCCAATGTTCTCTAGTTCTTCTTTGACCATAAATTCTCTCTTCTCTAAAGATCTGATAGGTAAGCTAACCTTTGCTCTCCTAATTTGTTTACACCCTTTACACCTAAATTATTTTTCCATTTTGATCTTGTTTTGTTATGGGGTGTGAGATGCAGATTTATGCTATTTCTGACATATTTTCTAGTTTTCCCAACAGTTTTTATGAAATAGTGAGTTCTTATCCGAGAAGCTGGAGTTTTAAGATTTATCAAACAGTAAATTACTATATTCATTGAGCATCGTGTTATGCATATCTAACCTATTCCACTGATCCTCCACTCCATTTCTTAGCCAGTACCATGTGATTTTGATGACTATAGCTTTATATTAAAGTTTTAAGTGTGGTACTGATAAGCCACCCTCCTTTGTATTTTTTTTTTCATTAATTCCCTTGATATTCTTGACCTTTTGTTCTTCCAGATAATTTTTTTTTTAGTTCTATAAAATAATTTTTGGCAGTTTGGTATGATGTTGAATAAGTTCACCAATTTAAGCAGAAATATCGTTTTTATTATATTAGCTTGGTCTACTCATGAACAATTGATATTTTTCCATTTGTTTAGATTAGACTTTATGTGAAAAGTGTTTTGTAATTGTGTTCATACAGTTCCTGGCTTTGTCTTGGCTAGACACCGAAGTATTTTATTTTGTCTACAGTTATTTTAAATGGAATTTCTCTTTTTATCTTTTGCTGCTGGGTTTTGTTAGTAACATCTAGAAATCCTGATGATTTGTGTGGATTTATTTTATATACATTGCAACTTTGAAAAATTAACAGCTTTAGAAGTAGATTTTTGAATGATTCTCTAAGGATGTCATTATCTCATCTGCAAAGATTGATAGTCTTATCTCATTGCCTACTGTAATTCCTTCAATTTCTTTTTTCTTTTCTTATTGCTAAAGTCAACAATTTTTTAAAAAAATGTGGAATGCTTCACAAATTTGTGTATTATCCTTGCACAGGGGCCATCCTAATCTTCTCTGTATTGTTCCAATTTTAGTATATGTGCTGCCGATGCAAGCACTAAGGCCAACATTTCTAATATAATATTGAATAATGATGGTGATAATGGGCATTCTTGTTTCACTTCTGATCTTACTAGGAATGCATCTAGCTTCTTCTCATTACAAATAATAATTGCTGGTGCTTTTAGATAAATGCTGTTTATTATTTTAAGGAAAACTGCACTTATTCCTATTTTCTTTAGTTTTTAATAGAATGGGTGCTATATTTTGCCAAAAGCTTTTTCTTGTAACTATTGAGATTATCATATAATTTGTTAGTTTTATTATAGATATGACCAATTATGCCAATAGTTTTTCTTATATTGAGCCAGTCCTGCATTCCTGGCATAAATCCTACTTACTGATAAATTGCTGTATTCTCTTTGTTAAATAAAATATTTAAAAATTTTGCATCGATATTCATTAGGAAGATTGGTTTATAATTTTCTTTCTGTTTTGGTTCTTCTTGGTTTAGATATCATAGAAAGAATTTGGCAGGACTCCCTCTTTGCCTATTTTTCCAGTTTACATAGTATTGGAATTAATTGTTCTTTAAATGTCTGGTAGAATTCACTTGCAAATCCATCTGGCCCTGGAGATTTTTTCCTTAAGGAATTCATTGATGGCTTTTTCAATTTCTTTCTAAAATGGAATTAGTTAAGTAATTCTGTTAATTTGTGCAACTTATATTTTTTATATAAATATTCATCTATTTCAATTAGATTGTCAGCTTTGCTGGAATACAGTTTTTTCCTTAAGCCTGGAAATTCTTACATGAACTGATGCTGAGTGATGTGAGCAGAATCAAGAGAACACTGTGCACACTAACAAGATTATGTGATGACTAACTGTGATGGACTTGGCTCTTCTCAACAACGTGGTGATTCAAAATGCCATCCGCATACAGAGAGCGAGCAATGGAGATTGAGTGAATGTGGATTGAAGCATAGTATTTTCACTTTTTTTTTCTTTCTTGTGGCTTTTTCCCTTTCGGTCTGATTTTTCTTGCATAACATGTCAAATATGGAAACATGTTTAAAAGGATCACACATGTTTCACTTATATCAGATTGTTTGCTGTTTGGGAGGAGGAGGCAGGTAAGGGAGAAAGAAAAATTTGGAACACAAAGTCTTACAAAAACAAATGTTGAAAACTTTTTACATGTTATTTGGAAAGATAAAATATTACTGTGAAACTTTTTTCTGATGATTTCTGATATTTATATCGGACAGCCAATCACATTTATTATAGTATATGGTGAAGATTACTAGTCTAAAATTTTTATTTTGCCAAAAACTGTACTTTTCCCAAAAGTTCTTGTAAATTCTATGGATACTTTGTTGATGAGTTGATCAAACAGAATTACTAAGTATAATTATTTCTGATTTATGCATATTTAATATTACAATGATCTACTTTTCTATTTTTGTCATCTATTTTAAATCATCATCAAATAGTTTTTTTAAATATTTGGAAATATAATTTGGATTCTATAGTGCTTTCTTTCCCAAACTATTTTCATAATTTACTTCCATATTTCACACTTTTTCTTCCCTTAATGTCTAGCTCTATAAAATAACCAATTGATAGAATGATTAGAAAAAACACTAAATCTGTAAATTAACATAACTACTATTGGCATTTTAAAATTCTATTTTTATGGTTCAAACATAAACAAATTATTCTGATCTTTAAAATTCAATTTTGATTTCTTTAAAATATTTTTGTATTGTATTTATATAAGCCTCCAGTGTCTTGGTGGATTAATTTCAAGTATTTTATGAATTTTGTTGTAATATAAAATATAATTTCCTCTATATTTCCATTTGAATATTGTTATTGCTATTTAGAAATGCTTAAGATATAATTGTATAGATTTTGTATCATATACTTTACTGAAGCTACTATTTGTATTTCTTTGATGCTTCCTTGGTGTTTTCTAAGTAAACTATCATAACCTTAAAACGTTGTTAATTTTATTTCCTTTTTTGCAAATGTCTATAACTTAATTTTTTTCTCTCTTGTGTGACAGTCATTACTATAATTTCCAGATACGAACAGGGACCAGACTTGTGATTTCATTGGTATAGAGACCTCTCAAAGGAAGAAACTTCCAGAAGAGATTGACAACTTAAGATCTTAAGAAAGTTGGCTAATATATCTAGAGGTTAAATAACTTGCCCAGGGTCACACAGCCAATGTGTCAGAAGTAGAACTCTTCCCTGCCTCAGCATGCTGCTCCTCCATCATTTCTAGTCTTAGGACAAACATCAATGTGGAAATAGGACATCTTGTTCTTGTTTCTGATGTTTCTCCATTATAAATAAAGATAATTATACATGTAGCATGTCATACCTCTTCAAAGAGGGAAACAAATTTTCTGATATTTTTTCAGTTCCATGCTTAGTCATTATAATCATCAAGTGCTCAAATTAATTTTTTAAAAAAATCCTATCATAGTTGGGCATACTGGTTCTTGGTTCTGTTTACTTCTGTGCATCAATTCATTAAAATTTTGTCTTCCCCCAAATTCTTATTTTCTCATAGTGCAGTCAATCTATTGCACTCATGAATCAAAGTTAGTTTAGATATTCTCCAACCCATGAGCTTTGACTTGGTTTCCAATTATTTCATACACACAAAAAATAATACCCCCTATTTGGGGGGTAATTTATCTTTCATCCTCATTTCGACTTAAGGCATCCGCTTAATAGGGAGACCTTTTAGTGGAAGAGTCTCAATGACATGTCAAGTCCCTTTAAAAAGGCTTAATTCCAAATGTTTTACAGTTAATTAAACATTTATTAAGTACCAGGCACTGTGCTAAACACTGGGAATACAAAAAGAAGAAAAAGGCAGTTCCCTGCTCTCAAAGAGCTCACAATCTAATATGGGAGATAACAAGCAAATATATGCAAACAAACTACACAAAGGATAAATAGAATTAAGAGAGGGAAAGCACTATTGCTGAGGGGTTAAAAGAGGCTTGGTGTAAAAGATAGGATTTTAGTTGGGATTTACTTAAAGCCAGCAGACAAGAGATGGAGAGGGAATGTTCTGGGCACAGAGGGAAGAGAGCTACTAAAAATATCTAGAACAGAGAAACTGTTTTGTTCATGGAACAGAGAATAGCAAGACAGTACTTTTCAGGGAGTAAGGTGTAAAGACTGAAAAGATAGGGGGCGACTAGGTTATACAAGATTTTGAATGTCCAACAGCATTTTATATTTGATCCTGGAGGTTGTGATTCTGAGTGACTGGGAAGAGAGTTTTGTCTATGGTAATAGGGAAGGGGGAGAGGGAAGGTTTAGAGGGAAAGAGAACTTGCTTTGCACACATTAAATTGAAGACTCCTGCTGGACATCCAATTTGAGATGTAAGACTGGAGGGCAGCAGTCTGGGCACAATAGGTAGATTTGAGAATAATTACCTTAGAGATTGTTATTAATAGGAGCAAATGGTCTAAGAGAAGTAGTTTAGTGGGAGAAAAACCACGGGTCTGCGACATAAGCCTGTGGGTCACACAAAGAGTGGGCCAATGAACGTTCCATCAACAGGATAGTCATAGCTTTGTCTTTCTAGAAGTCCAGTAACAATGAACAGACCTATCTTTTACCACCATTGTCAATTAGTTGTTTTGTGAACTACTATTTTTGATTAGTATACTATTGAGGGATAGTTTGTTCTTTTGGAAATTGTTTATAACCCTTTGACCTAGCTGCTATAGTGTCTAGAACACTGGACTTGAGAACTGGGAACATCTGAATTTCAAACTCCGATTCAGATATTTACTAGCTGAGTAATCTTGAACAAATCCATTTCTCAGCCTATTTCCTCATCTATAAAATGAGTTGCTGTGAGGATGAAATACTGTATTTGTGTTTTTTTCCCAGGGTCAGTGTTTAAGCCAATCAGACTATATGTGTACACATATAAATTTCAAAGAGCTGTTTTTGTTGTTCACTTGTGTCCAACTCTGTGATTCTCCGTGGGATTATCTTGGCAAATATATTGGACTGGTTTGCCATTTTTTCTCCAGTTCAAAGAAATACATGTTTTTAGCTGTTTTTGATTAGTTCCCTATACATCTTGGCTTTCAGAACTTTTTCAGATACTTAATGCAAAGATGTTTTACATGAATAGTTTTTCTACTAATATTAAATGCATCAACTTTGTTCATGCAAAAAATTTTATGTCATTGAAATTACCTTATCATTTGGAATTACTATTTCATATTGTCTTAACTCTTCCAGCTGTACTTGTGAAAGGTCAGATTTCTATACTACTTTCTATTACTTTTCAAAGTTAGGCTGCATATTCATTTGGTGGCATGGTTAACTTTTAATAATACAATTCCATCACTATTTTATCAATTTTGTGATTTCTTTCAATCCTGGTCCTGCAGACCAGGAAGCAGCTTGCTAGAGACTTAACCTTCTTCTGTCTTCTGCAATGGTCCTTGAGCTGGAATTTGGTTTCTGCCTAATTTTCTTGACAGCACACAAGGCTGTATTTTCAAGTGTTATTGTAACTTTATGTAGAATTTCATATGCCCCTACATTACCTATGTGAGAAACACTTATTATAATTTTCTTAGCCCATGTGTAGCCAATTTAAATTTTTTTTTTGCACTCCTGCATTAGATTTTTGAAACAATAATAATCTCCCTAAACTTCTTTTGTGCTTGGTATTTGGTAAAAGGATCTGTTTGTCTAGTCTTTTAAGACACATCATTATTACAGCATCATAGTTTTAGCTCTATAAGGGACAGCCCCTTAATTTGCAGAGGAAGAAAATAAAACCTAGGTATATTAAATGACATAGCCAAAGTCACACAAGTAATAAACACCAGAAATATAGGGTTTGAATCCTGGTTTTTTGGGTCAGTGTTCAAGCCAATAAGATAACTATAAAATAGTAAAATTAATTTTCTTATCTTTTTTTTTTTTTAGAAGTTAAGAGGTGAGGAGATAAAGAAGGACCACACACAAAAAATGAAAAAAAAAATTTATTTCCTCAGTGTTTTACCCACTGTCAATACTGTCTTTTGTTGCAACACATTTGCAAAACAAAAACAAAAACAAACAAAAAAAAACCTCAGCTTTTATTTTCCATTTAAAACAACTACAATATTTACAGGCTGTTTCCAATAACACACACGCAGACACACTCACAGACACACATGAGTACATATATCCCTATTTCCAATCAATATCCATATGCTGGTAGAGGCAATATATGTTTTTCAGAGCCCATTATCAGAAAAAGTAAATCCATTATTTTACTCTCACACCTTCCTTCCTACTATGCTATTTTATATATTCCTTCTTCCATTTCCTCACGTAAAGCTCATACATAAGGTTAATGTGTACAATTTAAGGATGCAGTTTTACTTATATGGTGAGTTTTTTTTTAAAAAGCAGACATGATTTTTCCCCATTTCTATTTTTCAATTGTGAAATCAAGCTTTATATTCTGAAGGCTTATGAAACTTAACGATACTAAGCCTTGAAGCTCATTTGGAGCAGCCATCCTTTATATCTATTTCTTTATTTTGAAAACAGAACAAGTCCTAAACTGGGGGAACAACAATTAGCAGTCCATTCTCACCCTTGTGCTACATGACCTTCATTTCTTCCAGTTTGGCTCTACCAAGTCAGAAGCCATTAAGTATGGAGCATAATGAAGATAATAAGAGAATAGATATAACCCTATATAATAGGTATAAAAGCTTGAAACAAAGTTATCATATAACACTGGTGTTCTTAATCTGCTCTAGCTTCTCCCAATTTTTGAAAGTCTTAATATAAAGTTTTCTACAATTTAGAAGATGTGGACTTCATTTCAAAATCAGAAATTATTCACTTAGTTTAGGAAAGATATGTGGTCCATTTAAACAATATTGGAGAAATAGATACATATCTCAGACAAGTGACACTGTTGAAAAGATTCACAGTTTAGCTTAGCTTTCAAGGCAAAGTTAACAAACACTATATACTAGTTGCATATTTAGTCCTTTCCCATTTAGAGCTTTTAGCTAAACATTTAACCAATTTGAAATAAAAAAATTTGGAAACATATTCAGACTTTTCATGGGGTGAAAAGGAGTGAAAGGAACAAAATAATAAAATAGTTGGCTTTTTGTTCCTTAGAAAACAGGGATCTGAAGTTTGGACTAAAGAAACAATTAACATATTCTCTTCATTCAGTGATGCCTTATTATTATCTTGGGTAATCCAAACCCTGACTTCAACAAACATCCATTTCCATATAAGACTGAAAAGTGAATTTACATAATCCAATGACTTTTTTAAGTAAGATATACATATACGTGTGTATGTGTGTATATAATATAAAGATATAAAAAAATCTACATAATTAAAATTCAAGTAAAAGCCTTCAGAAATCATAAAAAACCATTTTTAGATCCAATATCACAATGAATTACATCAATGACAAAACACTAGTGGGACCACGTCCAAACAATATAATCAATAGTTCCAGTAACTTTTTTTATGATCATCTCACATGATGAAAGTAGGAATATGTCAAGCACTTCTATTAGCATGAATATCTATTCTTTTATAAGACCTAAATTTGTCCACATTCATGAAAGGATAAATAAACTAAAGCAATACAAGAATAATAACAATTGACAAGCGCAAATAATATCCCTGGAAGAATAACGTAAATAAATCGCAGTAGTAAATGATAAATCCATCTGGTAGACATTTTAAAGTCAACTAATAGCATAAGACATCTTTTCAGGCACTAGATAAATCACACGTAAAAATGCCTCAGGCTTTTAATTAATGATCCACTAAAACAATCCATCAACTTACATTCCAAGGTGAATGCAGAAGTGATGCTTAGTTGACACAAGTGCCATCTATTAAAGTTAAGATGTGTGCCTCAATATTTGATGAGTCTTTAAAAATTCACTAAAGTTGGATGTTGGAAAAGCTAACCACTAAACCAAAAATTCAAAAAGTATAAGGAAAAGTATATCTATTCAATAAGTTAGATTCCCCCCACCCCCCGGAAACTACTACTTTCATGGTTTGGCACATGGTCTACATAGTTTTCTTTACCTCAATATGGATAAGTACTGGTAGTACTTCATATTCCCTTATATTACTCTTTTTCTTTTCTAATATAAGAAATGCAGGGAAGGTAGGACATAACTTCATGACTTTTGGTAAAACGAAAGGAAAAATTCTTAGACTGATATGTCCCCCTACCCTTTTCTCTCTAAATCTTTAAAATTTGTCAGTGTTTTATATTTGGAAAAAGGATACATGAATTAGATTTAGAAAGAGTAACTTTCTGTAGTGAAAAGTAATCATGTAAGATCTTTATAGATATTACATTCAGAAAAAGGAGGGATCATACTGACTTAAGAACATGAAAGTGAACCAGTATATTCATTTAGAGGTTTCCTACTGGGGCTATTCTAGAAGAAAAACTTAACAAATCATAAGCTGTCCAATAGACCACTTCAGATAGAAAAGGAGCTGAAAAAGCAGACACCAAAGATACACTTGTAATTTCTATGAATTACAAAGGTTTACATAGCATATAAATTTCAGTACTTTCAAAATATGGGTCTCTAAAACTCTTTCACATATAATAACTAAGTTGTGAGTAATTTAAACATAAAAGTCACAAAATAGCTTTCTGCAGTCTAGTAGGATCTTGTACGTATTTTGAGCATCAGTGAAAAAGATTAAGAGGGTACACAAAATAGAATACCCTTTTGAGGATTAAAAACAAGAAAAATAACTCAACTTTCCCCCTTCTTACACTAGAGAATTTATAAATGCTTTCTAAATTACAATTACCTGATGCAAAAGAATTTATCATAACTACTGGTGATAGAATTATGCCAAGTTATAAGTCACTTGTACAAATTGGAGAAAATACCACTGAGGAAATGAACATTCAAGGTATTCCAATTTATAAAATTCTGAGATTAGGTTTTTCAAATGGAAAAGAGAGGGCTTTTATTATGTATAACTTTGCTTCACTTAAAGAGGTTTTTTAGGATCAACAATTCTTGGTTCTTTATATCAATGGATTATATTCTAACAAAATCTAACTCATTTCAGATGAAAAACATAGATTTCTCTCTTGAAATAAAATATTATTATATTGCACTTGAGACTTCTTTTGAAGTTGCTATTATGATAATTTAATATTTTTCTAGAAAAAAAAATTTATCCAGCTCTTGATTACACTACACACATTAAATTTTTTTATGAGCACAAATCAAAAAACTCCTGCTAAACCTGGACTTATCTTTCTTTTATCCTTAAGCCTTATTCCTAACCATCAATGAAGAAGACCATATATTTCAAAAAGAGAATGCGCAAATCCTTATGGTAAAAGGGATCAACATTAAACTTTGATGGTGTGCCTTACTTACATAAAGCAAATTTATAAATGTTATAATATATGTATCAGGGAAATAATGAGCAAACAATTCAGAAATGTCAGGCTATGCAAAAATTTGTTGGAAAAAACTCAGCTTACATATGATTTCAATAGCTGATATGCTATTAAAGAATATGTAATTCTGATAAGTAATTTTAGCGTGTACTAACTTAAGAAAAACCCAATGCAGTATTAATGGGTATTCAAATCAGATGCCTTTTAGTTCAGAAATAATTCTGAGTTAAAGCAGAGGGATCCTTTTAACAGAACGGCAATAATACTTTGTATTAATTCATTAATTTTCATCCCAGAAATATTTACTCCAAGATTTTCTTTGTGAGACATTTCAGTGCCTGAGGGAGAACAATCATACCTCCTTCCCAAGACAATTTAAACTGTCAGATCATATGGAGGTAGAAAGATGGCTGCTTCCAAATGATAAACTATATGCAGTGTCCTTCACAGAGTCACTCATATCAAAAGAGGAAAGACTCACAAAAGGGGAATTTTGCTAATGGAGTTAGATAAGAATATTAAGAACTGCAAATTAAATCTAAGCTGCAACTCCCACCTAACCTACCATAAGCTTAAGTTATGCATATCCCTGAATACACACATTAGAAAACCTAATAAAAACTAGGATATGTGACAACACATGAATTAAGTCAACTTCACAGTTATAAATATTCAAAATTAGTTATACAGAATATATAACCATAGGAAACAAAATTCAAGTAATAGAAAAAGAATGAAGAGAAAAGGAAAATAAAAGGCAAGGTGATTAAAGGTGATTTGATAATAAGGGCTGCACCATCTGTATAATTTTGTTTTATAAAAAGATTTTTTACTTGGATAAATTATTGAATTGAAGCTGAATGCTTTCAAGATATCCTTATGAGGCCCTTAGGTACCATAACCTTGTCATTCAGCTCTTTTGAGATTTGTCCTTCCCTTGAAAAATTAAGTGTTTTCTCTTGGAAATTGATACTAACCTAACTGATGAGGAGCAGAATCTCTGGGAAGTCTGTAAAAAATCAGAATCTTTCCTACTGTACTGGGTGCTCATCCTTCATGTGGACACAGTAATTGGCAGTAGTGTTCACATTCCTGAATGCACCACGAAAAATGGCTTTGGGAAGCAATGCCAATATATAAATAGGTTCATCTCAAGATTTAGTATTCCATACAAAGGAAACAACAAATGCATTGATATGAAATCTAACCTACTGAACCAACCAAGAAAAAGGATGAACAACATATCTCCTGCCATCTGTGATTATGTGGAAAGGGAGGGGGGCAAATCCCAGAGGCAATTTAAATAATGTTTTTTTTAATCATATATATATATGTATATATATAAATAAATGTTCTGAGCAATCTCAGACTTTTTAGTGCATTGCTGTAAAAAAATTAGTGCAGTTTTCTCATTAAAGTTTTTAGCTCACAAGGAATAAGATAAATCTGTCCATAGTCTCTTACTATGCATTAAACTTCTATACTGCTTTAGGATGAACTGAAAGTTTGTACACAAGTTGATTTTTAAAAATTAAGGTAAGTGGATTTCATATGTTCTGTGACCAAACATAGCAATTATTTTTGGCAAATAAATTAGAAAAATATGATGAGTTCATATTTTAGAAATGAAGAGTTTGTTGATTTAAAGCATATGCAATGCATAGAAAAAGTTTTTTTTTTTTTTTTTTTTAAAGAGATGCTTCTTAATAAAATCTTTATCCTTCATGCAAAATGTTTCCTCAGCAGCGAACTTAAAAAAATATTTTAACTTTTTTTGGGAATGGAAACAGTGGCAGGAGTGAGGGGAAGGGGAGAAAGTGGCTCATCTAAGCCCATTCTATTTGTCAAGTCCTCCAAGGCCTGAAGTGATTCCTGGGCGATTCTTCTCCTAGATCCTCCGTGCCTTTTCCAGTCTTGGGATTAAGGGAAGAAGAGATGAAATGTAGTCATGAAACATAGATTTACACTTCAGCCCCAAGTTCTAGAACTCCAGTTTCGATCACAGCAACATATTTGTCATCAATTTGGACCAACAAGATAGTCTTGTCTATATGGGATCTACTACCTGGATCTCTGCTGCAAGGCACCCATCGGTGAATCACCTGGAGAAGCCATAAAAAAATTGAAGTTAGTATCATTATCTTCTGGTTTAGGTTTTTTTTCTCTTTTTTTTTTTTTATTACATGATTTTTTTTTTTTTTTTTGCTGAGGCAATTGGGGTTAAGTGATTTGTCCAGGGTCACACAGTCAGGAAGCATTAAGTATCTGAGGTCAAATTTGAACTCAGGTCCTCCTGACTTCAGGGCTGATACTCTATACACTGCGCCATCTAGCTGCCCTCTACATGATTTTTAAGGTTCTTTTTCAGCTCCAAATCCTTTGATCTTAAGTAATACTCCAGTTCAAGATTCTGTATATTACAAAGCACGATATAACATTCAAGATTTGAGACTTGCTTTTGTAAGGCTGATAATGTTGGGTACCTTAAAAAAAAAATGCTTCTAGCTATACACTGACATGGGAAACACAAACTATCCAGTATGGACATTCTTAGAGAAATACTATTTTAGTTGCAAGAAGAATTAGTGGGGAAAGAGCTTATGATTTTTGTTGCTCTGTAGCTTAAGATTTTAATTACCTAAAAGCAGGCCAGAGTAGAATCCTGAGTGTGCAAGATGGTGTTGCTAGTTTCACAGGCAATTTTGACTACAGCAAGAAAAATTCAAATTCAAATCAAATACTCAAACTAATTTCCTATCATTTAATAAGAGTTTTTTGTTTTCTAATTTCTATCAAATTGGGGGGGAGGGGATGGGAAATAACAATCTTCTCTGGAGTTTATACACAGGAGAGAGCCAACATTTAATAGTTAATTCATAATTCTCCAGAATAATCAAAGTAAGCATGGGTACAATATATATATAGATAATGAAAAAATATTCTCTATTTGGCTTTAGAATGTATTCTTATGTTTTAAGATCACTGTCTGAAATTTTGACAATTCACAACAATTTAAACAAAACAGTAATACTTCTGGGAGAAGAAAAAACTTAAGAGCAATCTAACATCTCCTTTTCTTGCTTTTTAGCCTGTATTATGCCACTCAGACTGCAGTGAAGCACAAAGGAACTCACATCCTCCCATTAAGCTTATGTCTGGCTCACATTCCCTAAAAAGTAGAAAAGTGGAGGCTTTGCAGGCAGGCAGCTTTAGCCTGGAAGTTGGGCAGTTCTCAACCTAGGAGTCCTAGGAGATAATATTAATTCTGATAAGAAATTAATGTGATCTCTAGCTAGTGAGGAAACAGAATACTACTGTACAATGCTTTGGCCACATGACATCTAGGGTAATGTTTTAAAAAAAAAACTCTAGGATGACAAGAATGATAGAAATTCTACTTGGGATCAGAAGGCAGAGCTAGAATGAATAGAGTAGAAATTACAGGGGATGGCTATTGATTTAGTATAAGAGAAATCAAGTTAACAATGAAAGCTGTTCTAAAATGGAATGGGGTCTTGAGTTTCTTGTCACTGAAGTTCTTCAGAGTCCTTATGACTTACAAAGGATGCTATAAGCAGAATTTTAAAGAATAAGGAATGTACCATTAAACATCAAACTCTGATCTATGATAAATCAAGAGTTAGTTTAGAATTTTGCAATGTTTCAAGGTCATTAAGAATATTGATTATTATTGCATAGCATTCATTGTACATGTAGAAGGCCCAAGAGACTGAGTAGGATCATCTTATGGCCCCTTTCTCAAATTAATGTTTTTAAGCACCTAAAATACAACACATAGCATTACAAAGGAAACTAATTATATGTAAGTCACCCAAATATTTACCACAAAAACAATTCAAGAGAACCACTGGTTTAAAATCTAGCTAAGAGGAACTTATTAAATATATATTTTTTTGTTCCATGTATTCCTAGCATGGTTATTTTTAATAATAAAAATGAAGTCAAGGGAAATCCTAAAAGTGTTGAAATAGTAATTTTAGATGGATTTTTGTTTTATTGTTGGAGCTGGAGAGGTAGACATGTAGCTTAAAGAAGAAATTATGACAGCACGACAAAGAAAAAAAACAGAAGGACCTAACAATGTATTAACAGTATCTCATGTTTTAGTGATTTCATACTTACCATATGAGCAAAATTCAAGGCAAAATATTTGCTCACTACAAATGAAAAGATAAGAAGTATGGAAAAAAATCAAATGACAATTTATTCTATAATTCTAATTTAGCTTAGTAAGAAAGGACTGAAACTATTCAAAATTGCTCTGTTTATGATTTTCTAAGCATTATTTCTGACCATATAAGTAGCTGTAAACGATACCATTTCTTCTCTCAACTGAAACTTTTTGCAACTTAGCAATTCTGTAAGCAATTGCTTACATCTTATACAATGCAAGCAAATCATTCTGATATCATAGACATGATTTCTGAAAATTCAAAAACTTGTGTGCGACCATTTCTTCTTGCTAAAATTCTGAGCATAGATTTTCAAGATATCATCAATTTATTAAAGTTCCATGCTGTCTGTACCTAAAGCTTCATATAAAGCAAGCACAGCAGTATTTCCTGTTAAGGATAGAGCATGTGAATCCCAATGACAACCATAGTGGATTTTTTTTCTGGATTTGGCCTTTTCTATGTTTCTATATTTTTGCTATTTTAAACTGCCATCAGTTGTTCCAGTGAATTCTCTTCAAACCAGCTATATATGGCAAAACAGCATTATTTCACTGTAATAAAGAATTTAAGACAATTCCATCTATATTTACTTGTTAAAAAAAAACTTTAAATGATTTTCTATTTCAGTTTTTAAAAAGAAATTCTTTGGAGGAGAGTAATTATGTTATAGTTATCAAATATATATATAAGAAATGAATGGATATTATGGGACTTAACTGCCATGCAAAAGTTATTTAATTGAGAATTTACACATTTCATGTTTATATTCGGTGACAACTCACTCAGCTGTGTTGTGAGTCTCCGTCAACTTATGGTGACAATAGCATATGGATATCGACCGAAATCTGACGAGTGCTGACACAAATTTGATCTTATTTGTTCAGAATATTAAATAATTACTATACTACATTCACTGCCATTTGGGGCAAATTCGCTGTTAGTATCATTTTTGTTGATTTTGAATTTTTAATTTTGTTCTCCTAGAAGAAAGAGGATATATTTATGCAATATATGCATAATTTATGCATTTATGCCCTTTTTTGTATTAAATGTATTCTGAAGATTTTAGTGGCCATAAAAACTAATACCACTGATGTCCAATACTAACTCTTAATCCAGATGTTTAATAGCGATTTCAAAGTTAGGTCACTAGAATACCATCTATGAAAAGGTTTGCTGTACTTAATATTCTTTCTAGAAGATCATTTGACTATTTACTCCCTTCTCTATATACACTCAGTGTCAAAACCAACTTTTAGAACCAAATAACAAAAAAGCAGAATTTTATTATTTTTTTGTCCTCACTAGAAATAACAGTGATAGCCCTAGTGTTGTCTTTTATTAAAGTAGGGCAATTATGTTTTCCTGGATGAGGAATAACATGTAGTTTCTTCATGAAAGAAATGGACAGGGGGCAGCTAGGTGGCGCAGTGGATAGAGCACCAGCCCTGAATTCAGGAGGACCCGAGTTCAAATCTGGTCTCAGACACTTAACACTTCCCTGGCTGTGTGATCTTGGGCAAGTCACTTAATCCCAATTGGCTCAGCTAAAAAAGAAAGAAAGAAAGAAAGAAATGGACAAATAGAACTCAGGCCTTTTTTTCTATTAAAAGTATTTACAATAAAACGATGTTCATATAAAAAGACTTTATTAAGCATATACAACTTACCTCTCATACGCTTAAGAATAAAGAGAGGAAAGGCTTAGGAGACAAAGTATTTTTTAGAAATCTGATCTCAAGAATATGGAAGATCAAGCTCAAAACATGCAGCATCACAATCATTAAAACCATGTTCTAAAATTCTAAGTAATGCTTACTGAACATGTTAAACATCAAACCATGAAGTCAATTTTACAATAGGACTTACATGTCCTTCCATGCCTTCCTGAGGAGTCCAGTCTTTCCAGCTGTTCCTCCCAGCTTTTAACCGTATTCCCTCATCTGGCCACTGCAGTTCCTTCCTTTTGGACAGATTGATCCCTTCCAAAATCTGACTGGGGTCCACAATCTAGATTGTAAACAGAAATGATTTGATTAAAATCATGCTTTCTCCCCTCTGTCTTAGCTTCATAAAAATTTTATGAAAATGTAACAAGGATCCTTAATATATTGTACTCTTTGAAAGTCCAGATCCAGATTTCATGTTAACAATAAAGACATTTAAAAAGTATTCTTTCCAAATTCCTTTTATCCTATTGTAAGAGCTTCTTTCAGTAACCCAATAAGAACAACTAATAAATATTGGTAAGAAAATTATCATTTCAAAGATATATGCTTGCTTTTTCCAAGTAAAGACAGTCTAATAAAAGCTTTAGCACTAGCTTCAATTTTTCTAAGGTGTTCAAGTTTTCAGAAAATATTAGCTTCCATGTTTAAAGAAAATCCAATCAAATTTCATTTAGTAAAATTTACAAATAACTTTTAAGGTATTAGAAGTTCAGGATAGCCAAGATTATATATATATATATATATATATATATATATATATATATATATATATATATATATATATATATATATATATACAAGTTTATAGTACAGCTTAAGGTCACAAGGACAGAAAAGTCAAACTTGGAGGCAACAACATAAGCCTTCTTTCCTTACTTACTTGGATTCTGTAAATCACATCTCCCTTTTTGGCTTGTGGATTGTTGGCAGGACTTAAATTGCTGCCTGATTGTGAATCAGCAGCAATATTCTGTCCTCCTTCTGTCCCTAGAAAACCCACAAGGGCATGTTTGCAGGCTGGGATGCTTTGGCTGGAGCTGCTAGAAGATGGAAGGCCATGCTGCATACTGGCCAGACCAGTCAGGTTAGTTGGTTCCATTTGGTTCACCATGGAAAGGCGGGACTGGATGGATGATGGTAAGTTACGAAGGGAAATCTGACTGGTGGAAGAGCGCCGGCAAGGCACAAATCCTGTAGTGGACATTCGAAGGGATGAATGACGGCTACTATAGCAGTAGGAGGATTGACTGGCAACTGAGGCACGAGCAGGAGAATGCCTAACCAGACTTGATTGCACAGAGTGGGAGCTGTGGCTGGTACCTAAGAGAGGGGAAAACATTCCAGTAAGACTATCTAAAATACAATACTTTTAGTTTCTGAATCGTTGAGACCTTAGCCCCGCTAAAATAAAGAAGCATATATCTCACATGTAGAATTCTTGAAAACTGTAGTTTTAACAAAACAGTTAATAAGGAAACACAAGTTTCACTTGCTAAAATAATCTTTATCCTCAACTCTAACATGAGAAAAACTCCAATATTAACCTTAAATGATAGGATTTTATAATAATACCTAAGTCCTTTCTTCAGAATGCCACATATTTTAGAAATATTCTAAATAAATGAAATTGTGGGCCTAATAAATATAAAATGGATTATATGACTAATTAGTAAAGTAGTTAAATAGTTAAACCTAACTGTGGAAAATTCTAATTATGTCATTTGTGATCAATACTTACAACCTATGGTGGTAAAATGTATTATAATTTATAATGGGAAGCAATATTAAAGTTATTAAAATTTTATTAACATCTCTGAAAAAAGTAATGAATAGGAGGGATGGAAAATTTGATTAAAATACTGCTTACAAGTTTGCTTTGAATCTAGAAGCTAGGTCTACTTTGAGCAAGCAGGGAGAGAAGTTCTCCTTCACTGTTCACAGTAAGTGGTAATATCCAAAGCCACGGTTTCCTTTCAAATTATCATGTCCAAACATACAATGCACACTTAAATTTTTTGGGGGGAAGGGTAAAACCATGCAAAAACAATTACTCGATGTCTCAGAAACCTGGCGCAAAGAATGCATCAAGCCACAGATTAGAGTTCTTCAATTACATCTGGATTTACTAAGACTCAAAACATGTAGCACAAGCATAGCATCTCTTAAATCATGTATATGACTAGATATGTCTCTAGGACAATATAGTACGATGAAGTAACTCATTCATATTCTCTAATCTATATAATCAATACTTTTGTGCTTAGCAATCTATACTCCTCTATCTCCACCATTTAATATTCCACTAATACTCAAGATGGAGTTCAAATGTCAAGTCCTTTAGGAAGCATTTCCTGATTAATTGCATCCCTCCAAATTCTAGTATCTATCATTCTTACTCCATTCTCTTCTATCATGTAACTTAATAATTATCTATTTACTTTATGGTATTATATTTCTGAGGCAGCATAGATAGAGAACTAACCTCTGAGATGAGGAAGGGAAAATTTGGGTTCAAGTGCCACTTTTGATGTATCCTGATTCTGACCTAGGCAACTTTCTGAGTTTATATATTATAAAGAAGATGGAGGTGCTTTTTCTTATAGAATGCTACCTATATAGTACTCCCTCAACGTTGTGGGGTATGAGGGACAAGAGAAAAAGGAGACAAAGATTAGGGCTGCAAAAACCTTATGAATATAAAAAATTTTAGACCCCACCTCAAATCTTTATTTATAATAAGTCTGATTTTATACATTTAACACATACACAAAAAACAAATAAAACAAATAAGTTACTACGTCACAGATTTCCTTCCATGAAAAGCACAAGATAGGATGATCACATAACTAAGTCCAGATGATAGCTACAAAAAGGAAATACCCAAAGAAAGCACAATTCCTTTAAGCACACTTGACACTTATAACAAAATTTAACTTTTATATTAAGTATATATGTATATGGTAGTAAATGATATAACTAATTATATATAGTACTTATGTATTTGTGACTAAGGTTTTGTAAGTTTTTCTTCACATGTGCTCATTATCTGAGATTCTCCCGAGTACCTGAACATCTCAAAAAATATCCATTTAATTATCCATGTACAATGAAATCACAGATTTGATTAAAACAAAACAAAACAAAACAAAAAACCACATATATACTAATGTTAGGCTTGAGGTTCCAGTAGCTACCATTTTAACTTTCCATACAGAAGTTTATGTCATACTTTGTCAACTAGGCCAGCTCAACAGCCTCAGGGACCCTGGGAAGAAGCTGCCATGCTTAAACTGCTTGTTTTAGATTTCTATATTTGGAGGTTCCAGAGAAGTGTCAAAGAAGTTTGTTGCTCTACCAAGTCATTGCACTGAAAAATTTTAAATGTCTACTGTAGGCAAAGCACTGTGCTGTTTTTTTCCTTTATGGACTTTCTGGCTTAGAAGGGGGATTAAAATGTTGCATTAATTCCTGTCCATTACAGAGGAAAACATGGGGACAGTTTTGATATTATTACATGCAGTGTGCTGCACTTGTGGTCTTACACCCCTGAAAAGAAAGCAAGCCACCTTTTAATAATTCTTACAGTAAAGTATATTCTATTACATTCATGTTCCTTATTTTGTTTCGCTATTTTCATAAACAACAGGCATCTACTTTGTTTCAATTTCCTTGTAACTATGGAAAGTAAAGCTATAAATATTTTGGAATACATGTAGGTCCTTTTCTTTTTGTCATCTATTTTTTTACTGAGGCATTTTGTTTTTGTATCATGTTTGTTTCTGAATTTATTCTTCCCTGACACACAGAACCTTCTTTTTTGAAAAGGCATGTCAGTAAAACCCACCATTATATAACTTTAATAAAGGATCCAGAATAAAACTATTTTATAAAAAATCCATCATTTCCATATGAAAATAACAAAAACAAGAAAGAATAGAATAGAAAATTTCATTCAAAATCACTACATTTTGTGGATCTATTTTGACTATTTGAATTTGTAAATGTCTTTCTCAAATCTGAGTTGGTTAGTGAATTCCCTATTTATCAATACTGTTCTCTTTTAATTATTCTCTTTTTATTCTTCAAATGGATTGATTCTTATTGTATCTTTATTATTCTTGTGAGCTTTCTACTCTTCCTTGGGCTAACTTCTGCTGTAGAATTTCCCCCCCTCAATAGTCTTTTATTTTTCCAAATACAAATTAAGATAATTTCCAACATTCATTTTTCTATGATTTTGTGTTCCAAATTTTTCTTTTCTTGCTAACTCCTCCTCCCCAAGACAGCAAGCAATCTAATATAAATTAAACATGTACCATCCTTTTAAACTTATTTTCATATTTGTCATGTTGTGCAAAAAAAAATTCTGTTGTAGAATTTTATTCTATGGAATTCTACTGTGTATCTTTCCTTCCTCAGAATCCTTTGTAATCTGTTCTTCCCAATTCTTTCCTATCCCTTTCCACCACATTTATTTTTTATCTTCCCAAATTTTGATAAATGTTTTCAAATTCATTTCTCTCTTCTCCTTTTCCTCTGTCTCTCAGTACTTTCGAATCAATACCACCATTCTATGTTGTACAAGCAGCAGCTTCTTCTTCAGTGAATAGATTCAACAAGTATTAAGTAACAAGCATTTTGCTATCTCCTCTTTAAGAAAAGCTCCATCCCTAGTGGTAGATAGTTGTTCTTCTTCAACCATTCAGTCTTTTGACATTAAGTCAAGATTCTCCTCTGTCTCTTCAAGTTCTTTTTCTTATTTGTTTTCAAACTGAAAACCTATTTTCTATTTTCATAAGGAACAAACTATTTCCTCTGACTTTAGCAATATAAATTTTTTCAATGCCTCAGTGCTATGAGCTCTATCTCAACTCCTAACCCCAATATACCGAACTTCACCTTCATATTACCTTCATATCCACTTGGACATGTTTTGTATTCTTTGTTCAAAACTTTGGCTTTATCATTGACTTTTTTTCCCCTCTCATCTTCCATAATTTCTCAAAGTTCCTTCACAGGATCTATAATGTAGAACTAGAGAGGACTTTACCTTATCTAGTCTAGTCTCCTCATTTTTCATATAAAAACAATGAGACCAAGAATATCTGACTTAATAGCTCTACAAGCTTGGGTAAAACATTACTCCTTTTTGGACTTCAGTTTCTCAACTGTAAAATGAAGTGAGGGTTTGAACTATATTGACCACTAAAGTGAATTATTAAAACAAAAATCCATGAATTGCATGGATCTTATAAAAGAAAAGTCAATTGGCAGACAGTGACAGAAGAATAGTCTTGAGAAGGCACTGGAGAACAAAGAATATGTGTTTCTGGATCAAGAAGAATAAAAGGAAGAATAACTTCTTCTCATGGATAATTAGAGAGGGTTGCAAGAAATAGTGTCCTCAGGGCAAAATCAGGTTTCAATTAATAGAGTAAGAAGGAGGAAAATACATTGGCAAGGAAATTTGTTGAGAATGCAGCACATAACGGGATGGACTAGAAGTTAAGAGATTATTTTATAGAATACACTTGTAGAAGAATAGAATATATTTGTATATTTATTAAGAAGCAGTATAGAATGTCACCATAACAAGAGTGTTAAAAATAAGTACAGCACGGAGGAGACTGGTGTAATTTGACACATTTATTGATTGAACTAAAAAAATAAAATATTCAGTGTTAATTGGCTCCAGTTAGAAATGAACACTAATCATTTAATGGCCCTTATTACAATACCTGTTCCTTCAGCCCTTTTCTATTCCATTGTTCTTTCAGGATGTGGGCTATGACACATCAGATAATCTTGGCTTTAAATTTTCCCACACCACTTACAGCTATCACTTCAACACAAGTTGAACTTCTGCAGATTGTAGCATAAGGATGACCATGTTCTCAAAGGCTATACATGGGAAATGTAAGCTCAGATAGGTCCTAAAAAGGCATAAGGAGTTGGGCTATAGAAGCTATGATCTGGAAACCATGCTAATTAACATCTGAGCTATCTGAGCTGGCCCCAAGCTAATGAATTCTTCAAATTTCAGTAAATTACCGATATTTTTATGATCTTTATTGGTACAGAAAATAGACATTTTGATGAAGTCAGATTCTCAAGGTATTTATTAGTGGCAGTGATCAGATTTAATCCTTTAGAAGAATGCTTTTATCTGTATTCCAAAAAGATTAAAAAAAAAAAAAAAAGCCAGGGTGGGGAGGAGAAGAGAAGGGAAGGAGACTGATACATACAAAAAATATTTATAGCACCTCTTTTTATGGTAGCAAAAAATTAAAGATTGAGAAGATGCTAAATGAATTAAGGTATATGATTCCGATGAAACATTGTTGCGCTATAAGAAATTATGAGGAAGTTGGTGTGGGAAAAACATAGGAAGACATATTTGAACTGACTGATGCAAAATGAACAGGAGAACATTGTACATAGTAAAAGCAATATTGTAATGATGATTAGCTGTGAAAAACTTAGCTACTCTGATCAATATAATGATTAAAGATAAGTCTGAAGGACTCTTGATGGAAAATGCCAACCATCTCCAGATGAATTTTTATATGATTTCCTTGCTTTATTTATTTTTCTTTTCTTTTTTGTTAGCTGACTAGTACAGAAATGATTTGCATGATTTCACATATGCTAAGATATCTTTCAGGTATTGAGACTTGTGATGTTATTAGCAATGGAGGACCCTGGGAAGCAGTGTTGTAGAGTGGCTAGAAAGCAGTTAGCAGGATACAAGTTCAAGTCTCACCTTTGACACACAGGAGCATTTCTCAAGGCTCTATGCAACTCTCTGCAAACAATAGTCTTCTATGTTGGTAAAGAAAATTCCTCACTAGGTACTCTCTAAACTAAACACCTCACAAGTGTAGTTAAAGAAAATGGGGGTCTTTATTCTACTAAACTCTAGATTAAGATATTATATAAAAACTATCTCATGGTGGGGCAGAAATCATGAAGAAAAGAATTTTCTGAGGAACAGGAAATGGTCAAAAAGGATAAAAATCATTTGAAAGGGCTCATCAATGGCGCTACTCCTAGAAACTGCCAGAGCAAATATAGATAAAGGAATCAACTTGATTGAGAGGCTCTATGGGACAGTAGAAAGAAAAGCAGCTTCTCAAACCAAACTCTCACTAGCTGTGCAATCTTGGGAGACTCAACTTCTTTGTGTCTAAATTTTCTCTTCTATAAAATAGAGTGCTACAGAAAACTCTCCCTAAGGGCCTTTCTCATCTGAAAATGCTTTGGCTTGAGGGTTTTCTGGATGAGTTATTAAAGAGAGTGAGCAATTAAGCTATCTAAGTCGGCTTTTAGAATCTGTCACAATCATAGTTAGTCACTGTAGCAAAAACGTTAACACTATCACACAAAAAAAATTCATAATTACCAAGTGTTGGAAGATGAGATGTGACAGGAGGGTAGAGCCCAGTTCCAGGCCCTTGTCCTGAATTTCCATTGCCTCCTTGCAGCACATTGCTGTGAGGTTCATTGGCACTTGTTGCATTATTACTAGGGCAGGAAGTCCCACCTCCTGTATCCGAATCTTCAATGTTCCCACCACTGTTACAGCCAGCTCCACAACCTTTCCTTAACCTGTAAACAAAACAGAGCCCAGAGCATTACACTACTTCAAGGTATGCATTCTATCCAAGTTAATTCTAATAATGCTTACCACATAGAACTATTCAAAATGACACTGAACACACAAAAAAATCTTGTTATATTTTTAAAGAATGAACTAGGAACCACCATCCCCTTTCCATCAAACCCAATCTGCTTCACTTTATATATCCTAAATTTAATCCTTCTTACATTAATAAGGGTAGTATAGTAATACTCTGGGGTACCATAGAAAGTATATTTGACTTAACCCCAATTGCCTCAGGAAAAAAAAAAAGGTATATTTGAAATGATGTCTGCTTGATGGCTGAAACATGTACATACCTTAAGACATCATTAATTTGTACTGCTATCCTGCACTTCTAAAAAAAAAATCTGCAAATTTCTTCCCATCTCTGGCATTTTACATTGTTTCTTTTCTTCCTCCCAGGGAAAACAAAGAGCTCAGCCCCTTTAGACAGCTTCCAATATAATATTCTAAAAAAGAAAGTACCTATGTCCATCACTAACTCATTTTCTATTCTCCCTTTTTTCTGATTAAAGTTGACATTAAAATAGTAAGGACTGTCCCTTAATGCCATATGATAGAGCAAATGTAATAGATAGCAAGCAATATATCAGAGTCCTGACATAGTCTAGAAATGATTAGAAAGAGAGAGGAAATAAGAGAAAAACCTCAGAGATATTGGCATTTAATTAGCAAATGCAGTACTCTCATAATTTTAAAATATAATATTACAATGAATTTTAAATTGACATGAAGTCTGTGAGTGGGAGGTTATACAACTTGCCAGAGATAAAATGATTTGTGACAGATAGGGAAAAAAATTCAAGATATCTATTTGTCTCTTAAGTCAAACAGCTCTTTAAGTCATAAGACCAAATACTTCTTTTAAAAAGAATCAAGGAAACATTTATGTTGTCTATTTCTTTGACTTTCTTCTTTTTAAAAAATTTTTTTCTTTCTTCCTCTATGATTAATTACAAAATAAAAAAAAAAAATTAGAAAAAACCCCAAAATATTGCCACATAACCTAACAGAACATGGGAAGATTCAAAAGATATAACAATAAATTTCAATTTCAGGAAAGCAAATATAATAATAGAAGAGATTATATATTTATAACTGTCCATCTTTTAGTCACTTCTTTGTAGCTTATTCTTGTTTTCTGCTGTGCATTCTTTACTTATTTTTTTTCTCTCCTTTCATCTTCCCTCTTGACCCCCCTCTCCCCAAGCAGGCTATAATTAAACACATGTATGTGTGTATGTGTATTTTCATACCCAGACACTCCCATATACACCCACCTACATGCATACAGATATATATATATATAATATGCATTTACACACATGTACCTGAAACAATAGTTGACATATAGACTTCTCTCATGATTGAATCTTTAAATGACTTTATCTGAGATTAATGAGTAGTGTCCTAATTTTTTTTCCTAATGAATTCTTTTCCTGATTCTTGTTGTAGTATTTGTATATATTTTTTATTTCCTGACCCTGCTAATTCTTCTACTTTAATTTTATACCTTAACTTGCCTTGCAATTACTTAACCTTCCCCCACCCATGGATCCCTTCCTTACTTTCTTCCCCCACCTTTATCCCATTCTCATTAATCTACAGACCCTATCCCACTAATCCCACTTCTTATTTCTTTATAAATTTGGAGGGTGTTATATCCTTTATGATATGTATATGTATTATTCCTTATTTAACTCTTTCCTGATGTGAGTAGTTTTTCAGAACTACCAACCCTCCTCTGCCCTCTAATGCCTGTCAGTTCTTCTGTACCTCATTCACATAGCATTATGACTATTTTTACCTTTTCCTAGATAGTTTGACTTTTTAAATTCAGCTCTGCCTCAATCTTTCTTTTGAGTTACTCAATTATTGATGTCAATCTTAAACATATGGCATACATTTTCATGTAAAACAAACAATTTATCTTTATTGAGTCCCTTGATATTAAATTTTGGCTCTTGTATGTCGCAAGTTCAGATTTGGTTGAGACAAAGTCCTGAAAATCTGCAAGTTCACTGAATTCCAGTTTTTCTGTTCAATATTATGGTTAATGGTATTTGTGACCGTAGGTCTAGTTTTTTGATTGTTGATATGTATGTTATTCTAGGGGCTGTAGTCTTACTTTCTTTTCAAAGACTCAGAAACTCCCTTGTCTCTAAAACTGCTCTATAATATAAGGCTACAATCATCTTAAACTTCTTGGGTTGTGTGAGGGAAGAGAAGTAGTAGAGAAAAGGATGTGTATATATGCTGAGTACATAGAGAACTGAAAAAGGAAAAGACTCCTTTGCCTTGTGCAGTGGCTCAGTGTCAGAAAAGACAACATGCATCTGCAGCACATGCATAATCATGAGCCTTAAATAAACATAGAACTTTCCCTATTGCTGGGATTGAATTAAAAAAAAATCATTCAATTAATGATCTATTTTTTGTATGTGTGTGGCTAACTGGCCCACACAATTTAGTAGTATATGTCATAATTTAGAATGAGAAAAACAATGAACTAGAAGACCTGTGTTTCTGTAATGAAATAATTATGATCTCTTGTAACAAATGTCACTGTATCTAGCTTTCAGTTGCTGAAACCATAGATAATACAATCAGTCATAAGGATACTAATTCTATCAAATTCTAGAGAATTAAGATTTAACATCATGAAATGTACCACACATAGCCACCTCCTTCCTGGTTCTCCATAGCTCACCTGTGCCAGGTTGATATTACAAAGTTTCTGATATTTCCCAGACTGATAGGACCCCCAAGAATGTCCTTTAACTGTTCATGGCTGTCAGAGTATGATGTTGTCAGGGGTGAGACATAGATGGGGTAACCAATAGGCTGATCACATGATGAATTAATCATGTTTCTGAGAGCTTGCTTTGCATTTTGGATGCTACCTCTTTCCGGATTACGGTTGCGCAAGAAAACTAGTTCTTGTTGTTGTCCTGCCCAAAGGCCACGAACACATTCTTTATTCACCTGTAAACATGGAAAAAATTGTCTAAGAATCAAATATAGTTTTTCTCCTAACTCTAAAAGATATCACAAGAACAAACTATGAATATCAGCACACAAAGATAAATGAAGATAAATTAACCAATTTCCTTCACCATTATCATGTTGCTATTGTTAAATATTTAATGAGACTACACAAAACTTGTTCCAATTACTTCTGACCTATATTAAAGTCAAGAATGATGGCTTTTTCTTTTCTTCTATATTTAGTACTTTAAACGATGCAAACCATAGAATGAAGCTGGGTTATCAGGCATTTTTGAAACAAACAGCTGCAAATAACTGATAGCACATCAAACTACTCAAATATGAATGTGAGAGTTAAGTCTTTCTGAAGAGTATGGTAGCCATAAAAAAGAAAAGTGAAGTCATTATGGTTCAAAAACTCAAGAGGACCGAAGAATTAATTGCAAGTGGAACTTAATTATTATGAAGAAAAAGTTACGTTTTTACTACCCAGGGATTACTGTTGCTGTAGTAAAACTTCATAAGACAAATACTGCTCAGACTTCTTGGGCAAGGGGGGAAGAGAGTACCAAAATCTAGCTAATCAATAATTAAGCTTACTGAAATTAATACTATCAAGGCTTTAAAAGTACATGAAAATTTAGAAATGAGATTAAATCAGTCAATATTAATGTTCATAAGTACTGCCGTATTTTGGAGCAATAGTATTCTATCCATAGAAAAGGAATAAAGTTTCATTTTTTAAAAGATATTGTGAGGTGATTTATAAAGAGCTCACATAATCTCAGTGAAACCTCCAGCCAGACTAGCCTCCAAGCTCATGAAGCATTCTCAGTGATATAAATCAGTCTTTAAGGAACTTACTTTGATAACTCTGAAGCTCAGGTAGCGCTTATTGAGCATGATGATCTTGTATTCATTGGTGCCATCATCCATTACATGGCGTAGAGCAAGTAGGGATGGAGAGTTAGAGAGGACTGCACTTCTCCAAGCAGGGTCCCCTTCATGAGCTATTACCAGATTTTGTTCATGAGACATGATGGCTTCGTAAAGAACAGTAGGGTCATCATATTCATCTGGAGAAGTAAAATGATCCTAAGCAAGGAAAACAACATTTATCCACTTTTTAAAGAACAAAGAAAAGTGTTTAATGTAAAACTAAAAGTCTATGTCTCTGGAATAAAAGTCCTTTAGAATTGGCATAAAAGTAATATTTAACTTCCATCAATATACTTACTCTGATGATAACCAATCTGAGGATTAGCTTTAGAGCACTGGCTTTAATTTTAATGTGCTATTGCTGCCTAAGATGACTTCTTTTCCTTACATAACTGTGTTATGACTAATTTTATTACATGTTATATGACACATTAATTATGACAATTTTAAGAGTATATGATTTTGCATATTAAACAAATGATATGCAAATGATTTCTTTTGAAGGATATTTTCTTATTATATCTCAATATAAATATTGAGGGATATTTATATATCATACATGCTTGTCATAAAAAACAAATTTTTCCTAGGTTTCTGATGATTTTTAAAAATCAAATCCGGTTAGAATTTTCCCTTACAGATGCATAATTGACACATCAAATTCAAAAGCACTGGATGAGGGATCCCAATCTGGCAGTCTTCACTGAGCAGCTGCCTTAGATGGTCCATAAAGATTTTAGGATTTGTGAGGTTCAAGAACAAAGAAGATAAAAAGAGAACAATAACAAGAGACTATTCAAAAGTTTGTTCCTAAACTCAGCTCTTCAGGAACAAAACTTCCTAGCTTCCTATATCCAGTTATGGGACAGTGGAGGCAGGTTGTGTTATGGCAGGAATACCAAGGCCTCTTTTCTTTCCTTTGCTACACGTTGGACTACATGTTGAAATGGAAAAAAAAACAAATTGGCAGTCCTTTTCAAAGCAACCCATGGACCATTCTTGACAATATTGTAACTAAAGACAAATTGCAAATTCCATACAACTGTATAGAAATCCAAGAGGAAAAAGCTGAAATCAGTAGTTGAAATGATAATGGAATTTAATAAGGAACCTCAGAGACTGGCCATTTTATCCTGTCTCATAGGATCACTCTTACAAAATTTCTGACAAGAGGGTCATCTAATCTTTTAGTGAATTAAAAAACATTTTTTAAAGTACTTGTTAAGTGATGGGATTTTTAAAAAATGAAATAAACAGTCCCTACCCTCCAGAAGATCACAATCTTTTGGAGAAGACAACACATACAAAAGGAAGCTGAAAATTCAAGAGGGAAGGAGAGAAAGATATCAGGTTTGGGGATAAAATGGCAAAGCCAAGATGAGAACAGCTGGATAGGAAAAGAAAATCTATGATCTCATCATCTCCTTAAATGGAAGTTCTGGAAAGAAACAGCAGTGTTCAGCTTACATATGAACAGGGGTACTGGAATGCAATTCTTCCTTTCTCAAAACAAGGTATCTGGTTTTAGTGTGCCACAGCTCAATAGAATATTATTGCTCTATAAGAAATGATGAGCAGGCTAATTTCAGAAAGACCTGGAGATTTACATGATGCTAAGTGAAATGAGCAGAACCAGGAGATCATTGTACACAGCAACAGCAAGATTATGTCATGATCAACTCTGATGAACATGGCTCTTCTCAACAATGAGGTGATTCAAGGCAATTCCAAGAGATTTGGAATGGAAAATGCCAATCACATCCAGAGAGACAACTATGGACTCTTGAATGTGTATTGAAGCATAATATTTCATCTTTTTGTTTGTTTGCTTTTTTCTTTCTTATGTCCCCCCCCTCCTCTATTTTGGTCTGATTTTTCTTTCATAACATGACAAATATAGAAACGTTTATTTAGAGCAGCTATGTGGCACAGTGTATAGAGCACCAGCCCTGAAGTCAGGAAGACCTGAGTTCAAATCTGGCTTCAGACACTTAACACTTCCTAGTTGTGTGATCCTGGGCAAGTCACATAACCCCAATTGCCTCAGCAAAAAAAAAAAAAAAAAAAGATAGCACATATTTAATATATATCAAATTGCTAGCTTGGAGAGGGGGAGATTAGGAAGGGAGAGAGAAAAAATTGGAACACAAAGTTTTACAAAAATGAATATTTAGAAAAAATACAATTGAGGGGAAAAAAACTTTGCCATACCTCCCCACCCCACAGCTGCTATTTCTCATCCAGCAAGGAGGTACACCTTTAAAATGGCAAAGAAAAGGAGAATCCCTTCTACCTCACCTACTGCCCCATTGCTAGTTATCAATACCCATGAAGAAAATGAAGAAGCTGATGGAACGAGAACTTCATGAAAAAAACAAAAAACAAAAACAATTCATCATCTATGTTCTCTCATTACCCTCTTTTCCAATACTGCATCTTTGCCTGAAAACCTCTATTGAAAGGGATTCATCTGCAGAGTGAGGCTATTCAATTTTTAGATAGTTCTAATTACACAGAATCTCAATCTGCCCCTGTAATTTAAACATATTTCTCTAAGTTCCATTTGCTATAGTCAAGTAGAACAAATATCCTCCTTCTTCCACATGAGAGCTTTTCAAATACTTAAAGGCATTCTTTTTCTTTTCTTTTCTTTTTTTTTTTTTTTTTTGAGGCTGGGGTTAAGTGACTTGCCCAGGGTCACACAGCTCAGAAGTTAAGTGTCTGAGACCAGATTTGAACTCCGGTCCTCCTGAATTCAAGGCTGGTGCTCTATCCACTACGCCACCTAGCTGTCCCCCCAATCTCATTCCTAGACTAACATTCCTGATACATTCAAATTGATGATTATACAGCAGTATGTGCAGTTTAAATGTGACAATAAGAGCTGACCACAGGACCAGGGTAGCAGCACCACTTTTTCCAATGGCCTGGACAATTGTAGAATAAAATTGCTTGTTCAACAGACATAACAAATTACTGACACATAAGAGTCTGCAGTTCAATAAAACTCCCAAATCTTTTTCATGTGAGTCGCTATGCTTTAACTTATCAAATACATCCAGACACTGTCATCCACCATTTTAGCTCTCCTTAGGTTTGCAAATTTGATAAGCATGCCAATTTTGTCTTTCTCCAAATTAATGATCACAATGTTGAAAAGAAAAGGGTAAACACAAATCCCTGAGGCATTCCATCACAAATTTCCTTCCAAACTGACACTGAACCATTAATGATTGCTCTGTAAGTTTATTTGAACCTAATTATACTATATACTAGCTTATAGCTCTGCATTTTCTTTATATGAACAGCGTGTCAAATTGTAATGGGCCAGAACTCTGAAAACAGGATTCTTACAAGGTATTAGAACTAAGTGGAATTGATAAGATAATGGTTATCTAGTTTAGCATGATGATTAATAGTTCTCTAATGACTGATTTAATCTTACAACAAATAATGGTTCCCTAGTGATATAATGATTGGCTTATACTCAGTATACCGCATATAAACTGGGACAAACTCAGCCAGAGACAGACTCAGAGAAGGCAGAAGACTGGAGGCAGGAGCCCAAGCCCTCGGAGCCAAGGAGAGACATTCATTCTATCTCCCACCTTTGTGGTGGCTGGAGGCTGGCACACAATCCCTCAGACTGAGACAGACTTCAAGACAGAAACTATCATGGTGGTCCTCAAGAAAGCTAGCCCGGGTCCCAGTCAAGGAAACTAGACTGGCAAGGAGACAATAAAGAATTTGGGCTTTATCCCTGGCTATTCTCATGGTTATTATTCTGCTGAAATGAAGGCTAGTCCAAAAACCTCCAGAAAACCAAACAGAACACTACAACAAATATTTTGCTAGATTTACTGAACACTATATACATAGTAGATGGTTTTTTTTAATCAATAAGTTTAGAATATGAAAATAGTATAGGGGAGCTGTAATTTCACCAGCATGGGAAATTCTCAGGATTAGTGTCCCTCCACCAATGCAGATTCCAAGAGAATTATTTGAATTCAGAAAAATAAAATTACTTGTTTAAGACATCATACCCAACACTTCCTGACTCCAAGCCCATAAATCTCTAGTGATTATAATATCCTGTCTCTAACAATCCAGCATATTTGTCAAAAAAATGAAGTTAGAAAGGTGTGTCCAGCTATTCTGAAAGATAAGCAATGGAATGTTATAGCTGTTTTGTTTATAGATAATCCCCTATTCTTTTAAATAATGCATTCTAGAATTTTATCAGAAATTTACTGATCTATAGTTTGCTGCCTCCAACCTTTCCCTTTTTTGGAAAACTGGCTCAATTTATTTCCCTTTCTAGTGTTCTGAGATAATATTGTAGCATTCTAGATCTCTTGTATGCTATAATCTTAGAAATATCAGGAATCATATTTGTCGCTTTTGCTAGCATAGTAAAAAAGAAGGCTGGATCCATAGGAGATCTGTGTTAAAGTCCTGTTTACACTAGTTCTGAAACCTTGAGCAGTTATTTTTTCTCTTAGAGCTTCAATTTCTTCATCTGTAAAATGGAAGAGAATATACTTCTACCATCTATAATTTACATCTACAATCTACCATTTATCTATACATCTACAATAAAACCATTTACCTCACATTCATGTTATGAAGAAAGTGCTTTGGAAACTTAAAACACTATGCAAGTGTGTATAATTAATTAGTATTTAGAGTTTCCCTGCCTCATTTGAGGTGATTTCCCTCATAAAAGTTTAGTCTATGGGACACCAACTAGCATTCCTTTGAAAACTGTTGTCCTAAAACCTGGTGTCCATGTCAAACTACTTCCAACTTTCCTTTCTCTCACAGTGATTAATTTTAATATGGAATAGCTACAACTTTGACTTATTTCCATAAAAATTCTTCTTTCAGGGTGAGAATATGGTTCAGAAAAGGAACTTTTTTTATAGTTTCCATTGTCTTTTGAAGGCTAAAACTATCATTAAAGGAAGCCAGGAAATTATTAGCTATTTGACTTTTGGCAGAAAAGAGCTCTAACTGATATTTATTATTATTATTATTATTATTATTTTGCTGAGACAATTGGGTTTAAGTGACTTGCCCAGAGTCACACAGCTAGGAAGTGTTAAGTGTCAGAGGCCATATTTGAACTCAGGTCCTCCTGACTTCAGGGCTGTGTTCTATTTACTGTGCCACCTAACTGCCCCTAACTGATGTTTAGATAAGAGAAATCCCCCATCATTACAATTATCCTGCATTCATGGTCTGTTTCTCAAGTGCCATTTATTTCTTCTTTCTGAAAAGTAGTGTGATATAGTAGAAGTACTGCTCAACTTAGGAGAAATATGGATTCAAACTCTGCCTCATACAAAGTTAAGTGGCTAGGAGTAACAAGATTAGCTTTTTGACATTCTTTCTTACTCCATAAAATTGTAAATAACAATAATTAAAAGACTTACCACTACAGAGACAGAACAATGTAGTAGAGACTTAGGCTACAGGTCAGGAAGCCCTAGGTACCAGTCTTGCTGTTGCCCCATGCTGGCGATGTGATCTGGCAGGTCAGCTCCCTTTCCAATGACTGCCAGGGAGAACCACAACTGACTTGCAAAAAAGATGCAAATCTTGGACAGTGAGGTGGTGCAGTGGATATAGCACCCCCTGAATCAGGAGGATTTGAGTTCAAATTTGACCTCAGACTCTTAATACTTTTTAGCTGTGTGACCCTGGGTAAGTCACATTAGGGTTCTAATTACCTTAGCAAGGGAAAAAAAAAAAAAAAAAAAAGAAATGGTACAAATTTGTACAGAGGGAGCTACTCACCAGAAACTCCCAATGTTTATGAAATGACTAGTCAGGTAAAAAAAAAAAAAAAAATACCCACAACTGCACAGGATTGTAGAGAACATATTTAATTTAATAAATATTTGTTAAATTCCTAATTGTAAAGCAATTTCTCTAAGTGGAAGGGAAACAAAACCCCCAAATAGTCTCTGCCCTCAGGGAGTTTACATTCTACAAAGGAAAACGCATGTACTAAGATATTTAGTAGAGGCATTTATAAGAGACAGAAAGCAGGTAATTGGGATCAGGAAAGGGGATCAAATAAAATAGATAATACATGAAAAGCACTTAATAAACCTTAAATATTAGTGGTTGGTATTATTCTGTCTAAAAGTATGTAGTGTGATACAATTACAATGCTGCTTCTGCTTCTTCACATAAATGTATTTTCTTGATATATAAAAACTTTGTATATTCTACTCCTATCTTGAAGTCATAGAACTAAGACAGTAAAAAGAATATTAGAAACGAATTTGAACCTGGGTTCAAATATGAGTGCCAAAAGTAAAAATGGACCTAATTAAAGGAGATAATCAGGGAAACTATATTTTGCTGAAAGCTAACAGCAAACAAATTTTACATCAAGTTTCTCTGATAAAAGCTTTATTTCTAATAAATAAGACATAAAAATAAAGGCACCAGAAGTGACAGAAATATGAAATAGATTGGGAGAGCACAATTGTAAAAGAATATTACAAAATTATATTGGTTCAATTTGCAGTACAAAGAAATTACATCAGAGACATCCATACAAGTTACGGTTTATTAAGTAAAATAGCTCATGGGTTCAACAAAATAGGGCTAGGCAAGGCAAAGTGATACTAATTGAGCAACTTGATTTGGGAGGGATGGGACTTTTTATAGCTCAGGGAAGATGGAGGAGTGGAAAGGATCTAGGCAGTGATAAAGATGTGTACTGGGATGTTAAGACAGTCTTAAAGACAGTCTGGAAGGCCTAACAATGGAATCCCTCTTCACATCATTCTATGCAAACACGACAGTCTCGAAGAAATGACCTGATAATAGTAACAGGATGGGTGACCTAGCAAATGCTGAGGAAAGATGGTCCAACCTATAACATGAGTGACTTCTCATCAAATATGTGTTCTATAAGAATATTGTGAAATTCATTTCAAATGCTTTTGTAAAGACAGACTAGATCTAAGGCATTCCTCTGATCTGAAACCCTAATAACCTTATAAAAAAAAAAAAAGAAAATGAAGTTAGGTGGCCTTAATTGTTGTCTTCATGACTACCCAATAAATCTTAATGGGGCTTCAATGTGATTAACAGTCCAGTCGCTAATTTAATGCTTTTATGATTGCTGATAACTGCTTGTGGCAGGCTAGCTTGGTATAATTTGTATAATTCAAAGAGGAAAAAGGCCTGCTGCTTTGGTACTGGCTAAAGGTTCTGCCTCAGCTGTAGCTAAGTTGTTATTAGCCTTTAACTCCTTTCCCTAGAATGATAGGTTTCAGGCCCTTTCAATTCTAAGTGTTCCCATTAAAGCTTATCCATAATTATCAGTATGACCCTGACTTTAAAAAGTATTCTTGGGGCAGCTAGGTGGTTCAGTGGATAGAGCACCAGCCCTAAAGTCAGGAGGACCTGAGTTCAAATCTGATCTCAGACACTTCCTGTGTCCTAGCTGGGCAAGCCACTTAACCCCAATTGCCTCAGAAAAAAAAAAAAAAGTAAGTATTCTTGACTAAAGCAAAGGAGAGAAATGATTCTTGAAAAAGGGCTACTCCAGAGGCATTTATGCCCTGTGGGACTGTAATCCAAGTGAAAAGTGACTCTAAAGTTTAGGGCTCCAGAAAGCTCCATAAAGGCTCCATTGAATTTTCAATCTTTTCTGAATGTAATACTCATTTCATTCATACTGGAAAAACTTGGGACACACAGCCAAAGATGATTAGGATTTCAAGAAGCAGTGACTGAAAGAGGGCATTTAAGGCAGGCAGAAGCACATGAGTAAAGGTATAAGGGTCAAATTGTACAAGCACATGACAGACAGATAATGAATACACCAATTTGATGCACAAGTGAATAGAGACAAAGATGGACAAACAGGTCAGTATTTAGTGTCATGGTAAGGACTCTGGACTTAATCTGCAAAGCGTTAAGAAACAATGGAAGATTTACTAAAGGTAGAGTAAACTGCTCAAAGTAGCACTTCAGGAAGTGTGCACAGAATGAAGACAAGGAATTCAATTGGGAGGCCACTGATAAGAGTCCAGATATGATACTAAGACATATTATGATTAAAATTTCTTCTCTTACTAACGGAAGTTAGCAACATGTTGCAAATTATTTCACAGGAATAATATAATCTGAAAATGAAGTTGTTGTTGTTGTTGTTGTTTTTCCCCCTGAGGCTGGGGTTAAGTGACTTGCCCAGGGTCACACAGCTAGGAAGTATTACATGTCTGAGACATATTTGAACTCGGGTCCTCCTGAATTCAAGGCTGGTGCTCTATCCACTGCGCCACCTAGCTGCCTCCTGAAAATGAGTTTTGCATTTGGAGAATTTTGCTTTGTAAAAAAAAAATTCTGCATCATAGAGTAGCTATCTATAAAACAAACACTTGCTTGAAATTTTTACCTGCCAAATGTTTTAAACTAAAGCACTAGTATTTTAATCATTTAGATACTATTTTTGTTTCCTGGCTACAGGAATTAATTGGAGAAATTTACCTAATCCCAAATGGATTTTTCCCTTCTCTAACGTGTCTGAGACAGATTTGAACTCAGGTCCTCCTGAATTCAGGGCTGGTGCTCTATCCACTGCGCCACCTAGCTGCCCCTAACTAGTATCCTTAAAAAACAATGAACCATACTTCATAGAATTTTTTTTTTTTTTATGATACCTTCATTTTAATAAAGCTTTTAACAGAAACTAAAAAATTTAACAACTTCATTACAACATTTAAACTATAGTCAAATCACTTAATGAGCAATTTAACCTTTATTCCAAAAGAATAATAGAGACATGATGATGGCTGAGCTCAGCAGATGCATTTCAATGAGTCATATCATAGTTATGATCAGATCTGATAACAATGTCAAGTTGAGTTATTAGAAGTATCAGCACTTATTTGGGGATATATTCTCTAAATGATTTAGAGGTGCTTAAAAGCTTTATCTGGTCTCATCAAGAGTGTTTTATTACTCTGTGTAGACTGTTAAAGGACAACTAACTCTACTCAAAAGTTTTTATTTTCGGTAACATTGCAATTCAATGAGTGGCTAAGCTCTAATACCCTGGAGAGGAGGTTAATATTGCATTTTGAGTTAGCTAACATTAACCCAAAGGAAGAAGGATTATGAAATAATGGATGGCTGGGGGGGGGGGGGGGGGAGAAACACAACCCATGTATTAAGCACTATAATCCAGGCCCTATGCTAAGTGCTGGGATACAAATGCAAACAACCAATACAGTTCTTATCCTCAAATGAACTAGAGCAACATATCTAAAATTACCTTAATGCCAAATTATTCTTTTAAAATTCATCAACAGATCAATTTTCTTCTAATATAAATAAGTCGAACATAAAAATATTAGAAACCCATAGAAGACTTCCTACTGTCCATCACAAAGAGATGAAGACTTCTCTTTCTCAAGAGAAAGTTTTATAAAAATCATCAATTAATTTAGACCAACCCATTCTATAAAAGTAGTAGTGAAGTAAAAATAGTATTGTTATAGTGCATACTGATGTATCAGCTCTGGAAAGCAGACATAGTGAGTTTAATTTAAGATTAGGTTATGGCTAACTTAATTTTATCTCATTTTTTTACCTGATGAAGTTTAAGTGACATGCGGATTCCAGGGACTACCACTTTTCTTAGTAATTCCATGTCAGCAAAGATCCATTCATCTCTGATTGAAGAAATACGGAAGTCTCCCTTAAACAAGGCATGTAAGCCATACAGGAATGACTCCAAATTACTGTGATTATTGGAGAGAGAGAAAGTCATATTATATATGCATATATATATATATATATCCCCCCCCCAATTCCTTCTATTATATCCATAGAAATTAAACATTGGTTATGTCTACAACTTAAAATAAACCAAGATAAGACTAAAAGAAAAAAGTGTCAAACATAAGTTAAAATAATGAACTTTTTTTCCCTATGTTTTATTTTTATAAATATATTTGTTTTAAATTACTTAGATAGAAAATGGCATGCCGCATCTAGAGTAAAGAAGACCAGAGTTCAAATCTGACATCAGATGCAGACTAGCTGGATGACCTTAGGAAAGTCACTTAACTTATCTGACTCATTTTCCTCATCTATAAAATGAGCTGGGGGAAGGAAATGGTTAGCCATTCCAACATCTTTACCAAGATGACCCTAAATAGTCATGAGGAATTGGACATGACCAAAACAAATGCAGAAGGACAAAATATAGCAAGATGAATAAATGGAGGGTGAATTGAATCTGAGTAGGAAATAATTTTAACATGAAAAGCACTTTGCGAAACTATTCTCCGAAGTCAGATCTGACTCTTTATGACTCTTACCCATTATTCCTGGTTCTGTGCTGTGAGGGCAAGCAGAGTTAAGTCTAACCCCCTTTCTGCATGCCAGTCTTTCAGATACCTGAAGACAACTCTTTTCCTCCAAATATTTTCTTCTGAAGACTAAATATCCCCAGTTACTTTTCCTTTTGTGACAAGGACTCCAGGTCCCGACCTATCTGCTTGTTCTCCCATGACCACTTTCCTGCTTTACAATGTCCTTTTCTTCATTCTGGTGTCCAGAAGGAAAACCACACTTCAGACAAGTAGTAATGCCACAACATTCCCCTGTGGCCAACTGCCAAAAGGCACAGGTCTGTCTTTCCTTGGTTAAGAAGCTCCAATGGTTTCCTACTAAGTACAGGATACAGCTGTTTGGAATTTAAAATTTACCAAAAATTTCCCCCAACTTATCTTTTCAATCTTTTTAAATAAGTTTGGTCTAGCCAGACTAGTCTATTTGTTTTTTTGGTTTTTTTTAGACAGATGAAATTTCATCTCTGTTCATATTTGCACATGCTATCTAATTCCCATGCTTGTAACACAAATCACCTTCATCTCAGGCTCTTGGAATCCCTGGTTTCCTTAAAAGCTCAGGCTAATTCCCATTTCCTATATCCAGTCTTTCCTGGCAAAGCCCTCTGTGTCCCCTCAAATATTGCTGTCTCCTCCCTAAATCATCTTCCATTTATTTCATATTTTTAAGCACATGTACATGTTGTTGTTAGATATGGTTTTACTCAGGAAAAAGACAATGGAGTTATTCCCTAGAAGACTGGCTTCTCTGCTTGTAGTCCAAGGGTCCATTAGCTTTCTTGACCATCTAATATCCAGTTGACTCATACTGAATATGAAATCCAATTTTATGGGCTACTGATTTAAAAAATCTTTAATATTATTTCTTATTTAATCTTTACTACTTTCAAAGATCTAACAATTTACTAAATACTATTTTCATTTTATTAATTAAACATCACTGGAGATATAAAAGTATAGCAATGCCAGCACTCAAAGAGCATGTACTCTAATAAGGGAAATGAGAAAAGAGAAGATAAAATAAATTCATAAAACTCTAATACAAGTTACAATATGATCAAGTTGTACAAAAGGATTCAGAGAGGCATTAGAAATTAAAAACTGGATGGGGATAGACTTTCTAGCTAAAAGGATGAAGGAAGTTTTCATAGAAGCTTTGAAAAAACAGAAAGACACTACAATACTATTTAAATTTGTAATGCTTAAAAACAATTACTTTGAAGGGTAATTTAAAAAATATTTAGCAGTTAGATGGTTTAGGTATTGGGGACTAAAATCAAGAAAACTCGAATCCAAATACTAGCTTTTTAAACCTGAAAAAGTCAATTAATCAATGTCTGCCTTAATTTCCTTAATTATAAAATGGCCATCATAATAACATCTACCTTCTAGGATTATTGTGAAGAACAAATGAGATTTCTTAAAGGATTTAGTACAATGCTCAGCACTTAAAAGGAATTTAATAAATGATTTATTAGTTTACTTCTTTTTCCTCTCTCCTTCTGTCTCTCTCATTAATCATGAGGGGAAAAAAAAAATCAACTGATGATAATATACAGAGAAACAACTTATCTTTTCTTCCTTAGAAGTAGAAACCAAATATTCAACTTGCTCAATTTTTAAATTAGGAAAAGGAATCATAAAACTGTTCTCAGCAAAAACAAAAAGTAAAAATATATTTCAGACCTAATAATTAGAAGTGGAGAAGATATAAAGAGGGAATAGAAGGAATGGTGAAAAAGGAAGAGAAAAGGGAGTTACAGAGGAGACAGACATTGATAAACACAAATCAGTATGAATGGGAAGAGAAAGGAAAGAAAAGCACAGGGAAAGAAAGGATTAAAAAATAAAGGGGAGACAAGTTCTAGGAACACAGTAGTAAGGCAGAGTAGCTTTTGAGGGGAGCTATTTGTTCCAGCTTAAATTTTTTCATAGCTTTTTATTTTTCCAAATACATGCAAAGATAGTTTTCAACATTCACCTATGCAAAACCTTGTATTCTAAATTTTTCTTTCTCCTTTTCCCCCACCCCTCCCATAGACAGCAAAAAATCTAACATAGGTTAAACATGTGCAATTCTTCTTAACGTATTTCCATATTTGTCATGCTGTACAAGAAAAATTAGATCAAAAAGCAAAAGGCCAATTTTGGGAAACTACAAATAGGCTGATAGTATGAATGTCGTATGTGTGAAGGCGAGTTATCTGAAACTATGAGAGACAAATTGGGAGGGGTTTTAAGTGACAAAGGAAAAAATTCATATTTTATCCTAGAAAGTGCAAAATTTCTGTCACCAAAGTTTTTGAGTAAACAATCAGTCTCGTATTTTATAAATGCTAATTTTGTAACTATGTGAAAGAATTGTACAAAGTAAATCACATTTCAAAATTTCTTGATAAAATGATGGTTTTAGTATATTTAAAAATAAGAGGTATAAATTTATTTTAAATTAATTTAATTTAATTAATTTTAAATATATTTTAAAACAAGAAAATACTACAGAATAATACTACAAGAAAATACTACAGAAAAGAATTAGTTTTATAATGTTAGTACACTGTATAGTGAATTGGATAAATGTCATGCTACAATAATTAAATTTTTTTATCAAGTATTTTCTGTTTGACTATACTCAGCATAAATTTCATAAGTCATGAGAATATTAACTCTTTTTAGCTATTGAATTTAAACTAATAAAAATGGTGATTTCTGTAGATTAAAATACTGACACTGTTATAAAGAGATGATATACTTCATCCCACTGTCATCTTAAAAAAAAAAAAAAAAAAAAAGAGGGGATATTTTCTTACCTAGACATATGATGAGCAGCAGTGCCTAAAGCTCTTCGCCCCAGAACACAGAGTCCATAACAAAGAGTTACTAGGGAAGAATCTTTATCTGCATCTAGTGGCTTTGGAAAAAAGTGGAAAAAAGCAAGAGAATGGATAATTACCTAATAATTCAGGCTGAAAGGAAGGCTCATTCAAGTAGAAAGATAAAATAAAGGAATTCTCAAACAAAAATCCAAATAAAAATAAATTTAGTTTTAAGAGAAAGTGAATCATTAACATAAGCTATGAATACTTTGTGATCCCAAGATTTAATATGGTGCTATAAAAATGTAATATAATAAAAATCATTATTTTATAGTTTACCAAGTAGAAAACTTTTAAAATCAGTTTTCTAATAGTTTCCAACAGAAGTATTCATCCTAATAATAAGTAAATATACCTTTTACTACAATAAAGACTATTGAGAAACCCTAGCTTATAACAAGCAGTTCTACATGATAAAAGTAGATAATTTATCCATCATCAGTTGAGAGAATAGAAATAAAATTACCATTATTAACTATAATATATGCATATAGAATAGTTTATTATACCTTTAGGGAAAAAGTGGCATTTTATTATTCAATAAAAAAACTTCCAATAAACAATATTGAGGGTTAATAGCTAGGCTATTCTTATTTCCTCATAAACATGAAGTTTACTTAACTGTCTTAATAGCCAAATATATGGGTCATGATGAAAATATATAAAAAATTATCCAACTTAATTCCACACATATTTAACAAATACTGTGAGCAATATACATAGGAGAGAAACTATGATAGAAGGGTACAAAGCATACTGAAGCATACCTACCTTTGCTCTTCGAGAACAGCAATATTCAATCCAGTTGAGATAAATCACACAAAAACTTTCTCTGGATATGCCCGCTAGCCGATGATCATAATCTTCATCAATATTTGGATTAAATGTAGGGTCTACATCAACATAATTGCGGTCAGCACATAAGCGTAGTCCTTCCTGCATTGTCTCATTGGCCAGCCATTCTTCTAGTTTGGAGGAGGTTGTAACATAATAGATGATACCCTACATTGCAGCAATAACAAAAAAAATGTTGTAACACAGCAATAACAAAACCTCAAAATGCAAAACCAAATTAAAACATTAAGTACTTATCACATGCAAAGCATTTTTCTAAAGATTGGAGATAAAGACTATCATTAAAAAGCTTATATTCTTTTTGGGGAAAGTAGAAGTGGGAAAATGCAAAGTGTACACTAGATGAGTCAATAAAAAAAATAATTTCAAGAGTTTGAGAGAAGGCCTTGGTTAGAAGGTGGCACATAATCTGTGTTTAGAAAAATGTGTTCCAAAAGGATTCTAAAAAATAAAGGTGAGGGAGAAGTAAATTCTAGATGTGGGGGAAACACCATTGCAAAGGAATGGTAACAAATGATGGAATGTCAATGACAGGGTATAGCTAACAGTTCAGTTTGATAGACTTAGATGCATGAAGGAAAAAGTAAGATGAAATATAGCTGGAAGGGTAAGTGGGAACCATAGAAGGAAGAGATTAGAACAACAAGTGAACATTTTAAAAAATTTCTCCCAGAGGCAACAGAGCCATTGAAGAATTTTTAGTAGGTGACTGACATGGTCACATCTGTGCCTTAGAAATGTCAACTTGGCAGCTATATGGCAGTTAAAAAAAGGGTAAGATTCGAAGCAGAGTTCAACTAAATAGGTGATTTTAAGATGGGTCTGAAATGTGGTGCAGGCTGTGTGAGTGGAGAAAAGGTGATGATTGAGAAAGATAAGGAGCAGGTAGAACTGACAAGATTTGATAGCTAATTGGATATAGGAAGGTGCAGGAAAGAGCCAAGGACTCCAAGGTTACAAACCTGGGTTACTAGAAAGATGGTGATGTCTGCAATAGAAATGGTTTGAAGGAGGGATGGATTTTGAACAGGGAATGGTTTGACATATATTTAAGGTATCTACAAGACATGCAGTGAAACAGGAAGCTGGTGATGTAGGACTGGAATTAAGGAGATTATAGCTGGACATAGGGATTTAGAGAAAAGCTACAAAAATAATAATTAAGCCTATGGGAACTAATAAGATTGTGAAAAGAGAATGCAGGAGAAAAGAAAAGCATTATGTATAGGAAATTAGGGATGAAAATTAAGACAAAGAATTAAAGACAAGTAAAGAAGACTAGGTAATACTAATAAAAATAGGAAGAAAAACCAGAATGAGTTCCTTCCTTTCTCTTTCAAATTTTCCTATACCTTACTTTCCTCACATATTCTGCAATCCAGAAATTCTACAGTATTTCTTCCTTTTCATTTCTGTAACACTTTATAATAGTGACTTCCCTTTAAGATTATTTTGAATGTACCTTGTTCACTTTTCTGTTCACCTTTGCTTGCTCTTGTCTATTCTTATAGCTATCACAAGACTGTGAATTTGAGAACAGGGATAGTTTTTTATTTGTGTTTTTTGCCCTTTTAATCACTAGCCCTTACCACAGTGCCTGATACATAAAGGATATTTAATAAATGCTTCTTGACTTCAAAAAAGTGTGAAGAATAGACTAGAGTGGAAAGTTGCTGGTATTCTTTTAATTGTAAGTCCAATGATCTGTTCTCAGTCCTTGATCCTCTTGTCCTCTCCTTAGTTCTCGGATAGTCATTTTCTTTTTCTTTTTTTTTTTTTTTTTAATTTTAATAGTTTTTATTTACCAGATATATGCATGGACAATTTTACAAAACTGGAAATTGCCAAAACTTTTATTCTAATTTTTCCCTTCCTCCCCCACCCCCCAGATGGCAGGTTGACCAATACATGTTATATATGTTAAAGTATAAATTAAATACAATATGTGTATACATATCCAAACAGTTGTTTTGCTGTACAAAAAGAATCGGACTATGAAACACTGTACAATTAGCTTGTGAATGAAATCCAAAATGCAGGCGAATAAAATTAGAGGGATTGGGAATTCTATGTAGTGGTTCATAGTCATCTCCCAGAGTTCTTTCACTGGGTGAAGCTGGTTCAGTTCATTACTGCTCTATTGGAACTGATTTGATTCATCTCATTGTTGAAAATGGACACATCCATCAGAATTGATCATTAAACAGTATTGTTGCTGAAATATTCAATGATCTCCTGGTCGGTCTTACTCATTTCACTCAGCATCAGTTCATGTAAGTCTCTCCAGGCCTTTTGGAAATAATCAGATAGTCATTTTCTAGTTTTTTGGAGATATTTCTCTCTTATCTGATTGCTCATTTTCAGTTTTCTTCTCTGAGATCCTCCTCTAGGCCATACTGTCCAATAGAGTCCTATCCTAGGTCACTTTCTTTTCTTCTTACACTACACTTTACTTGGTGAGCTCAACAGCTAACAGATAGTTCCAAATCTCATAATTGTTGACTCATAAATCTACTGACCTCCAGTTTTGCATCTTTTAACTGCATTTCAGATATCTAAACTTTATGCCCAGTAAATGTTAAATATAATATATTAAAAAACAGATAAACTAATTAATTTTCTCCTTAAACTGTTCCCTACTCTAAACTTATCTATCATTGTCAAAGGCAATACTTTTCAGACTCACAACCTAGGTGTCACTCGATTCCTCAAGAATGGTGGTGCTTTCAGAAAAAGGGAGATTTAGAAGAGGACTGAGGCAAAAGATAATAAATTCTGTTTTTAGAGATACTGAATCTGAGATTTCTATGGGATATCTACTTTGAAAATGTCTAAAAGGCAATGGGATTAAAGCTCAAGGGAAAGACTAGGGTTGGATTTATAGCTCTATTAATCAAACATACAAGAACTAAACAAGTCGCCAAAAGAAGGAATCCTCCAAGACTAATGAAAAAAAATGAGGAAATATATCAAGAGAAATAGGGGCTCAGGAAGGACCATTAGAGTACAACCACAAGGGATTAGGATTTGGATAATAAATCAGAAAAAGGAGTCTCACAAAGAGTAGTTAGAAGAACTAGGAGATGGGAGTATCAAAAACAAAACAGAAGAAGAAAAGAATATATAAGAGAATTTTTCAAATGGGGAAGAGAGATCAAGAATGATAAAAAATGAGAAAGGGTTATCAGACTGGGCAACTAGAACTTTATTAGTAATTTTGTAGAGAAAAGAATGAAAAATGAAGTCAGAACTCAGATTGAAAAAGGTTGAAAAGAGGGCAGGAAATGGGGACAGTAAGAGTAGAAGAGAGAATTAATTGTATGCAATCATTCTAGCGCTTATTATCCAGAAGATATAAATATAATATCTGATTCAGTCTATTCAGTAGGTGTGATAGAATTGCCACAGCCCAAATAAAATTTGTTGCTTCTAATATATATCAGCTCTTTAAGGAACTTCAAGAGCTAGTGAGACAGCATTCACATAAGATTTATATCTTACTCTCAAAGTGGATTTCCAGGTCCTATTTTTTATGGAAATTCAAAGGCAGATAGCCTTCTAACCATGTTGGCCAATACTCCTTTATTTCAGGCAGCCCAAGAATCTCATTCTAAAAATCATCAGGCTGCTTGAGCTTTACGTTTACAATTTGGGATAACAAGAGAGGAAGTCAGGAGCATAGTAAAAGCCTGTCCAGCTTGCCTTTCTTCCCACGCTCCTACACTCCCTCCAGGGAAAAATCCTCGTGGTTTGAGACTAAATAAAATTTGGCAAATAGATGTGACCCACTATAAATCTTTTGGTCGTCTGTCTTTTATCCATTTTGTAGGAGACACCTTTTCAGGATTTACTTTTGCAATAGCAGCAGCAAAAGGGACAGCCTGAGTTGGTCACTCAATTCCTTATACAAGCTTTTGCAATTATGGTATGCAACAAGCAATAAAAACAGACAATGGACCTACATATACTTCTAAACATTTTGCGCACTTTTGCGCACAGTATAAGATTTCACACACCACTGGTATACCTTTTAATCCTCAAGGATAGGTAATAGTAGAGAAGAGAAACAGACATCAAGATGCTCCTCCAAAAACAAAAAGAGGAGCCACAGATAATCCTAGAGAACTTCTAAATTTAGCTCTCTAAACATTAATTTTTTTTATTTTTGATAAAGATGCACTGCCTCCAGCAGATAAGTTTTATATACCCCCAGAAGGGCAGTGTAAGCAGCTCCACTATCTTTAGATAACTGCCAGGTGATGTGGAAAAATCCAGAAAGTGGTGAATGGAAGGGACCAGATAGGTTAACTGCTAGGGGGAGAAGGTTTTTCTTGTATCTCTACAGATGGAGAAGGAATCAGCTGTTGCCAATGAGCCGTATTCGCCTTGTCCATCAGAGAAAGAAAAATAAGATTCTCGAAACAAAGGAAAAGACCCAAGAAACATTAGATGGTTCCATCTCTGACTACAAGTGCCACTGAAAAAACATGACAATTGATTCATGAACATCAAAAATTGTTAATGAGGCTGCTGAAGAACTTCAAAATCTGCAGGAATCAATGGATTTCCTGACATGTGAAGCAATGAGCAATAGATTGGTTTTGGACTATCTCTTGACTGCTGAAGGACTGTTGTTTATTTATCCTCCTTCTAGGACTTATAGACATGTATGATTCCTCATGTTGATTTATATTGTTTGTTACATCACTACTAACCTATGTTATATTACTCTGTGCTTGTGTAATACCTCCCATGATGATGGATTTTTGTATACCCGTTTCAAGTAAGACCCTTCAGTCCAGAGGAATCCTGCTAACTATCTAATTTGGTGTTCTCACCTCCCTGAAAAGTCAGGGAACACATGATCACCTCCTTTTTGGGGGCATTTTCACCTCCCTTCCTGAGAAATCAGGGAGGGAGTAACGTGTTCTAAAACAAAAGAAAGCAGGAGATAAAGAGGGCCAGAGCTCCAAAGAAACAAGAATACTTACAACAAAATGTTAACTCAGTGTGATTGATGAGATAATGGTTCTCTAGTTTACATATATACTTAGGGCTTAGTATAGTGATATAATGAATGGTTCTCTAGTTCACACATAATAAATATGCTGTAATAATGTAATTATAATAGGGTATTTAAAGACTGAGAGAACTGGGGACACAGTCAGAGTGAATAGACTGTGAAGAAACAGACTGCGAAGGAAACAAATAAAGACTTTAGACTCTATTCCTGACCATCCTCGTGGTGGCTATCCTGCTGAAATCAAAGCCTGTCTGGAGGACCTCCAGAAAGCTAGCCTGGATATTATAGTGGGAGACTTGAGGAAGTCTGTAATAGCTTCTGAGGGGAATGAAATAGTGAATCAAGGAGGAAGGAATAAAAAGAGTAACTTGTTAAAGTGAGAGCACATTTCAACTTGGATAATAGTATATTTTATCATGTTCTGGCAAAGTACCCATATAATCTTAGGAAGGCATGAAATTTATCTTATTTTGATCACTCAAACTTTGTGCACATTTTTAAATGGGAGACCAAATACATTTTTGGAAACTGTATTTTTGTAAAATACATAACTAACTGAAGAGATAGCCATTCTTTGTATCGTATCTTTAATATTGTATGCTTCAATGAAGTTTTATTGAAGAAATGAATAATGTGACTTTGTAAATATTTTGTTAACTGCTTTGGGATGCCAAAGATCATTTATATTTTAAATTATCATATCTTAATATGTTCTTCAAAACCCTTACTTTAACATAATATGTGGTGAGTATTTTCCGAAGATCAAATACTTGCAGCATAGAAGCTGCACTATTGTCAGTGATGCTGTAGCCTTCCAGCACATACTTGGTGACGAGAACCTCCCAAGCTAGCCAGCGTTGACTAAATGCAGCATTAAAGGAGAGCATGTGAGGAAGATGACCAGGTTCACAGCAACAAAAGCCATCATCTTCATCTACTCCTTCAGTAATGGCTTCTACTTCTCGTTGCTGGCAGTAAGTACCTTTAAGAAAAAACACCATTACAAAGGAAAAAAAAAAAAAACTGAAGTGGATAAATAGAAAATGTCAAGGATTAAAATTAAAATAAATAAGTAAAAGTCCCACAAATCCTGAAATCTTCTATCACTTTAAGAAATATAGTTTATGTTGCTGACAAAAATTCAAGTCACCTGCTGATTATTTGTGTGTGGCTACTATTCAGCAGAATTTTGTTTTTTAAATTATATTTTCTCTATCTAAATCTAAACTAATTAATCTTATCTTAAAAGAAACATAATTAAGAGATAGTCAACCATCTACCAAAAAACCCCCACCATGCAATAAAACTCTGACCATTTAATATCTCAGAAGCAATATCTTAACTGGAACAGGCAAAAGTTCTAGACAATTAGGTATGTATATAAATATTTGCTTAAGAGACCTACTCCTGAGGCAATGCTTTCTCTCAAACCCTAATTCACTGGTCATGGTGGAAGAAATGAAGTACTACTTGCTTCTCAGTGTCACATCTAGTATCATCCAACCCAGATCATGGTAGCTACCAACCCATATGTTATTTTTCTTTTCTCAATGAGTTCATTATCTAGCTCATTGTACTACTTTTGAGTCTGCCAATTCCTGAGGGAAATTCCAGAAGGGAATTTCAACAAGGAAATTGCTATCTACATAAATATACTAACTTTTCAGTTCCTCAATCTACTTGGTTCCTTTGACCTATACCTCCATTCTATCTCACCAACACAGATAGTCTTTTTGTCTCTTAACTTTAACTGCTCCTTTAACTTCTTGAAAAACCTGTTTAACTCTACACAGTTCTCTGCTCTTAACACTTTTGTTGCTTACTGGAACTTGCCAGTTCCTAATCTTATAATATTCCCATCATCCATCTGTGTCCACATTCATTGCTGCTGAAGGAAGTCAAAAAACTGCTGATTCATTACAAATTTAGATTGTTTTCTAAACTGTACACTCATGACAATAAATCTATTCTATTCCTATGAAACCCAATACTGTGGCTATTCTAAACCTTATCATCTCTCCTTCCAGTCTCCAAAAAGCCACATCATCTCAGCTCAGGACCTAGATTCATACTTCACCAACAAAATTATGAACATCTAACAAATTTCTTCTTTCCCCCTTCTCATCTCACATTATCTCCCATTATTTCTTCCTGCACTCCTGATTCTAATAAAAAGGCTTCTCCTTACCAAAGCAAACCCCTCTTCTATTTGCACTCTTAATCCCATCTTTTCCTGAATTATCCAACTGATTGTTCCCCTCAATATCCGCTGCTGTTTTTGAGTCTCCCCAATACACATGTATAAGTATGTGTTTATGTGTATATGTATATACATACATGAATTACTATCTGACACTAAGATTACAAATTTATGTCAGTTCTCCAGATAATCTGAGGGGATTAAAAATCAACACACTTGTTTTTAACAGTTTCTTAGGCAGGGGGAAGGACTCCTTTGAACCAGTAAAATTATAGATCTGGATAAAAATACTTTATACATAATTAATAGATTGATGAATTATTGCTTCTTTCTTTCTAAGAAAGTCTCATTTCAATAAATGAATTTTTTAAAAAATTCTAATATGTAACAAAGCCAAATCCCAAATTTTATTTCTAAAGTAAAACTTTTAAAATATTCCATTAAGTTTTTCCAAATACTAGAACTATTGAGAGTCCAGTAATAGACATTTATTTTCAAAATATAAATAAGTGTTTTATAATACCTAGTGCAGTTATGGATACAAATTGCAAGCTTATGGTAAAATGGAGAGCCACCAGTTCTTAATGACTGCTTTGATGATATGTTGTCCAAAGCCCTGGGAAATGTCATGTAACCTATTGATGTGCCATGAGGATTCCTGAGCCTTGTCATCAACCTCTGAAGCTTTGGGGTTTACAGACATTTCCAGATTTTCTTATATGTGTCATTTCCCTTAAGTAATAATTTAAATAATTTAATAATTTAAATTTAAATAATTTAAAAGACTTTTTCATTTATTCAATATTCCTGAACTTCAATTTCTTCATTTATGGAATGTAAAAACTGTATTAGATGTTCCATAAGGTGATTTCCAGCTCCATAATTCTCTGATTCTAACTTCTGACAGGGACAAATGAATTGAGAATTTATACATCAGTCTAATAAAAACAAAATATGGGGAAAATCATATGGGAAGAGAACTGAATATCCAACAGTAGCTACAATGCCTAAGAATACAGAAAAATATAAGAACTATGAGTTGAAAGTTGGAGAATTTCCTCCAATTTTGGAGGAAAATCGATTCATCAATGTACAAAGTGTCAGAGAGATGGACCGTACATCATTAATGGATAAGAAGCTATTCTTGGGTCCTGTTTCACTATAGTAATGAATTTCTATTATATACTTTTAAAAGGAATTTTATGACTAAAACTTACACCTCAATAAATATAAATCAATCCATATAATGCAGGAAAAATAATTCAAACTATTCATGGTATATCAGCAGCATCACCTTCATATATAGAGGCAGTTTAAGATGTTTTCCTAAATATGTAATTGAACAAAAGTTATTATTTTTATTTTTTATATTTTTCCATTCCAAAAGCTAGGGCTTCATTTTATCTTAACATCTACTTTGGGATTTAGGTTATCAACAAATAAAACATGCAAACTAAGGCACATGCAACTTTGGAAATAAAGTAGTTAAGTACCTTACCTCTAAATTCAAGTCCCCTCAGTTGGAAAGTGACAAGACCATTGCCTATTTCTATAAGATGGACCAATGCATTGAGATAATCAGAAGCAAGAATGAAACAGTCCCCAGTACTGTAGTTTCCCCATCGTCCAAGCAATAAATCTCCACACAGACTATGCTGTAAGGAACGGGTTAAATGCTCATAAAAGATGGAATTCAGATTGTTGTCATCTGATCCTGCAAGGAATAAAAATAAAAACAAAATCTTAACTTTCACTACTTTTACTGTCTAACTGAAATAATATTGCTTTGCATAATAAAAACAAACTCACTGCCAGTAAAAGTTATCTGATTGTTTTTTTGACAAGAGAAATCCATTTTATTCACTTATGATTCCTAATTTTTAGTCTAAGATTTGCTTTCTTACACTTTTCAATTCTCTCTCTTGTTTTGAAACCATCTACCTATAATTCACATAAGTCCAATATGCAATTATTTTTATTAAAAATGTTTAAAATGATCAGATAAAGTCCTTTCATGGTTATTCATTTAAATTTCCTGACTAATGTACAATGTTTCTCTGGTCAATGTTCAGGCTCCATTTTTTTCTTCTTACACTATTACAAATATTGAAATGATTGTAAAATGGCAAAGGGCCATTTCAAAACATTTCCATCCTACTAGTAGGGAAAAGAACAAATAAAGAATTATTAAAATAAACACCCCACCAAAAAAAAAAAAAAGATAAAATATGGATTTGGATATAAAAATGAATTCAACAGTTTTGGGTTTTGATTAAACAACATGAGTCTAAGTTTAATTTGTTCATTTCTCAAAGAATGGGCCAGGGAATTGGCAAAGTAGAAGCATGCAGCTTTTAGATTAGTTGAGCTCAAGAGTTTTGAGTTGCAGCACAGCTAAAGTCAACTGGCTTTCCCTACTAAATCTAAAATTAATATAGTGAGCCTCCCTCAGAATGGGGATAACACCAGGCTGCTTAAGGAAGAGTAAATGGGCCCACGTCAGAAATGGATCAAATCAAAACTTTCATGCAGATCAGTAGTAGTGAGCTTAAGCCCATGAGTGGCTATTGCCTTTCCAACATATGGAAAATAAGAAGATCCAGTCTAATCTATTCAGTTTCCTAAAATGTTTTACTTTCAGAGATATACAAAAATCATTTAGTTCCAATGAGAAATTAGTGATATTACCTGGATTTCTATCAAGCTGAGAAGCCAATCTGGTGTTTGAATGATCCACACGCTTTGTGCTAAAGAAAATAAAACAAAAACATTCTTAACAGATTATATTATACTATGTAGAAAAAAATGAAACAAAATGGGGAATATAAATTGCAGAATGAAGAGAAGAAAAACATGAAAACTTAAAGAAAAATTAATATCTAACACAGATTTTCTAAAATAACTCCATTAAATGCCTAAAGTTGATAACATTTGCTAGGCATTTAAAAAATATTGCTGATGAAAATTTTAAACTATGTACTAGGAATAGGTAGACAGCTTAAAAAAAAAAAAGGCTTTGTAAGGCTGACACAAAGTAAAAGTTATGCTTCCTTCTTGATTTTCAAGTACTGTACATATTTGGCATCTTCAAAACTTATAATTGTTCTGCCTGCCTCCCTCTGATACCATGTGCAAGTTACAGGAAAATATTAAGATATGAAATCTTATATGACTAATAAAAATTTTTTACCTGCCTAGCTAGCATCCCATCCTGCTAACATCTGACATTAAGCTATACAGAGGAGAAAATTATTTTTATCTCTGTCTAATAATTAACCACCATGGAACATCAATGGCTTATTTGCCAATAAGCTCAAATTTAATTATTGGCAAAACATGAAGTATTTTGCTAATTATTACTTTGGTAACTTTTAATTGTGGTTCAGTGTAAAAGAGCTTGGGGTGTGGAGTCAGATGACATGGTTTATATTAAATCTCTCTTGCTTACTACCTTAGTAACATGGAGCAAGTCAGGTAACATCCCTGGGTCTCAATTACCTCACATGTACTAACTAGTCTTGGAAGCTCCTTTCTAGTTCTAGATTTATGGACACATATATCTGTTCTGTTGTTATCATAGCAAAAAAATGTCCTTTCCTGAAAAATACAACCCCCAAAGTTAAGGAACAGAATAAAAATACTATTAAGACAAGGCAAAACAAAACAAAACAAAAACAAAAACCAGGCATGCTTTAGGTTTAAAAGAGAAAAAGGTCAGACTCTATAAACAATTTTGGTTTTTAAGTAATAACATTAATATGACAGTGTTCACTTTTTAAAATACCTTTTTTTTTTTAAAGTTTTCAACACTGATTTTTGTAAAACTTTGGTTCCAAATTTTTCTCCCTCTTTCCCTTAACTCTTCCCTTCCCAAAAAAGCAAGCAATCTGATATAGATTAAATATGTGCAATTTTTAAAAGTAACTTTTATATTTTTAAATAATAGCTTTTTATTTTTCAAAATATATGCAAAGATAGTTTTCAACATTCACCCTCGCAAAACTTTGTGTTCCATATTTTTCTCCCTCATGCTGTGCAAGAAAAATCAGATCAAAAAGGGAAAAAAAACAAACAAGCAAACAAACAAAAACAAAAAAGGTGAAAATACTATGCTGTGATCCACATTCAATCTCCATAGCCTTCTCTCTGGATGCAGATGTTTCTTTCCATCACAAATGTATTGGAATTGCTTTGACTCATCTCATTGTTGAAAAGAGCCAAGTCCATCACAGTAGATTATCACATAATCTTCTTGTTGCTGTGTATAATGTTTTCTTGGTTCTACTCACCTCATTCAGCATCAATTCATGTAAGTCTTTACAGACTTTTCTGAAATCAGCCTGCTCATCATTTCTTATAGAACAATAATATTCCATTACATTCATACCATAACTTATTCAGTCATTCCCCAACTAATGGGCATCCACTCAGTTTCCTTGACACTATAAAAAGTGCTGCTACAAACATTTCCACAATGTGGTTTGTTTTTCCTTTTTTTATGATCTCTTTGGGATATAAACCTAGTAAAGACAATGTTGGATCAAAAGGTATGCAAATTTTATAGCCCTTTAAGCATAGTTCCAAATTGCTCTCCAGAATGGTTGGGATCAGCTCAACTCCATCAACAAAAATATAGTATCCCAGTTTTCCCACATCCCCTCCAACATTTATTATATTAAAAGTAACTTTTAAAAGGCTTCTAAATTGTTTAATTTTACTCACTTGTAATCTCTCTCCCAGAATTTGACTGGTCGAACATATGAAGTGATAAATATTGCACTCCCCAAAAAGGGGTTTAGTGGAGTTGAGAAAAAGGCAGATATAACAGCTTGGACAAATAACATAGCTGAATCTGTGGGGCAAACTGGTTAAAGAAGATAACATTTATTGTAATCAAGTGATAGCACTATGAAAATGGACGGGAAAACAGATTTCTTATAAATGCATTTTGGTTTTTGTGAATATTTAAATGAATCCATTAAAAAAAGGTATAGCTGCCAGTTGTTTCAATAATAGAATACATTTCTAAATTAAATTCTAAATTAAATAATAGTAAATTTTTACTATTCTACCCTCACTAAAGAAATTTCTAAAGTCTTTGATGGAATAAATTCCCAAATGAGATATTTCTTGAAAATGATTGAATGGATTCCATTAGACAACAGGACAAAATATGGGAAGAAAAAACTAACAAAGAGATAAAAAGTAAGTAAAGGAGCTTTCCTACTTTCCTAATATTTAGTTTTATTTACAAAAGAGTTTGAGTAAATTCATAAAAATGATCTTGGAATTCAGTAAACATTATTTAACACTTACTATGTGCTAGGCAAAAAATATAAAATATTCTACACTCAATGTGATGGGAATGGAAGAGGGAATGGGGATGGGGATAGGGTCTGGGGACTGTAACAATCAAATCATTAGCATCATCAAATTCCTATGGATTTAGCTATTTAAATGAATTCCTTTTCTCAGTCTACCATATACTTGTGCCCATGATTCCTTTCCACTCCTCAAATATGATGGTGATGGGTACTAATTACACTTAAGAATAAATGCTGTTTCTTCACATTCTGCCAAAACATTCCTGTTAAAATGTGCAAATACTGAAATGCTGACAATAATAATGCAACACTTAGGAAATAATGTATTATTTTGCTTCATTATCTTTGTCCTCTAAACCACTCCTTTTCTGAATTAACTATTTCTACTAAAAAGGCCACCAATCTTTCCAGATTTGGAATGTTATCATTATCCTAAAATACTCATTACTTTAGGTTACACCTTCTACTTTTCACCTGCAATAACTGTCTCCTGACTCAAGGCTCTCCCCATAACATGCCAAAATGGCTTTCCTAAAGCATAAGCCCCATCATGTCACTCCTCTACTCAATAAACTTCAGCAGGTCTCTAAGATTAAAATATAAATTACCCTATTTTGTCTGTAAAATCTTTTACAATCTGTCCCAACTAGTCAACAAGCAATTGTTAATCAAGAAAACTAAGAGAAAGAGATGAGGAAGAACAGACTTTCAGTCATGGAGGACAGATAAGGAAAATGCCCTGAGTGAAAGATAATATGTCATGGACAAGGAATAGCAAGGACAGCAGATTACATGGAGGTAGAAGGTAGGATGAAGGTAGGGTTTTTTTTTTTGTTTTTTTTTTTTAATTGTAGCTTTTATTTTACAAGATATATGTATGGGTAATTTTTCAGCATTGACCCTTGCAAAACCTTCTGTTCCAATTTTCTCCTCCTTCCCCCCATTACCCTTCCCCAGAGGCAGGTTGACCAATACAGGTTAAATATGTTAAAGCATAAATTAGATACAATATATGTATACATGTACAAAAAGAATCGGACTTTGAAATAGTGTACAATTAGCCTGTGAAGGAAATCAGAAATGCAGGTAGACAAAAATAGAGGGACTGGGAATTCTATGTAGTGGTTCATAGTCATCTCCCAGAGTTCTTTCGCTGGGTGTAGCTGGTTCAGTTCATTACTGCTACTGGAACTGATTTGGTTCATCTCATTGTTGAAGATGACCACATCCATCAGAATTGATCATCATATAGTATCGTTGTTGAAGTATATAATGATCTCCCGGTCCTGCTCATTTCACTCAACATCAGTTGATGTAAGTCTCTCCAGGCCTTTCTGAAATCATCCTGCTCATCATTTCTTACAGAACAATAATATTCCATAATATTCATATACCACAACTTATTCAGCCATTCTCCAACTAATGGGCATCTACTCAGAAAGGGCATTCTTGCACATACAGGTCCTTTTCTCTTCTTTAAGATCTCTTTGGAATGTAAGTCCAGTAGTAACACTACTGGATCAAAGGGTATGCACAGTTTGATAACTTTTTTGAGCAGAGTTCCAAATTAATTCCCCAGAATAGCTAGATGTATTCACAATTCTACCAACAATGCATCAGTGTCCCACTTTTCCTATATCCCCTCCAACATTCAGTATTATCTTTTCCTGTTATCCTAGACAATCTAAGAGGGGTGTAGTGGTATCTCAGAGTGGTCTTAATTTGCATTCTCTGATTAATAATGACTTGGAGCATCTTTTCATATGGCTAGAAATAGTTTCAATTTCTTTGAGAATTGTCTATTCATATCCTTTGACCATTTATCAATTGGAGAATGGCTTGATGTTTTCCCAGTTTATTACTTCCCTTCTAATTTTGTCTGCATTAATTTTGTTTGTACAAAAACTTTTCGATTTGATATAATCAAAATTTTCTATTTTGTGATCAATAATGACCTCTAGTTCTTCTTTGGTCACCTATGTTCTTCCAATTTATTTATAATCTCATTCTTTATGCCTAGATCATGAACCCATTTTGATCTTATCTTGGTGTATGGTGTTAAGTGTGAGTCAATGTCTAGTTTCTGCCATACTAATTTCCAATTTTCCCAGCAATTTTTGTCAGTGAATTCTTATCCCAAAAGTTGGGGTCTTTGGGTTTGTCAAATACTAGATTATTAAAGTTATTGATTATTTTGTCCTGTGAACCTAACCTATTCCACTGATCAACTAGTCTATTTCTTAGCCAATACCAAATGGTTTTGGTAGCCACTGCTTTATAACACAGTTTTAGATCTGGTACAGCTAGGCCACTCAAGGTAGAATTGTATAGAAAAACTGAAAAGGCAAGAAATGGTTAGGCTATGGAGAGATTTAAAATGAAACGGAAGATATTATATTTTGATCTTGAAGGCAACAGGTTGTTACTAGAGTTGATTGAACAGGAGGCTGATACAGTTTAGAGGATGGATTGAAGTGTGGCTGGAAAACCCAACCAGCAGACTAGTGAAATGTCCAGGTGGGAGATGAAAAAGCTTCCATACCAGGGTAATAGCAGTTTCAGAAGATAGAAGGGTATAGGACATTATTAAAGAAGATAAAATTTTAAAAGTTGGCAACAGATTGGATAGGGGAAATCACAGAAAATGAGGAGGTGAGGAAGATGTGTAAATTAGGAACTTGGAAGTTTGAAAAAAATGATGGTATCTCTGACAGAAAAGCAACATTTATAGAAATAAGGAGTTTAGGTTTGGACTGTATGTTTAGTTTAAATGTCTACAAGATTTCTGGTTTCAGATGTCCAATAGGTAGGTGGAGATATGAGACTGGGAGGCCAGCAGAGAATTAGGGATAGACAAGCAGATCTGAGAGTCATCAGCATAGAAATAAGAATCTAATCCATGGGAGTTGATGAATTCATAAAGTGAAATAGTATAGAAAAGAAGAGTCCAGGACAGAGCCTTTGAAGACACAGATGATTAGCAAGCGTGATCTAGATGAAGATCTAGCAAAGGAAACTCAGAAAGACACTGGGAGCACTTAGATAAACTATCAAGAAAAGAGTGATCAACAATGTCAAAGACCAGAGATATAAAGAAGGATGAAGACTGAGAAAAGGCCATTGGATCTAGAAATTAAAGAGATTACTGGCAATTTTGAAGAGGACTTTCAGCTGATTGATGAAGTCAGAAGCCAAATCGAAGAGCGTTAAGAAGAGAGTAAGGGAAAGGAAAAAGAAGCAGCATTGAAAAATAAACAGCTTTCTCAAGGAGTTAAGCCAGAATAAAACATGATAGCTAGCAAGGCTAGATCAAGTGAGTGTTTTTTGAAGATGAGGGAGATATGGGTAGATTTATAGGCAGTAGACATGGAAAGATTGAAGAGAAAGGGGGATCATAGAGAGAGCAATCAGCTGGAAAAGATGATGACCTCTTGTGAATGTAAAAGGATTTGCTTTGATAAGGAGGACTATCTCTTAATGTGAAACAGTGGTGAAGGAGGAGAAAATGGCCAAAGAATGAAGAGAGAGAGGTTCTCAAGTAAATGGCCTCAATTTTTTTCAGTGAAGTATGAGGCAATTTTACTCTTTAGAGCCCTTGTATAGAATACTCCACACTACTTTTATAGGCTAGCTGTCCTTTTTCCATAGAATGGACTCCATCTTCACTTCTACTTCAAGGCATTTCTCACTTCCTTCAATATTTAACTACAACACCACCTCTACCTTGAGCTCCCCAACTGGCTAATATATTCCCAGCCTAACCACTTTTTGATTAACTATCATAAATCAATTTTATATTTATCCTACATATACTTTCTAGATATTGATATATGTATCACATGTCTTTCAATAGAATGCAAGCATCTCAGAAAACAAGGACTATTTCATTTCTGTCTTTGTATCTCCAACACTTAGTTCAGTTCCTGGCCCAGGTACTTAATCAATACTTGATAATTAGTTGAGTGATTTAGTCCATAATGAACAATATACAAAATGCCTTTCCTACAAAAGAAAGTAAATGTATTCTTGCAAAGTTTTATACAGAAGGATACGAGGCACAGCAAAAGGCTGGGCAAAAGCATGAAAAGCAGAGCCCCATGTAATTTGCCATGGTGCAATATACGTATACACAAACCGCAACTTATATAGAAGTTCCCAAAGCTGCAAGAAAAGAACAAAAAAGAAAAATTAGTAAAAAAAATTATCAAAATTATTTGTAATTTAAGAAATTAAAGGAGACAATAGCATCTTTTTCTTAACAGGAAAATGGCAGGGTTTTTGATATCTGAATCAGCAGTTGGAAATTCTATGTCCTCTAAGACTTCAGTACATGAGTTTGACTCTGGTTCACTATGATGTCTTCCAGTGGCATTGCAGTTAAGTGCCAATGGGAAAAAGGTGGTACCTAGTAGAAAACAAATAAAGTGTACACAAAGAATCAGGTGGTTCTTTTTAAATAACTAATTTAACTATTTTTCTCAGAATAATAAAAAGTATATTAATAGTAATTATTTTCATTAGGTCTTCAACTACAAACTCATATATTCTACCATATTCTTCTTGCTGAAGCTGCTGCTGGTACAGTGGCTTGGAGTCAGGAAGACTGAAGTTAAACGTGTGGTCCTGGGCAAATCATTTAATCTGCCTCAATTTCCTCAACTATAAATTTGAGGTAATAATAATACTTACCTCAGATAGTTGTTGGGAGGACCAAACAAGATAAAATTATAAAGTGCCTGGCATGTAGGCTAAGTGCTATATAAATGTTAGTTACTGTTATTAATAGTAACATATTCATACATTATGACTAATGACTATAGACTGGGAAGATAATCTTCAACCAAAAAAGAATGATACTAAAACTGTGGGGTTTTTGTTTAAATAACTGTCCCCCTGCAACATTATTTTCTTACATATTAGTAAAATAAGATCTAATTTTAATCTAAAGGTTTAAAATTTTACAGCAGTTACATGTTGATTTTCAATATCTTTGAAACACTTCTATGTTCCACCATCCATTTCTATTTGGATAATTTACCTATTCATCAGAAGAGGAAACTAAAGTACAATAGCTGATGTAGTAACATCTCCCATTACGCAAATAATCCATAATGGTGATAGAGGCAGCATAGTATAGCAAATAGAGAGCTATTTTCAAAGGTCAGAAAGACTTAAGTTTTATCTTTTCTCTCTGACAAATAATAGCTGTTACTACAGTTAGTAAATTAAATTACTTACATTGTCATTGCTCTGGGAAGATTCCTAAGATATAAGCAGCAGACAAGGAACCAATCTACATGGGCAGAGGGAGTTTCTCACCTAGCAATTCAAGCTCTATTCCTATTTCTCTAAATATTATTAAGAAAGGAAATGCTGAATTCCTTCTACAGTTTTCTGGCTAACTGTCCTCAACTTCAAACAACTGAAAAGAAAAATAAGAACTGTATTACAATAATCTTATAACTTGCCTCCAGAATCATCCTACTATTATGATTCATTCCATATACTGTGACTGATCTTCCTGAAATGTAACTTTCATCACCTCATTTACCTCCTTAAGAATCTAAGATTCCTACTTCCATGTGGTTTTGAAAGCCTTCTATAATCAAGGCCGTTCTAGTTATCCAATTTTACTTACAATTCTTCTCTATAATGATGTGTTAACAAGACTGACTCCCTCAATTAGCCCAATACACACACACACACACACACACACACACACACACACACACACACACACACACACACACACACACACACACTACATGTTTCTGCCTATATGCTTTTGCTTTTAATTCATGCTTGCCATTCTCTATCCTCAAAATAACATGGACTATACAACCATCTTTTTTTCTCTGTCTGAATTACCATTTTGCAAGGCCTAGCACATGAAGTTTTCTTCCTTTCATGAAGCTGTTTTTGATTACTCCAGACCAGACTTTTTCATTCTTTTCTAAAATTCTGCAGGATTTATTTGGAAATTCATAGTTTAACACTTAGATAAGAATATCAGCTCTCTAGGCAGGGACTTACATTTCTCTTGTACCTTCAACACAGAGGGGGGAAAAAATTGTTGCTGGAAAGTAGGGTCACGTCAAATTTTGGCATACTGAATCCAAAGTATTCTACTGTTATTGCTCAAGCTAGAGTTTCTAAAGCTAAGGATAAAACTTTCAATGTTGTGTTACCTTGTTGAAGAATATGGACATGAAGAAGAGATCTAATAGCATTGTCTCTGACAAAGCCTCATAATCAAATTTGAAAAAGAGCACAGTGAAGATGACGGTGACATATTGACAAGTTGGGCTGCTGAAAGAAGAACGTAGCAACTTCAAACCAGCAATAGTGATCATTAAAGCGCCTAACCTATAATAGGATAAAAACAAAATTCATCAGTTGCGGACTATGTGATAAATCTGACAAATGCAAACTAATTACCACTCTTTAAAAGTTAAATTTACTTTCGTTTTTGATTTCTGGATAAAATAGAGATGATTTTCCATTGGTTAACTCAAATAATATTCTTGGATTTTATACATTATGAAACTTGCTTATCCTATTAAGTCAAATCCTAAAAGTAACTTGACTACTAAAAGCCTTTAAACAACATTTAGAGTTTTTCATTCATTCAAGCAACAAACTTCCATTAAGTGTCTACTATGTGCCAGGCACTATTAGGAACAGCAACCAAAAAAAAGATAAGTTATACTCTAGAAGTTATAATCTACTTGGAGGCATGGAGGGAAATATATCGCCCATATCTAAGCATAATACGAAATAGTTTGATGAGAGAAAAGGAAAGATACTAGTACTGTAGTTCAAGAAAATCTGTGGGGGAAACAATTATTTGTAGCTTGGGGAATCAGGAAAAAAAGGGCATTTAAACAGAACCTGAAGAAAGAAAATTCTGAAAAGCATACTGAGAAAGAGTGGATTTTAGGCATGGAAAATGGCCTTCATGAATCCATAGAAATGGAAAAGGGAATGTGAAGTTTAAGGAACTTATGGTACAGTTTGGCTGGAATATAGAACAGATGAAGACAAGCACTGCAGCACTATAAAATCACAATGGGAAAGTACAGGGAAAATAGACTGCAGAGCTAGAATCCCAATGCTGAGTTGAGGTTTTGACCTTAATATAGAGGCAATAGTTTTTGAGCAGTAGAAAGACATGGACAGACTTATACCTTAAAAGATCATTTTGAAAGTTGCAATAGGATAGAGAAAGAAGAAATAAAAGACAAAGAAACCAGTTAGGAGGCATAATACAGCCTAGAAGTGCTAAGGCCATGAAGTGGGCTAGGGACAATATGAATGGAAAAAAAAGAGGAGATAGGGGGCCTGTAATCTTTTTTTAAATGGTCAAAAATGTTTTAAGGATAGGAAACAATATGGTGGTTTGGCCATTTGGAACATCAATTTTTTTAAAAGATTATAGGGAGAATAATAAAACTACCTGGATCAAGAAGTGAAAAGCAGAATGAAAAAAAGGAAGGAAACAAAGCCATTTTTTAGAATGCCTCAGCTATGATGGTGTCTAGCACATAATAGGGAATCTATAAATATTTATTAGTTACCTCATAATTTTGCCTAAAACAGATCCTGATAGAGCAGCCTAGTATTAAAAGACTTATACTTACTCAGTATCCAGTTTCTTAGGACTAGCAATAGTCTTTGCACTGCTACTGAGCTCATTAAGAACGATCAATGGGTAGATAACATTCTTCTCCACAAAAATAAGCCATACATGAAGTTTCTCAAACCACATAATATGGGCTGCATCTAACAGGGTAACAAAAATCAGAGAGACTATGTGTCATCTTGGAACTATAGATAGCTTGGTTACTGGATAAGAAAGGGAAATCTTATACTATTCAAACAAATTCAAGGTTAATGCAAGCAAAATATATCTAAAATTCAGTAATTCATATCTAATCCATCGTTAACTTTTAAGTGATCTGTAAAATCAACAATTAATAACTATAAGATTATAGTATTAAAGATTGTAGCCCATTTTCTTCATTAAAAGTTTAATTTCAATATCTTATCCTAATGCAGAAGGTTTCTGAAAGCTTTACTAGCACAACCTAAGCCTTTGTAAAGATTTTAGAAACTATGCCCAGGGATAGACAAATACTATGCCTATTTAAGCTAAGTAAGGTACACCAATGTGTAAAATAAACACTTTGATCTATTTTGAAGAAGAGGCAAAATGGTATCAAAAGAACTAATGAATAAATAATTTTAAGTACTATAAAGATTATTATGTTTGATCACCTAGTGAAGAACTAGTTTTGATTATAGATTAAGGCATAGGAAGGTTGTGATCTGTTTTATGGAGAGAATATTAGCACTGCTTAAATCAGAGATCTAATAGAAGCAATTAATTCAACTCAATTACAAATGAGATGTCTAGTTCTCTAATTTTTTTCTGAATTTAATTCAATAAACCAAGTAAATATCTAAAAAGTCATGAATTTTGTTTCTATGACTAATATTTAGAAAATATTACTTAAACTTCCACAAAGATTTTTGCCAAAAAGTAAATAATCCACATTTGCTTCCTAATGCTGTACCCAAATGTATAAGCAGACATGCATAAATATGTGGAAAATATATCTCATTATCTGAAGTGAAGCACTGCTTTGAAAATAGTGGAGGATTCCATCTACCTTAAAAAAAACAACTCTATTAATAATGCACATGTTTTCAAATGTCTCAAACATTTGTTTTACTAAAGAAAATTCCCAAGGCAAAATGAGTTTTAATCTGAAATGTCTGAGTTATTGAAAACTATGTGAGCATTTTTTTAAATAAGCTATTGGGATTAAATTGGGGGTACTTTTAACATAATCTTATTAGTTAGTAGGCCAAGACTACTCAATCTTTGAAACTATAAGAGCCCCACTGAATAAAGTCTGCAATGTTTGATTCCTGATAAACTTGTTTTCAAACAATGAGTAATTTGCTCAATAGAAAAGTTTGTTGACTGTATAGAATGACACCAAAGGAAATCAGTTAGATGTTAACACCAAAGGATATTCAACATCTAACGGTACAGCTGAATATCATTTTTTTTTTTACCAATTAAAAATGAACATGTTAATAATATTACTTACTTCGAACTTCAAATTGGTAATATTCCTTGGTTTTCAGCAGTGGGTGAGAGAAACAATGCCAAGGTAGCTGCTTCCGGACCTGAGGCAGCATGTAATGGGTTAAAAAACCTACTGAGCCCACCAAGGTATAGAGAACATACTTCAGAGCAGGCTAAAGAAAAAGTAAAATTGGGGGGGAAATGAAATAAATAAATAGTTCTGAGACAAAAATGAAATACAATTAACTTTCTATTTCTTTGAATCTGATTTCCATGCCACAATGAAGACACCAATATTGGCTAGGTAATAGATTGTTACTAGGTCAACTCTAGGCTCCAGAATCAGAAAATATTTACTACACTTATTTTTTTAAGTTTAAAGCATATACAGAAATAAGAAATAACCAATATACCATGACTGAATGGTTACAATAAATATGCTTCCTTTGGGGGGGAAAATAACATCTTGACATATTGCTGATCTGGCAAGGGGAGAAAATGGGGCGGGGAGAGGGCAATGCTGCCATTCTATCAGTATCCTTTGTCGACTTTTTGAATAATTTATGAAATTTCTTTGGCCTTCAAGGCTGTTGTCAGCTAGCAACAGAGAAGTGATACTTTTTATTTTTTATGTGGTTTTTTTGTTAGTAACTTTTTATTTTCAAAATATATGCAGACAGTTTTCAATATTTATCCTCACAAAACCTTGTGTCCAAATTTTCTCCCTTCCTTCCCCCTACCTCTCCCTTAAATGGCAAGTAATCCAATATAGGTTAAACATGTACAATTCTTCTAAATATATTTCTATATTTATCATGCTTCACAAGAAAAAACAGATCAAAAAGAGACAAAAATGAGAAGAAAAAAAAAAAGCAAGCAAATAAAAAAAAAAAAAAAGGTGAAAATACTATGTTGTGATCCAAATTTAGTCTTTACAGTTTGAGTTTGAGTTTGCAATGGTTGAGATGATACGTTAAAAAAAAAAATAGACAAAATGGACATGCTGCTGGAGGAAGTAAGACAATCCTGTTGACAGGGTCCACTAAAACTTTGTATTTTCTAATTCAACTGAGTTCTCAAAGCACTCTAATATCCTTTTGTTTTTAACTCAATCTCTAGTGTCCCAAACCATTCTCTTCTCTCTTTAGCCTCCTAAATCATCTTCTCTATTTACTTCACTTCTTACTTTACTGAGGAAATAGAGAATAGATATTTCATCTCTAAGCCCATATTTTTAAACCTTTCATAACATCATCTTATATGCTTTCCTCCTTTGCTACTCTCACTAATGAAGATTTGGTCCTTCTACTTTGCCAAAGCCTTCTCTTTTTTACTTCTGTGTTTGATCCATCCACTTCTGTCTCTTCTAAAAGCTTGAGCTTCTGCTGATTTTCTCTATAATTTTCAATTTCCCAAGATGCAATGGTTCCATCTCTGCCACTCAAACATGCCCAAGTTTTTGTCATTCTTAAAAAACCCTTCCTTAACTTCACTTCAAGTCACTGCTCTGTATCTATTTTTCCTTTCCTTGATAAACTTCTAGGAGTTGTCTGTACACATTGCTCCCATTTCCTTCATTCACTTCCAAAACTCTTGTAATCTGAATCCCAAGCTCACTACTCTACTGAAATAGCTAAGATTACAAACAGTCTTTTAAATGCAAAATCTAATTGCTTTTATTAAGTAATTTACACTGATAACTAGTCTCCTTTGTTAGGCACTCTGCTTGCCTATTTTATTGTATTGTTCTGGTATCCCATAAGGTTCTATTCTAGGCTTCTTTTCTTATTTCTATACAGCTTTTCTTGGATGACAACAGATGCCATGGATGCAATTTTCACCTCTATGTGATGAATCCCCTCTTGAATTCTATTAATTCACAGGACATCTCATACTCAATGTCCAAATGGCATCTAAAATCCAACACATCCAAAATGAAATTAATCTGTCTTCCTAAATTAAAAATCTTTCCATCCAGGCCCCAGAGTTCTTTATTAATAATTATTATTGTAAAAAAAATTACCATCTTTTCAAGCAACAAATAATTCCTTAGCATTTCTCTCCCTTTTTCTCCTCAAATCACTCAGTTGTCAACTCTTGCCCATTCAGATTTCACATTTTTTGCATCATTCATAAGATTGTAATACTGGTTCAGGGCCCCATTATAAATTACATGGAATACTGAAATAGACTAATTATTTCCTTTATCTAGTCTTTCACATTTCTAGTCCAGCTTTCACAATCTGCCAAAATAATTTATCTGATGCTCCTCTACCTTCTGTGACTCCCTACTATCAAGATAAGACACAAATAGCTTTGGCACTTAAAGACCTTCACAATATGGTTTCAGATTATTAGATTTCTTTCACATTATTCTCCCTTACATACTTCAAATTCCAATCAAACTCTCCTATTTGCTGTTCTCCTAACTTGACATTCTATTTCTTTTCTCTGTGTCTTTGCACAGACTGTCTTCCATGGCTACAATATACTGTTTCCCCATCTCCACCTAAGAAGTTCCCAATATTCCTTCAAGATTCATTTCATACCACATACTAAAGGAAGCAATACCCAAAGCCCTTAATCCACTGCTCTCTCCCTTCTCAAGTAATCATGCATTTCTTATTTAACTATCTGTACCTCCTCAATTAAAGAAAAATTCCAGGAGGATCTGTTTTATCTTTGTATCCCTTGTGCTTTGCATTAATAAATGCTTATTAGATTGGATTAGATTATGGATGAAGTTTTACTAGTTGAACTTCAGAGAGTTACTGATTCATGTAGAGATATATGTTTAGAAATAGGTTTGTGATAATGCATATGCACCTATATTTGTATATGCACCTATATTTGCATATGCACACATACACATATGGTTATATATGAAATGAAACCAAATGTCAGTCAACAATCAGTCTAAAAATTAGATATGTACACAACATCCTCTTTAAATAACTACTATACCATAACAAGAAAACATTACAAATCAAATCAAATCAGAAAGGAAGCAACAATAAGAAGCTAATAGGATTTCTTTTGAAGAGAAAGATTAATACTTTACCTGTAAAACTGTGAACACTGTGCTTACATGAATTGCAAAGTACAGCACACCAATCACTATGCAAACTATGAGGTCAGATTGTAACCGTTCACTCTATAGAATAAAACAGAAACATCAAAATGAATTAATTGGATCACCTTCTAAAAGAGATCCCAAAAGACAACTTCCAGGAATATCATAGCTAAATTCCAGAATTCCTAGGTCAAGTAGAAAATACTACAAGCATCCAGAAAGAAATAATTCAAGTATTGTGGAAACTTCTATATTAAAGGATTGGAGACTTGGAATATGACATTCCAGAGAGCAGTGGAGTTAGGATTTTAACCAAGGATCACTTACCCAGCAAAACAAAGTATAATCCTTTAGAGAGGGAAAATAGGCATTCAATGAAATAGAGGCCTTTCAAGCATTCTTGATGAAAAGACTAGAATTGAATAGAAATGCTGACTTTCAAATATAAGAGAATCATAAAAAGGTAATCACAAAAGGGAAATCATAGGGGACCTAATGCTTACATTTCTATGCAGGAAGATGATACTTATAACTTATAAGAACTTTTTCATTATTAAAGTAGTTAGGAGTACATATAGACTGAGGTACAGGTATAAGTTGAATATAAAAGGATAACATCTAAAATGATAAAATTAAGGGATAAGAAAGGAATGTACTGGAATAAAAGGAAAGAGAAGGAGGAGAATGGCATAAATTATCTGCCATAAAAAGAGCAAGAAAAGCTTTTATAGTATAGGAAGAAAGGAGAAATGAATGAACCTTATTCTCATCAGAAGTGGCTCAAAGAGGAAATAGCATACACACTCAATTGAGTATAGAAATTTATGTTATTCTACACCATGGGCCATTTATAAAATCATTAAAGGTACATGCAAAATTATCAACTTAGAGGTAGCTACATGGTGCAGTAGACAGAGAATCAGCCCTGACATCAGGAAGACCTGGATTTAAATCTGGCAAGAGAGAGCAGGAGTGGGATGGGAGGGGGAGTGAGAATTACCAACTTATAGAACTTAAGAAGTTGGGAGGAAGTTGTAGCTAACTTTAAGCTCATTAACACCTGAGATTGTTTTAGCAAATGATTTCACATGCCTTATGTGGCCCATGAGGTTATATAACCCCATCATTGTGCTACAAGAAAGGTGATAGAAGAGAAGGCACACTGGGGAAGGGGTACTCAGAAACAAAATACTTTTGAGGAGGGAGAGGATGAATGGAAAGAGAGAACAGAATAAATGGGAGGAAATAAAGTTAGCAATAGTAATTGTGAAAAGAATTTTGAACCATGTTTCTCAGATAAAGGCCTCATTTCTTTAGCATAAAGAGAACCGAGTCAAATTTATAAAAAATAAGTCATTCCCCAATTGATGAATGACTAAAGGATAGCAATAATTTCAGGTAAAATAATCAAAGCTGTTTATAGCCATAAGGAAAAAAAAATACTTTCACTATTGACTGGAGAAATGCAAATTAAAACAATTCTGAGATACTACGTCATACCTATTAGATTGGCTAATAAAACAAAAAGGGTAAATGACATGTTGGAGAGAATATGGGAAAAATGAGACATTAATGTACTGTTGATAGAATTATGAAATGATTAACTATTCTGTAGCCTGAAAGGCTATAAAAACCATGCAATGGTTTGACCTAACAATATCAACTACTATGCATGTATCCCAAAAATGATTAAAGGAAAAAATAAAAAAAAGGAAAAAGAACTATATACAAAATATTTATAGTAGCTCTTTTCTCATGGCAAAAAAAATTGAAAACTGATGGGATGCCTGCCCATCAATTGGGGAATGGGAAATTATGTGGCATGTATCATAAGAAGGAATACTATTGTACTATTAGAGATGATGACAGGATGCTCTCAGAAAAAACCTGGAAAGACTTCCATGAGCAAAGTAAAATGTACTGTGTACAAAGTAACAGTAATATAAGATGATCAGCTATGAATGACTTGGCTATTCTCAGCAATACAATGATCTAAGACAATCCTGAAAGACTTATGATGAAAAAATGCTATTCATACCCAGAAAAAGAACTGATGGTGTCTGAACATAAATTGAAACATACTTTTTTTATCTTTATTTTTCTTGAGTTTTTTTTTTTTTTTTTTTTTTTAGGAGGGAGGAATGTTTATATTTTCTTTCACAACATAACTTTTATGGAATGTTCTCCATTTCCACTTCACATGTGCCTTTTCTCAATAATGGGATGAGGGTGAGAAGGAAGGAAGGGAGAAAATCTGAAAGTCACAGTTTTAAAACTAAATGTTTAAAACTTTTACATTTAAGTGGGGGAAATTTTAAAAATATTAAATAATGAGGGGAAAGTCCCTCAATAATTTCAGAAATAAAGGCAGATTAATAATATTTTTTTTAAATAAAAAACTCTGAGCTAATGTTTACAGTGATAAAACATTTTAATTTTAAGGGAATCTCAGAACCATCCACAAATCATTTTCGACCAAGGAGGCCTTATTATCTCTCATAAAATTCAAAGCATTTGTGTGTTCTTCTTGAGAATGGATAAACTAATCTTGTCCCATCTTGGTCTCTTCCTTGGTCAATTAATGGCAGTCTTATTTCATTTCCAGGTACCTCTAAGTCTGCTACTCCTGGCTTCCCTATACTACTCCTGGTTCACTATCAATAGCCTCAGGATACAGATGGATCCCATAAATTCAAAAAGAATTCCTTTAAGATGAGAGGTGGCACATGTGTATATGCCTGTTTTCTTAATGTCACCAATCATGATCCCTCATTCCCATGATGTCATCAATCACATAACCAATAATATGATTTTTATTCTGTTCTTTGTTCTATACTTATAAAAATGAGCTGTATCTTAGAAGAAAATCCACTAATCCTTTTATTGGCAGATAGCTCCCTGTTAACAAAATGCTACCCTGCTTGAAATAGTGTGCCACACACAGTTCACCTTTTTATTAAGTTTTATTCGCTATAGTAACCATACCAAATGCTTAAGGAAAATTATTTTGGTAACCAAGTGAAGGATAAATTAAAGTTGGGAGAGACTTGAGGCAATAAGAGCCATTAGAAGATGACTGTACTAGCCAAGTAAGAAGTTAAGAAGAATGTGAATTAGGATGATAATTGCATGATCAGAGAAGAGTAATGTGCAAATAGGGGTTAGGTGGGGAAGAGAGTATAGAGGAAAGGGAAATGGGCATTTATTATGTACCTATTATACATCAAACACTTTGCTAAGCACTTTTTAAACATTATTTCATTTGATATTAAGATAGAAGATGTTGTGAAGGTAGAAATGATTTGCCAATGGAGTAGATCATCAAGAATGGATCCAGTTGTCAAGATGGGTGACCAAGAGGATGGTAATAGGAAAGTTCATGAGAGGGAAAAGAGAAAGGTAGGGAGGATTGTTTTGGTCACTTTGAATTTGAGATACTTATGGGATATCCAATTCAATCTATTCAAAACACACCTACTTCTCCTCTTTCAACTCCCTTCATAGGAGTTGGATGTCAAGCAAAAGATAGTGCCATAGGATGATAAGGCCCTCTCCTTTCCTGTTCCCTCCTGAGGCTGGAGTATACCACAAAGGAGCTTGAAAAAATGTAAAATTCATTTTCATAAAATTTGCAGGGATGAAATTTTAGGCATATGAATAAATCATTGATATTTTCTTGATCATCTTTCTCAGGATTAAAATGGGCTTTTCCCCAGCATCTGTTATCCTCCCCCTCTTTAAGTATGTTGCAAAGTGATCTCTGACAAGACATTCCATGTGTCGTCAAGTTTAGTTCTGCACTTCTTCCCATCTTGGTTTTCTTGGTGTCAATTTTACATTCTCAAGCATTACTGGAGAGACTACTGATAGAGGAAGTCAAATGTGGTGATGCCACTATTACTAATGGAACAAAGTTAGTGATAGAAATCCTGAGAGCATTTTTCTCTTTTCAGCTTTTTTTTTTTTTTTTTTAAATTTCATCTTGACATGCTGTTAAAATGGCCTAGCTTAATGGGATCTATTGTTTCGCTTTCTCTAAACTCCTTTATTTTCCACTATCACTATCAGTTACATATTTAAATTTACAAGTTCAATAAATGTTAACAATCCAAAGTAACAATATCAATCTAGAGACAAAGAACACATACACACATATTCACACATAATATGAGTGAAATAAATTCATATTTCACATAAATTTATAATTCAAACATGCCTAATGATTTTTAGGGAAAAACACCAAACATGATTTTTAAAAATATCCTATTACCCTGTTCATTTGTATATTGTATATTTCCTACCATCTTTCAATTTTAATATCTGTATGAGCCACTCCTAAAGTCTCACATTTGGTTTTACAGTTGTATTAATCTTAGAGCTTAGAACAGAATTCAAGCCAGCCTGTAACTACTGTGAGAATAGTTATGTCTCTATGGGTCTCTATTTTTCCCCTTATTCCTTCAGGTTCCTTAATATAACAGACCTTTGTGTTCCCTGAAAGTCTGGAGACAAGAAATGTCAATAGCCATAAGAGTCAAGAACATGCTCTGAATCTCTAATGTTGGCAGCAAGTGATGACAACAGTCCTAAAGCCTGGAAAATCTTATTTGTAGCAACAGGTAAGAGGAAGAAAACAATTAGTGTCCACACGGATTCCTCCTGACTTCTGTTTGAAAAGTTCTTAGAGGAAAGGGAGTAAACTACAAAAATAAGTTTTTGAAAAAATATCTAGATATTTGAATAATTAATTTTTTTAATATGCTATTCTCATTTCAATATAATTGTTCAAGATTTTATCATTCTGTGACTAATAATATCACTCTGTTTCAGCTGCTCTAAAATCTATTCTCTACACATCATCATTATCATTATTAATAATATTTTACTCTTTTGAGGCAATTGGGATTAAGTGTCTTCCCCAAGGTCACAGACCTAGCGAGTATGACATGTCTGAGTTAAGATTTGATTTCTGGGATAGTGCTCTATTCACTGTACCATCTTGTTGCCCCTCTCTATATATTATCTGTTTCACTAGAATTAGAAAATCAGAATTGGGAAGAGGCAAGTCGTACATATTATATTTCTTAAATGAAATAGACCACATTATAATTCAATGAAATTCATATTAATCTGTTAGAAATGTTTTAAATGGTATATAATCTGGGGGCAGCTAGGTGGCGCAGTGGATCTGGAGCACTAGCCCTGAAGTCAGGAAGACCAGAGTTCAAATGTGGTCTCGGACACTTAATACTTCCTAGCTGTGTGACACTGTCACTTAACGCCAATCACCTCAGCCAAAAAAAAAAAAAAAGGTGCATAATCTGCAAAAGTACAAACTTTTCAGTGTCCATGTTTTACAGTTTCAAGTGGTTTAAAATAGGACAACAACCTTAAGGAACTTACAACAGAATTTCTTAGTTTTTCAGGCAGCGGGTCTTTTACTTCTGAGAGAGGATCCTCTGGATTTTTCTCTTCTGTATTTGGAAAAATTTTTGATTGCACCAAAGAGCTACAATATAAGAAAAAAACTAATTAGGCATATCAATGAGTAGTAGTAGTTCAAACAACAAAGAATCAAAATTTTAAGAAGGAAATGAAAAGATGAATCTAGTTTAATCATGAACTAATGATGTTATACTAATGTAGGATGTTATAAAGTTAATTGAGCATAACATTTAGCCTTCATCATACTATATACAATTTAATAGCTTTCAAATCTGCCAAATCCTCTGAGCTTTATGTGGCTATAATCATCCAAAGTTATTATGTTTAGAAATCTAAAACAAAAAGTCACAGCAGTAGCACTTTGGGATGGACTAAGGGAAAGAAAAACTCATCCAAAATGCTTAAATCCTTATGTGAATTTTCTTAATTAAACATGGTCTTTGATTTTACTTACAAAAGTACAGAGGGATCACTACTTTGTCTGCTTAGATGATAGGATATTGCCACTAACAAACCACAAAACACAGAGAAAAGTACAGGAATATGTTGGCCATCCCAAGAATCCTATTGGGAAAAAATGAGCATAATAGAGTTAATAAAAATCTACAATTAATATTTCTACTTTTAACAATTTTAAATTAACACATGGAGAAAAGAAAAATTAAATTCAACAAGAAAAACCACAGTATCTTTCATTTTGTTTTCCTCTACATCAGAGCACACATTTTCAATTTCAGACAAACTTCTCTTAAAAGTTCCTTTTTATTAAGTGATCTTCTACTCGTAAGTATTTGTCTATCCTATTTCATTTATACAATTATTATCCTGGCAAGTACAGTCAGAAAGACTTTCTTTTCCCTGACAACTTTCTGGAATCAAATAATTTCTATAATTCACTACCAAATTTTTAATCTTATCTTTTCCTTTTAAAATTTTATAATTATAAATTGTTCTTGGTTATCACATTTATCTCTCTTATCTACTGCACTTGATTCAAGGCTGTTTCAGGACAGATACTAATGCTACCACATCTTTTTCAAAAATTATTTGTATCTCAAGGACTTAGGTTGTACTCAAATATGTAAGTTGTAGACAATCTCTATATCTATTGGCTGACTTATTGGTTTGTTTTATAGGACCTATTAAAAAGTTTTGATTGATGGACATTCAATAAATTTTAAAATGACTAATCTTATTCTATCAACAAGGACAAAATGCTTACCATATGCCAGGCAGTATAGGAGGAACTTGGGATACAAATACATTATCAGGCAATCAATAGCATTTCTAACTTCTAAATTTTATTTTTAAAATCTGACACCTACTAACCATATTTCTCCCTTAAACACAATTTAGATAAGAAAACAATTCTAAGAAAGTTTTTTCCAAAGTCACTCTTAAATCAATTAAAACAACATACAACATATTGAGACTGTGCTAACATTATATTCACTAAAAAATGACTATAGTGACAAGAAATGAAAAAACTATTTTTATCAATAGTAACTTAACAAAATAAACATAAATTTTTGCTTACCCTTAGAGCACCATAACATAGTCCATACAATAATGCTACTGCCACAATACTACAGATGAAACTGTAAAGTGCTGCAAGCAAGCTTGTGGTAGCTAGACATTTGGAAAAAAGAACATACATATTAAAATAGTATATAGATTTAGATCTTTACCTTAAATAGTCTTTACTAGTTATAATGATACTTAACATTTTTAAAGTCAAAATATTGAGAGGACTAGGCACAAAGTATTGTTGAAAAGTCTAGTATATCACTTAAAAATCAGAAAAATAAAATTACAATTTGATTATGAAGAATTCTTTGAAAGGTAAAAATGGATGAATGCATCATAAATGCAAATAATTCGGACAATAAAGAAGACTAAATAAACAGGGTGAAAGGAAAAACTAAAATGAAATGGTAGCAACATTTTTGTTATTTTATCCTCTGACTTTGGATGAGGCCCGTTCATTAATTTTATTGAAAAATTTTAAATGACTAAAGAACTATTTTAACTAAAAAAGCAGTACAAAGAAACAACAAAGTTAGCACCTTTTTAAAAGTTAGAACTAGATAGCAGATGAAACACTGATTATAAGGAATAATATTTCTTTTTTTTTTTAAGGAATAATATTTCTTCTTGCTAATCAAGTCATTATACCTCATAGAGCAATCAGTATTCTTCTCTCATTCTCACATTTTTCTTAAATTTTTTAAAGACAGAAAATTTATAATGAAGGAATATATTGTTCAACCACAAATTCTGGCTGAAAACAGGTATGATTCCTGCTCCTTCCTCCCCAAATCTTTTCCAATAAAACATTTTAGATTAAATATTGGTATTCCCTTTCTAAAAAACAAACCCCAAAAATACAAAAGAAAAAAGAAAACAAATACAAAACTGTATAAAAAATGTTATATTATCATTTCTCTTAGACTATTAGAGTTGTAGAGGGAAGGATACAATGTTTCATAAATGTGTTAAATCTATCTGATTTTACTATAAACTTAAAAACTACAAGCTTTATTACAATGGTATCTTATAATTTCTTACATAAGAAACTCTAATTACAGTAACTTTGGGACTTTAATTGAAAGATACATTTGCCTAAACTCAATTTTGGTCACTTTTGGACACAAAATATCTTACTTTAGATCTGAAAGTAAATTAAATTACATTAGAGACTATTCATTAGCACTGACTAATGGCTATCGAGACTTTGATTCTGTTCTCTCCAATAAATAAAATATACTTACCATTGCCACCAAAAATATGAATATCCAATTGTTCACAGAGGTACATCACAAACGTATTCACCTGAGGCAGGAGCCCAACAAAGAATACTATGGGGAAACATAGTGTGAACACTACTCCCCAAAACAAGAAATGACATAAAATTAAATTAATATAAAGATCTTTATATTAACATACCCCTCAATTTCTTTAAGTAAGGAAATCACTATCATCCTTTATGATTATTCTAAAATTTTAAGCTTCCTAAAAAAATATTTACTTCAGTTATTTTAAATGGGAACATTCATTAAATACACAACTAACAAGGGCATGTGCTTCACTTATTTTGCTTAATGAATATACTAAATAAACATTTTCTAAAACATTTCCATGACACTCATAGCTTTTAATTCTGAAACCATACTTTTTTTCTAGACAGAATATCTTAATCAAAACAGAATTATAGTGTGGGTATAGATCTTCCTTGATAGTGCATCCAGCAGCTAGTCTGACTCATCAGTGAATACTGCTAGTATACTAACAAATTAATGTTGATGATGTAAGACAATTTAAATATGACTCACCTATAACTAAATCCCTGGCAGACATAAGCAGCAGTGGATTGGTGAAAGCCATTCCATATAACTTGAACCTTGTTGTGGGAAGGTTTCTGCTACCATAATCCAGGAGCCAAATAAGACCACAACACAAACAGAAATAAACTGGTCTACTATAGGCTATGATACGATTGTGACCCTGGAAATGACAGAAAATAGTTTAGTTACTGAAAATAATTCATTTTATCAACAATATGCATGTTTGATATTACTATATAGCGTACATTTGTTAACTAAGTGCTTAAAATATATTCCCACTCATCTTTAAAAAATCCTCAAGTTTAAACTTATATCAATCAAATAGGGACATTTAGTTCAGCTAATCCAGCCCATGCCCTATTCAACAATTTTTAAGAACAAAGTGAGGAACAGAAATGTTAAATAATTACTCTATGCTCACATAGATAATACAGGGATTCCAATTTCCCTCCCTGAAATACAAACTACTCTTTCCTCACCCCCCCCCCCCCAGTCCCGACTTCCTTGGTTCCTTTCAATCCTTAGCAAAAATTCCACCTACTGCAGGAAGTTTTTACTTGTAAGTTGTTTACAAACAAACACTTGTTTACATGGTATCTTTCACTGGACTATTTGTTCCTTAAGGCAATGTCCTGTTTTGCCTTTCTGTGTTTTCTGACAGAGTAAGTTTGCAATAAATGTCATGTCCTTGGGCACCACTTGCTCTTTCCACTCCAGAGGTTTGGACTAAATCATCTCTAATAGTCTGCCCAACCTTATGGACTAGAATCCAAACTTCTTAAATCTTTAGTCTTTCTACTGTACTAAAAAACTTCCCAGAGGATGGACAAAGGAAAAGAGAAACTTCTAGCTATCTATCTTTTTCACCTCTTAGTGATTCTTTAGAAAGAAATGGACAAAGCAATCAAAATGAATAGATAAAATTCGTGGTAGCTACTATTATACAAAGTTGAAGATACATAAATATAAAAATGAAACACTTCTTGATCACAAGGAGGGTAAGATTCTCTCAGGGAAGAACATAAATTTTGAAATGTAATGTTTCATCTAGACAACTCTTACTTAATTGACAATATTTATCCCAAATATCAGCAAATTGTTGGGAGCTGATAACAATCTCTCAATGGCATTTCAAGGAATATTTCATGACTCATCAGTGAGGTGGTAGCATTGTGAGCCTTCATTTAGGCACTGACACTAAGGCAAGCTTGGTAAAATGCTATATTTTATGTGGATATTCATGGATATTAATCACTTACATGTCTAGGTGAAGAAGAATCTGGCTGAACACTCTGAAAAGGAAACAAAGAATCAGATTAGATAAATTACATCCTTGAGGTTATGCCCACTTTAGGAACATTTTTCACAATTTAATTTACACATTGGTGGCATAGTGGATATATAATGACGCACATGGTTTGGAAGTTCTAAATTCAAAGCTTGCTTCACAGACTGACTTAGCTGTTTGACCCTGGGCAAGTGACTTAACCTAATCAATTTCCTCATTTGTAAAATTGGGATAATAATAGAAATAATGAATCATATATTAATTGATATTAATTCAGATATATTAAACTGGTTACACAAAATTGAACAGTAGTGTTGGTATCAGTGCAAATGTTAAATTGTCACATGGATGCTAGCTATTACCTGTTAGGATTACCAGGTGAGAACTCAGGTTGTCTGGACAGTGACAAGGTGAGAACTCAGGTTGACTTGACAGTTCTCTGGCTCAGACCTTTGGTTCGGGCCTTTAAAGGGAGTTTACACCTTAGGAATTCTAAGAGGAGCAAGTTCATTGGTTGAAGTAAAGCCCTTGCGTTATCCCACACCCATTCTCTGGGAGGATAAAAGAAGGGCAGCATTGGGTCTGAGAGAATCGACTCTGGGATAAAGTTTTGACGCTAGGCAGGCTGAAAGGAGACCTGTCTGATTTGAGGAAGGACAAGAGTTGGAGGAGATTCAGAGCTCCCAAGAAATTTGCACACAAATCTCCTCCCAGAGAAGGATTATAATTGAGCAGACAACCAGACCCTCACAATTCAAGAACATTACAATTACCATTTAAAGATTTATCAATTTCTCATATCATTATTCAACCTTCAACTATCACTTGTTTAACAATTTGTCCATTTTTATAACTTGCCCCAGACTCCTTCTAAAGCTCCACATTAGCATTTCTAGTTTCCTACTACACATAGCTTTTCTGTTCCCACTTCAAACTGTGACTCTACTTGAACACACACAGAAAGAGAGGTAATTCTGTGATCGATGAGACCATAGGCATCATTATATATATATACATACATGCACATACATACATATATACGCATATATATGTACACACACCCACACACACACCCCACTCCCCTCTCTGCACTCTCTGCCTAGCCAAGTCAATTTGATGCTGTTTCTCACACATACTCCACTTTCCAGCCCATAGTTTTGTGCAGTCTCCCTCATGTATGGGACAACTCCATTCTGACCATAACCTCTTAGAATCTTTAGTTTCTTTCAAAGTTCAGCTCACAGTATACCACTTCTACAAGGACTTCCCTCCCTGACCATGACAGGGGGTAGTGGTAGTGGTGGTGGTGGTGGTGGTGGAAGGAGGTTGTTATATACGGGATAAAATCCTATAATTTATAGAAATTTCAAAAATTAGCTATCACATTTTATTTACTTATTTATTTTGCTGGGGCAATTGGAGTTAAGGGACTTGCCCAGAGTCATACAGCTAGGAAGTGTTAAGTGTCTGAGATCAGATTTGAACTCCGGTCCTCCTGAATTCAGGGCTGGTGCTGTATCCACTGCGCCACCTAGCTGCTCCATAGCCATCACATTTTTGAAGCACCCTGAAATGTATTCCACTCAAACTAAACTGGAAGCAATTCCAAAGACATGAATTTAGATTCTCTCCTATTTATTCACTCCCTCAATAAAATAACATTTATTAAACCTTAGGGCCAAGCCCTATGCTAAGCAATGGGGTGAGAAATACAAAATACAAATGCAAAGACAATCCTTATTCTCTTAGATTCTAATTAAGGAAATAACACAGACAGGAGTAGTAGCTAGGGAGAAACTCCTTTGTCCACAAAATGTAGGAATATAATTAGTTACTGGGGTTATCCTCAAATGCCCTTTTTCCCATCACATTCAGGGCCCAATTTTCACATGTCCCCAAAATCAAGTGAATACAAAACTCTTTGACCCAGCAGTGTTACTACTGGGCTTACATCCCAAAGAGATCTTAAAGAAGGGAAAGGGACCTGTATGTGCAAGAATGTTTGTGGCAGCCCTTTTTGTAGTGGCCAGAAACTGGAAACTGAGTGGATACCCACCAACTGGAGAATGGCTGAATAAATTGTGGTATATGAATATTATGGAATATTATTGTTCTGTAAGAAATGACCAACAGAATGATTTCAGAAAGGCCTGGAGAGACTAACATGAACTGATGCTGAGTGAAATGAGCAGGACCAGGAGATCATTATATACTTCTACAACAATACCATATGATGATCAATTCTGATGGACGTGGCCATTTTCAACAATGAGATGAACCAAATCAGTTCCATTTGTTCAACAATGAAAAGAAGTAGCTACACCCAGCGAAAGAACTATGCGAAATGAGTATGAACCACAACATAGCATTTCCACTTCCTCTGTTTTTGTCTGCTTGCATTTTTTATTTCCTTCTCAGGTTATTTTTACCTTATGTCTAAGTCCGATTTTTCTTGTGCAGCAAAAAAACTGTATGGATATGTATACATATATTGTATTTAACATATACTTTAACATATTTAACATGTATGGATACGCCGGCTATCTAGGGGAGGGGTGAGGGGAAGGAGAGGAAAAGTTGAAAAAGAGGGTTTTGCAAGGGTCAATGCTGAAAAATTACCCATGCATATATCTTGTAAAAAGCTATAATTAAAAAAAAAAAAAAAAAGAATTGAAAGCATATATAGTAATCACCTTGTGGAGTTTAAACTTAATCCTCTTAGTAATGGGGAAATGGTGAAGGCTTTAGAGTTACACTATAAATATACTATATCTAGAGGCAGGAAGACCAATGAGGAGGCTACTACAATACTTCAGTCATGAGGAACTGAGTTAAGATGACAATAGGAACAGAAAGGAAAAGACATATTTGAAAGACATTTCACTCACAGAATCTCATCACAGAACTTAATGACTAAAATAAGAAGGGATCATGTCAAAGATGAGAGAGTTTGAAAGCCTACTTGACAGGATAATACCTTGAAGAAAAAATGCGAAAAACAAAAATAGTTAAGTCAAGACAGGAAATATATGTTTGTAAGGAGAAAGTCCTGTTTTAAAATTATTGAGTAGGAGGAGATAAAAGGCCATTCCAGTGCCTAGTAGGTGGCAAGAGACATAAAATAATACTTGATAGACAAGATTAAGGCAGAAAATAAAAATGGATAAAATATAATTTTAAAATAGTAAAAATTTAGTAAGTAATCAGAAATATGGATTAATTCACTAAAAAAGTAACCATGGAAAGACAAAAGTGACAAGGATTAATCCAGAAAAACTTGGCAAAAAAGGGGGGAAGCAATCAGGGGAGAGAAATGTAGTAAGAAGTAAATGAGAATCTGAATACAGTCCATCTAGGGAAAAGTTTTTAAATGGAGGAGATGATTTAGACACAGTGGTCCTCAGACTTTTTAAATAGGGGGCCAGTTCACTGTCCCTCAGACTGTTGGAGGGCTGGACTATACTAAAAATAAAAACTCACACTGTCTCCGCCCCTCAGCCCATTTGCCATAACCCAGTGAGCCGCATAAACATCCTCAGTGGGCCGCATCTGGCCCACGGGCCACATCTGGCCTGCAGGCCGCAGTTTGAGAACCCCTGAGTTAGAGGATCAAATGCTGCTGTCATCATCAAAGAAAGAACAATAAGAAAAGGTTTCCAAAACTAGTAATTAAGGGATTACTAGTAATTTCAGAAAGAAATCAGATTGAAGCAGAATAATCAGTAAACGGAATTGAGAAAATGGAGACAAAAGACATGTATCATCTATTTGAGAAAACTGCCAGCAAAAATAGGATGATAATAATAACAATTGACAATCTATAAGTAACCTTGTTACAATAATTTGTGAGATAGGCAATATATGTGTTATCATTATAATTATAGGTGAGGAAATTGAAGTGCTGAAAAATGAAGTAAATTGCCAAAAGTCATACAGAACTGGACCTATGTTTTCAGTTCCACCAGAGTATATGCTCTTTCCACTATACCATGCCATCCAACTGAAGGCTAGGAGAGACTCATTTAAGTGAAAAGAGAAAAGACCCAAAAAGATATATATTAAACTACTACTACTGAAACAAGGAAAAGAATAAATTAAAGTGGGTGGGATTTTTGTAATCAATGACAAATGAAAAGACTCAACAGCTGGAAAAGGGAGATAAACATGGAACAGATAATGATCAGTTTGTTTTTTGTTTTTTGAACCTGTGGTTTTCTTTGTGTGGATAATTCCCAGTGTGCATACTGCATATATATACAAATAGGAAATATGGACAGTAGGCCAGAGCACCAATACTTTGAACAAAAGAGTTGTTTCCTACCTCCCAATACGTAAGGCTAGAGGAAAATCCTGATCTCAGTTCTTACATACAAATTCAGCTTTCTATCCACCATACCATGTTGCCATTTTTTTCCTTTTTTTTTCTTTGTTAAAGCTTTTTATTTTTCAAAACATAAGCACGGACAATTATTAAACATTAATGCTTGCAAAACCTTATGTTCCAATTTTCCTTCCTTTCCCCCATGTCCTCCCCTAGATGCTGCCATTTTAAAATTTATTATTATTTTATTTATTTATTTTTTTTTGGGCTGCGACAATTGGGGTTAAGTGACTTGCCCAGGGTCACACAGCTAGGAAGTGTTAAGTGTCTGAGACCAGATTTGAACTCAGGTCCTCCTGAATTCAGGGCTGGTGCTCTATCCACTGCGCCACCTAGCTGTCCCCAGTGCCATTTGTTTATGCTGAATTTGGTTGTAACCAGAGGGTCTGCCATTATACATGACAGCAAAAGAGCCAAAAGTTTAAGTCAAACTAAGAGAACAAGGTTAGAGATTTAAAACTAAGGAGGAGACTCATTCATATAAAGTCATGGAAGTTATGGGCTAAAAAAAATTCTCTTCATGAATTGCTTGGATTATTTTTTTTCTCACCTGGCTTCTATACTCTCAGGAAGAGAAGAGATAATTTTTAAAATACCTACATGCTAGTCTTCTACATGGATAATTCTAATTAATATTTGAAATTTTCATTATCCTCATCACTCTTTACTAAAAACTCTTGGGAATCTGCAAGATCCCAAACTTAAATGGAATCTAGATCTAATACTACTTCTTTGCTTGGCAATACTTTGTTGCTAAATCTAAATAGAGGATTTCCTTTTGTAAGTGCAAGAGGAAGGAGAGGAGAAATGATATTACTGGAGATTGGATTTCAAAAAAATTCTTTATTTTTACATTCCAAATTTGGCATTTATGTCCAGAACTCTCTGAAAGAGAGAGAAAAAAAAAAAAAAAAAGCCCAGGCAGATAAGACAGTAACAGTACTCTCAATGATTTCTCCTCAGCTACATGAAGCACAATGATTCTAATCCTGCTAAACAGTCCCACTTTGAAAAGGGAGGAGAAAATAGGAAGAGCTTTACATAAATAGAGTTGAGAAAGTAAAACAGATGAGTGTGTGTTATCTCTAATACTTTATCTTTTCTGAAAAGACCAACTTAATTTGGCATAAACCAATTTATTTATTTGAGAAATATTTGCTATGTCAAAGTAAAAAAATTGTAGTAGAGGAAATATTTTGAAATCTCCATTTTCTGTAGTTTCATTGCAGACATATCCTTGTGTGGAGTAAGGTATGGTGAAGAACTTACAGATTAAGCACATATTGATCAGAGACTGCTAGCTAACATAAAATCAGGCTTATAAGGCCTCAGTCACGTGAAGGCCTAGGCTGCATTCCTTTAGCCAAATAGGGATTAACTTATACTTGGCAGAAGAAGCTATAAATCACATTGCCAGCTGCATTCCACTGAGCAAATATGACCAATCACAACCTATGGAGGGTGGGATTTTGAAGGTTCTTTGTCTGAAATGTATAAAAGTCGTAAGCATCTTCAAGGGAGTGGCTCTCTCCTGCTGTGAATCTGGCTCACAGACCAGGACAGGGTCCGCTTCTCAAGATTCTAATAAATAATTCTGCTTTTCTATGAGTGATCTCTGAGTAGTCATTTTTGGATAGGATTTTCTATCCCTCACATCCTCAAACCATAATTCCTGAATGTTTTTCTTTATACAGTTATGGGTTAATGAAATCGGTGCCTGTCACCTCTCAGAATGATGAAATTGATTAATTCGTTCTGTTGGTTATTAAAGGGATGGTGATGGTGATTAATATACTACCAAGGAGCAGGGGGTTCTATTTCTTTGTTGTATCTTTGGCACTGAAAGAGATGAGGTGAGATCTTTCAAGACAGTTGTGAAAATCGAGTAAGGCTTCACCTATTTCAGAGTTTCAGTAGGCCTGAAGGACTTTGAGCATGGATCCAAAGGCATACTCTAAGTCCCCTTCCTACTATATTCCCATGACATCATTTTTTCCCTATTTCAATCAAATATAGGCAACTATGTACTTATTGGTCAAATTCAATTTCTTGGGTAGTTCCTACATTTAGAATGTAATCAGCCAATGAGGATGAGGGTCAATGGTGAGAAGGGTTATTTGTGTTAGGAATTAAAATGTTAACCCTGCCCCCAGGTGGTGCTTCCTCCCTTCCACCATCTGCTTGATGGACACCCTTCTCTCAAGAATGTATAATAAACTTTGCTTTGCTTCTAGAGATCTCTCCAGCTTTTTTATTAACTGGTGACCTCTCATCATTTCTGAACCACACAGCATTACAGCAATTCTAAGCCTACTGAGAAAGCACCCTTCCTACCAATCCCCCTTTTTAAAATATTAAGATGTCATGTTTTTTATATATTATCCTTGCTTTCACCTCAACAGAACATCTTATCTATAACTTAATCGAATCTAAAGAGACTATGCCCTGTACAGATCATTCTTACTGAAAGATTAATCAGTTTCTAAAATGTTCTAAAGGCTGACCAGACTAGGATAGGATTTCCCTAGAAACTGATTAAGTTGATCAAAAAGCAAAAATGTATCATTTACTAATTCAATAAAAGAGCTATTTTGAGTTAACCAAATTGAAAGAAGACTCTTTCTAGGAAGTGGCAAAAGATGGATTAAGCAGTTTTAGTAAAATAGTTCTCTGGGATATGCAGGAAATTACTTTATCAAGATCAAAATTGTTAACCTAAAATTTGTATTTATGTGTGAGCAAACAATGTGGTTTCTCAGAGACTATCCCCTAAAGTAGGTGAAGCCTTAGGCCAGGCTGGGTCCTCAAACTACAGCCGTGGGCCAGATGTGTTGGCTGAGGACATTTATGGGGCCCACCGGGTTATGGCAAAATCAGATCGGAAGTGAGGTTCGACCTAAACTTCCATTAGCAATGCACACTTCTGGCACTGGGCTGAGGTGGCAGAGACAGAGTATCTGGCCCTCCATCAGTCTGAGGGACAGTGAACTGGCCCTCTATTTAAAAAGTTTGAGGACCACTGCCTCAAGCCTTAGTTTCAATTTCCTAGAAATCATGTGATCTTAAAATTGTAACTTTGCTTGCTTACCTCATTTCTAGTAGGCCCATTGTCACCCCACCCAGCATATAAGTTACAGCAAGAGCCAATCAAGACAAAATGCTTTGCTTAAGGGGAAGTTTTGGGAGGTTGGGTAGTACTTGTCTATTTAACCACACTATTTCTGGATCCAGCTATCCTCATTCTGACTTACAGAGTGCAGACTGCCTGCTTCTCACAAGATTCTAATAAAAATTTTCTACTTTCAATTTGAGATATCTCTGCTCAATCTGGGTTGGGGTTAATCTGGGTTGGCTCTGTCAATTTGGGTTGGGGTCTCTGTACCCCATATACTTCTATATTTCATCTTGAGTATGCAATTTTTGTTTTTGAGCTTTATACACTTTACCTAGAGGAATAGTCAGAAAACTTTTTGAAGGCAAGATAAATCTCTGTCCTGTTAAATTTCTTTCTCGAGATGTTTAGGATAATTTAACTAACAAATTTATTTCTGGAAGATGTGTGGTAAAAATAAAGGGTACTGAGAACTTCTACAAGACAAATACATATATATTCTCAGCTTAAGTTAACAGGTTCCCAACTGGTCAAAACATACATAAATGGAGATTGTGAGATATTACTTGGAAGAAAAAAGGCAAGTCAGGATTATTTATATTGCTGCTTTTAATTAATATTCAAGCAATTCTTGCTTTTTTTCCTTGGACACTTCTAGAAAACAGCATTTTAAGGAAGTACATTTACATATTAACATTTATTTTTAGATTTTTAATCCTTCCAAAAGCCAGCTGCCCAATTTAACTTTAATATCCAAGTAAGCTAAACCAAAAAGTTAGCATTTCACTATGAATCCATATATGCATATACATTTGTGTACACACACACACACACACACACACACACACACACACACACACACACACACACCACTCTGTATTTTACCTATCTCTAGAAATAAAAAGGGAAAAACTGGATACCTTAAGTAGTGAGTACTGACAACTGGCTATCACCAGGCAGAACTGGAAGACCCAGATGTCCCTAAAGAAGCCTTGTATAAGGAGGACAGATCCCAAAAAAGCAACAAGAATAGCCAGGATGACAGACAACACATTTTCTAGTATTTCACGATTCCTGAAAAAAAAAAAAAATTTAAACTGAGTAAAAAAAAAATAATTTATAAGTTCTAGAAACTAAGACAAGGAAAAGGAAGAGAAATTATTAATATAAAGGTATAATATTTAGTTAAGATAAATTATAATGTATATACCATATACATTATATATATGCTATATATAATTATAATGTATAAATTACATTCTAAATTAGCTAACATTTTTAAAGAAACCAATAAAATTAGCATGTTTTATGTTAACCTAAATAATAAAATGGGTATGTATTATATTAATCTAAATCTGCTATGCAGGAATATTACTTTTTAACACAAAAAAATTAATTTCACCTCTTATTCATTTCTTATTGAAATTCTTTCATTTTAGAGGGCATGCCATTTATCAAAATAAATGCTGAGAGCTTAAAAGTCTAAAAATGCTAAGCAGGTGATCAAAAGAAGTAAAATCTGAAAACTTAATTCTTAAAATATACTTTATTGGAAGATTGAATGTAATGCTATGTTAAAAACCTCATTACATAAAATTAAATTTGACCTTTTTCTCTTTGTATTAATTCAATTTAGAGTAAAATCAAGTTTCATCACATTATACAAAAATTATAAGAATATTACTTGATAGAACATTGATATTTTCATCATAAATAATTATGATAGACATTACAATAAATAAGATATCATAATAAAACACAATTAACATATTAGTGATGATAGCCAGGACATGTGATGGGTTCAGAAAGAAACTAAAGACATTAATAATTATTTTTCATGTAAACTACAAGATACTCATAAAAAATTCAATAATTTTGAATCTTTCATCATTCCATTTTAATTTATAGTTTTTACTCACTTGGCTTTGGCTACCAACAACAGATATGAGGCCTCCTAATCATTCCACTAAGTTCAAAAGGGCATCTTTTGCTATAAAAGTAAACTATGTCACCCTACATATTCCAATCTATTCTATTTGCTACATCTATATTCTTGTAGCTTGCTATTAAGGGAAAATATTTAACTGTATAACTTCATGCTAGTTATAACCATCTCTTGTGAAGGAGCTAATAATTGGTTGTTTCATTGATAGATTTATCCTTTCTGATCCTGCCTACTTAAAATAGTCATAAGACAATTTTTAAACGGATTTAGGATAACTATAGAAATATGGGGAGCCACAACATCAGTATTTGAATATGATGAAAATATTCCCATTGATTCTTCTATACAGACTAAGCATATTTAGAAATGGACAAGACTTTAAACAACATCTACTCCAATCCTCTCATTTTATAGATAAGGAACCTGCAGTTCAAAAAAGTTACATGATTTGTCTATGGTGATTGAGGTAACTTAAGTGATAAAGTCAGGATCTGAACTCAAACTTATTGTATATAACATTATACCATCAAGAGTTTATGAAATGACCAAAATCTGTTAAGACACTATTCTAGTCACTGAGAACAAAAACAAAAATGAAACAATTCCTCCTCTGAAAGAACTTACATTTTATTTGAATGCTTCTATCCCCTATGATAGTTTATTTGTAATCAAAGAAGGCCTCTATTTTTATTACAAAGAGTAAAGATAGATATAACTTACAAATTACAATACATTCTCACCTATCAAAAAGGGCTAAAAGAGTAAGTCTGTCAAAGTTAATGCCAATCCAAAGTTGGGGCAGAATCCAAAAACGATAGTAGTGTTCTACTTTTTGGGCAGCTTCTTCTTGTGGTGGCATATGTTCCTGAAGATCAGGGCTTAAATCTATATCTTGTTGTTCCAACAAATCTGGATCAATGGTCAACAGTCTATTCAATCGAATCTGGGGAAGAGAGAGCTATAAGAAGATTAGCATTGGAATCATATACTAGTGATAATATATCCAACTCACAATTCAATACCTGACTATTCAGTTAAAGACTTTGGATAATCAAAAATAATCTAGTTTCATTTATTTTGTTCCTTAGAAAACTCCTGCCATTTGTGGGTTATGTCTCTCATTGTTAGTAATTCAAGGAAGTAAGGACCAGAAAGTTATTAAATCTCTATTAAAAAAATTATTTTCAGTAAAAGGCTTAAAGATTTAATGAAAGGTTTGTAGCTTGCTATTAAGGGAAAATATTTAACTGTATAACTTCATGCTAGTTATAACCATCTCTTGTGAAGGAGCTAATAATTGGTTGTTTCATTGATAGATTTATCCTTTCTGATCCTGCCTACTTAAAATAGTCATAAGACAATTTTTAAACGGATTTAGGATAACTATAGAAATATGGGGAGCCACAACAGCAGTATTTGAACATGATAGTGTTTTTTGTTCATTTATGAATTTCTATTAAAATTTTCTGTTCACTAAAACCACTACAAAATCATTAGTATCCTAAAAATTCTTCTGTTCTAACTAATGATTATTTATAATGAAGATATAATGTCTCTTTAACATATAGCTGTGGCATTCCTCATAGCAAATCTCCCCTCACAAAGTTTCTAGAAATTCGTTTTAAGAAAAAGTTACAACTATGCTTTTCTCACAGCAATGTCTGATTTGATCAAATAATTTTTCTTTCTATAACTAACACTTTTTTGTATTCACAATACAACTCTCTTCTAGCTGAAATTCTCTTCCCTCTCTTTTTTGCTAATCTATCTTTCTCAAAATCCTTAAGACCTTGCTCATTACTCACCTCTTTTCTGTCATTAGCACCAATTAACCCGTATTATCACTACTGGATGGTTCTTCAGCAATTATATACACATCAATCAATTTCTTAAGCTATTCACTAAGCACTGTTCTTGGCACTAGGGCTGCAAAGATAACAAACAACTATCCCTAAAAAGCTTACATTCTATCTACACAGTAACTAGATGTATGTTAGCCTGAATTTGTTGCTTCATAAATTTTATGTGAATTTGTATTCTCCAACTAGATTTAAATCTGAGGACTAAGGAGAGGTCATTTATTACTTTTTTTTTTTTTTTTAATCTCATAAAGCCAAAATATAGTTCTGTTGCCATTCAGTTACATCCAACTATTTGTGATCCCATGGGCCATAGTATGTCAATGTTATCCATGGGATTTTCTTGGCAAAGCTACTGGAGTGGTTTACTATTTTAATTTTCATGCTCTTGAGTAAAAGTCTTTTAAGTGATATCACTATAATTCAGTAAATCATTATTACTTCTGCTAAAATCATAATACAAAAATTCTATTTGTGAGCTTGTACATTTAAAAATTTTACTACACATTTCAAAAACTGAATTTAGAAAGAAAGTGAATCTTTTTAAATCTCCACATCAACCTTTAAATGTTATTGATCTACAAATAAGTGTAAAATGCATTTATAAAATAATGCTATAAGAACAAATAGAGAGATAAGAACAGAAAAATTTTATTTTCCAGAATTCACTTGTATTTCACCAAACCTCAAAATTGCATTAACTTGTAAATCCAAATAAAAAAACCTACCACATCATGGGGATAAAATCGAACTGAGGTAGAACTGGATACATGAGAGTCCGTGTCACTAAAATAAAATGAAAACATTTAAGATTATAGTTTTTGTAAGCAATCCTCTGGAAATTAGATATATGCTTATAGTATATAATGATTTTGCCATTTGCAAGTTTCAACACACAGTAATTTTATAAACAAATACATGATTCAAAATTAATTTCCATAGTTCAACTACTTTCATATTTTAAATGTCCAAGCTAATTCTGACTTTTATAGTACGACTTTTTTCTCTCTGTCAGGTTAAAACAATTAAATATTTCCATTTCCTCTATACTCTGAATCTACACACAATACTAATTTAATCAAAAGTTTTATTAATTATAATATACTACTAGGTCAGTTAGAAAAGGAATTAAGTCACTATAGTGTTCTATAAAATATACTCATGAGGCATAATAAAGTAGTTATATAGGGCTCTTAAGTCTTCTATTCTTTTATTTTACTAGTGAGGAAACAAGAGGCCCAAAGAAGTTAACTGATAGAGGTAATATAGAGCAGAACTAGAGCACTATGCCCTCTAATTCTAAATCTAATGTTCTTTCTACTATACTATGAAGTCTCTCACATGGTTGGTTCTAAGTGGTCAAATGACCTTAGAGCAGAAAGGTGATATAATAAATGGTGGTACACTAAGGATTCTGATTTAAGACAGAAGGAACTTGGGTTTCATTCTAGCTTCTCATATGTTACCATAAGCAAATGACAATCTTTCTAAGCTTCAGTTTTCTCTGTATAAAACAGCAATATTTTATAGTTATTTTATAGGCTCAAATGGGATAATGTATGCAAAATTCTTAAGAATCCTACGGAAATGTCAGTTATTCTAAGACTGGTTTAATAACCTTCTAATAAAGCTGTTTTAATTTGACCACACATAAACACTCTTCAATGATATATAATCTTAAAGAGCATTAAAATGAAGTTCAACAGAAAAAAGACAAGAGCTTCAATCTAATCTCAATCACTTAAATAACATCCTCATTCTATACGTGAGCAAAATAATTTAAATGGTAGCTTCATTCACTAGGGAAAGGGTAATTGAGAGGAGGCAAAAAAAAACCAGACAACTTTGCAGTGATTCTAAATCTGAGAAATCCTGATTAACAATGATAACTAGTTTATAGAAACAAACACCTGAAATATATTTCAAACTCATTCCTAATTTGAAATTCTTTTCTTTATTCAAAATTCAGCTCATTTGCCAATTCCTCTAAGAAACCTCTGATCTTCCTGGCAGAAAGTTGTCCCTCCATCTCCTTTTTGCCCCATGACACAATTCTCTGTATTCTTATTTGTCTACATGTCATATCTCCCTAATAGGAGATAAAAATCCTTTCAGGGTAAGGACGATATCTATTTTTCATGTAGCACCTAGTTCTTCCACAGAGTAAATACATAATAAAATTTGTAATTGAAACTTAATTTGCACCCTCCCAATTGCCATCATTTTTTTGCATTTCATTCCTAAAAACTAAATGTGAAAAAAATCCCCATTTTCAGAAATAGTCCACCTTCTACTTGTCATATAAAAGTCTAATTATTTTATTAAAAAAAACAAAAACAAAAACACAAAACACACTTGACAGTCCTCAGAAGGAAATGTGATTTCAAAAAGAGAATACATAAAAATGGTTGATGACATGCAATTTAAAATATTTTATTGTAAAATTTTAATATAAATACAGTTTAGCATAAACTCAGGAAATATAGCTAACTTCTGAAACCATATCACAAAAGAATTCCCCTGCACAAGAAAAAATATAAAGAAAAATTTGAATCCTGAATCTAACTTTTTTTTAAAATACTTTCCTCCAATTTCCAAGGAAAGTGTTTCTAGTTTAAAAAAAAAAAAAACTGGAAAATAAGCTCTGACAAATTAACTAAATCTACACAAATATAAAGATTTATTTTATATCCACATTTATGATTCAAGGCTTAGAAACTTTAGTTCAAAGCATTTGGCTACAAACAAAAAAGACAAGTGATATTGATTTGAAACTGAATTTGCACACACCAGATGTTGGATGCTCTTCTTGCTGCTGGTTCAAAATTCACAAGTGACATGTCACAGCCACCAGTCTCATAAAGTGTAGAAGAGAACTTACCTACCAAAAAAAAAGGGGGGGGGGAGAAAGGAAGGGATAGGGTGAAGACAAAAGGTCATTAGAATATGGGTGCAGCTTCCACTTCCCCCTTTTGCCCTATAATTTATGTAACTATAATTAAGATAAAAATAAAATATAAAATTCTAAAGGTTAACTATTTCATAAATCATCAGAATATAAAATTTAACGTGATAACAAATGGAAAAGACTATCATATAAGACAAAACTTCAACATATATAAAATGGAACCAAAGTAAATACACAGTCAGTTTTGCAGTTGTTTCTAAAATGGACTTATCTCTAATTTAAATCTATCCTATTCAGCACAACAAATCTAGATAGAATCAAGTGAATTTAATATTCCTTAGAAATGATCATAATTAATTTGCCAATGATGTTAAGAGGCAATTATGTTGCAAGGCTGCTTCAATCTCAAATAATAAAATTCCAAATTAACTTTGCTGCTCATTAATTTAGAGCTTTGTAAGAATAGTTCAACAAAAGAACAATTAATTATGCTAATATCACATTAGTTAATAGATTAAAATTACTTAATAGCATAGTAATTTTCTAACCACTGTAAGATGATTAGAAATTTAAGAAAATTCAGCAAAAATAATTATTCATCATAATATAAGCCAATCCAAAAACTGCCCCAAAATACACTCAGGGGAAAAAACCCACAATTTTTAAATGACAATTGTCTTAAGTGGATTATTACATTTTAAAAACAAATGACTATGAACTTGGCAGACATCAAATTGTTGTGTTGTCTTGGAAATTTGCTTAAGTAAAAAAATACTGCTCTAAATAATAATCTGAAAGATTTTCAGGTGCTCAAAAATTGTTAGTGTTTAAGTAATTTCCCCCATTTACAAAGTGAAGGAACTCCCTCTCATAAAGACATATCAAAAAGGCTTAAGATAAAATCATGGTCCTCTGAGATACAGAGAGTGGCCAATGAATAGTAGCCAATAAGGACAAGAGACTGGACTTAACACTTCAAATCTTGACAGTAAAATCCGTTTTCTATCCACTAAACCAAACTGCCTATTGCTCTAATCTGAATATACTCAAAAAAACCAATCCTTCAAACCCAAAAAAGATATAATGCAATACTCCTCTCTCCTCAGTTTCCAATTATAAATCCCTGGATTCTTAGGTGGTGGTGTCTAATTTGAAAGACTGGGATATTAATGGAGTCTTATTTAAGTAACACGATTTTTTAAACAGTAAAGTGAGGATAGCTAAAAACAAGTTCAACTCTCTTTTCTCTTTCTCCTGGCTATAGCAATCAAGATTATTAAACATGATTTTTTTTTTTAATTACTTAAAAAAAAAAAAAAAACACCACCAAGCACTTTTTATGTAAACTTTAACCAATCATTTTGTTTCCATGAAGTCCATCCTGCTCCCATTATCTACTGTATCATCCACAAATGAAGGTCAAACTCCTAAAACTGTCTTATCAGCATGATAGGGATATTTAATTCATCACATTAAACAACAGACCCCACTTCTCTGCACAGGTGATCTAGGCACAGTTTAGCCTCACAAATAACAAGACAAAAGTAATCTCATTATCCTGTATTATCATACTCCACATCCGGCTTTCCCATCATGTAACTGCTGACATAAACATAATGCACATGTGAGTTTGTTCCTAAGAACCCTCCCCAATTCTTTATATTTCATCCTAAATCTCACTATTTTCTCTTTCCTTTTAAAATTGCCATTTACTCAAAACCTGTGACTAAATCATTTTTGGATTTTGCCCAGGAACCTTTTTCACATCAATAAAAAGATACTTTTAACTACAAGAATGCCTCTGAGTTCTTCACATTTAGAACTGATTTCCGACTATTTGATACTTCACTTTTACTTTGAACCTTGAGCCAAGGGCCACGGTAAGCTTTTCAAGCCAAGGTATCCTTCATAATAAAACTTTCTTGAATAATAGATCTCTTAGGTTAGGAGGAAAGTTGTTGTTTTGTTTTGTTTTGTTTTCCCCAAATTCCATAAAGGAATGATTATCCATTTTGTGGCATATCCTCTTGGCTTTAAACACTTTATTTACATATCAGCAGCCAGAAAATGAACAGAAGAACTAACTGAAACAGAAGTCAGTCTGTCTACTTCCCAGCAGTTTTAATGAAAGTTGTTTTGTTTTATTTGGGGAAGAGAGGGGGAAAAAAAGTGCAACAACTGAATAGTAGGATAATGAAAAATGAAATTCAAAAAAATTTTTTGGATAACATTAAAAAACTAGAGATTACATGTAAATTATTATCATTACTATTCCATGCAACATTTGTTCTCCCATTGGCATCAGATAATTAAGAGCTAGTCAATCTATCAATTGGCTTTCATCTTCCAAATTATTGATCAAAATTTATAGTTGACATGAATATTCACAAATATAAAATAATTCAAATATAAAGAAAATGTCTAAACTGAAATGATAAAACAGTATGTATTTTGCACTTTGAAAATAAATTTTAATATAAAATAATATAATTTGAATATTTAAGAACTCCATGGTAATATGAATACAGAGAATATGTGATAAGAGAACTATCCAGCAATGTTCCTCAATATTTTTATTTTATTTTATATATTTTTAAAGTTAAAAAAGAGATTATTAACACATAAAGGGAGGATCAGTTGGTGGGTCCCTGCCTGAGATAATAAAGGATTGAGACTGAACACTGATTTTATAGAGAGAAGAAAGCATCTTCCATATAAAAGTAAAAGTTTTTTTATTAGATCATGAAAGCATGAAAAAGTAGGTTAGTGCCACCTTAATTCTTCCCTAAGTAATTTTGATTGGCCTACCTCTCAGACAGGGAGATAGCAAAGTAAGCAACTGCTGCCTTATTACTTTCAATGAAGAGATGAGATTAGCACCAAGGAGGTACCATTAAGGCTCTTTCCTGAAGGACAGTCCTCCTCAAAGTTAAACAAAGTTAAAGATAGGGTCACTTAAGAATATCTCTGATTTTACACAATTTACTATCTTTGGTACTAACTAGAAGGAAATCATGGAGAAACATCACAATCAGATCAATACTGTTCTATCCTCAAATGCATCATCCTAATCTCAGTTGTTTGTGCCAAATCAAATTGAGTATCATTAATGGCTACAAACTAAGGGACAAATTAAAATAGAAAACAAGTATAATGTTTTCTAGTTTTTTCCATGTTTCCTTCAAAGTCCTAAATGCTAAAAAGACTAAATTATGAGATTAAGTCATAATCTCACACATAATTTAATGAAACAAATTTTGTTAAGTAGGCTCTAGTAAACTAAAACAAGTTACAGATTAAACTACTTGACAGAATTCAGCATGTATTAAATTGAGAGGAGAGATTTACATATCACCTAAATCATAGAAGAAACTCAAGATTTCATAATGGTATTTGATCAGCATATTGCCTTAATCCCAAATAGAAAATGTATTCTGCATTAAATTCTGATCTACCACAATTATCCTATTAGAAGAACAAATTGCAATTTAAATGAAACATATTACAACAGTTTCAAGCCAAACCTCAACCAAATTAAATCTGAATTTATAATTCCCAATAAAAAATTGCTAAAAATCTCACTTCTCCCAAAATTTAGGTGATTTAGCTATACTTTATCTAAATAATTAAATTCTGTTGAATCATTTCAAACTACCTATGCTTATTCTCTACTAGTCTACTATTAGAATAAAATGTATCACCTTAGAGGTAGAGGAGGGAGGAGTGTACTGCTAACACTCAATCTTAATCCTAGCTGTAAAACTCAAAAATCCACTAAATTGTTTCATCACTTACAAAAAACTTTAAAACCTTTAAACCACAATTTGGAAATTTACAGTAAAGTTACAAATTTTGGTCTATAGTTTAAAATGCCATACGAAAGAGGAAAAAAGATGATTCCCTCTCTCTCTCTCCCCCCTACCCCTGCCTTTTCCCCAAAACTCTGCAATCTACAACTTGACCAAGGTTGTAAAGGTAGAAATAATCTCCATCACTAATAGCTGGGAGAGAGGTTTTTGAGATTCTGCCCTTTTAAGCTACCCTTTTCTGTATTTGTCTCACAGCAGTTGTTTTTTGTTTTTGTTTTTTTAATGGGTGGAAGTGTTCCTCTTCAAAGTTCTCCTAAAGAAAAAGACCTTGTATACACTAGAAAACTTCTGAAGTAAAAGTTCCATCTAGCCCACCTTCTCTCCTTCTGGAAGAATGCTACAGTCTTCTTTCTTTCTTTCTCTTAGGCTTTAATTTTTTCAAGTTTTGTTTTAACATTCACAGTTGGCATTAACCAAAAGTCCCATATTCATCTGTCCAATTTATTTCCCACAATTATAAATCTTGATTACCAAGTCTCATCTATGCTGGACATTCCCTATCAAACTAGCAGTCTTATTTCCTTTCCTAGCATTTAACAGCTTGCCTAAGGGGGAGTTAGCAGGGGACTTATTCTGCGCCAATCTCATATTAATACTTATACCTCCATTAGTTTTTCTGTTCAGGGCAACCTAACATTGGACCAGTACTCACCAGCTGCCCTTGTCTGCTCCTTCGTCATATGTTAATGAATGGATTTGAGACTTATTTTTACTCATCTTCCTGAGTATGGGGGAAATTACCATGGCTAATCACCAGGGGAGTCTCACTCAGACCACCTCTTAGGCCAAAACCTGAGTACAGGCAGGGGAAGTGTTGGCGTGAGGCTGGAATAGGCTCCTTTTCAATGATAGTCACAGGCCAAGAGACCTCCAAAAAGCATACTTGACTTGTCAGATTATTAAAACAAAAATTCTATGTTTGGTTCCTTGATCTGTTTAAAGAGGGAACACTCAGAAACAGAAAGTCCAAAGGAGTTTATAAGCAAGACAGGGGCTGGCCACTGGGCTGACCAAAAAAAAGGACCTAAGAAATGAGTATTTTTACTTCTGCCATTAAGTTATTATTTTCCCTTAGATACCATGAGCTAACAACCAATCAGTGTTAAGGCAGTAAACATTGCCTAGCTAGGATATGAACCTATTAAAGTCTTTCTCACTTCAATTCCAGCATTCTACTCAAAATATCACACTGGCTTTTAATATCATAATTTAATCAACATACATTTATTAAAAAGTACTATTAAGCCTCTGCTGGAGAAAGAAAAAAACTGTTATTTCTCCTCTCTATGAACTTACACTATATCAGGATAAATACATACATTAAAAAACAAAAATAAAACATCATGTATTTCCATTCAGAAAAATGCATAATACAGAATTTTGATTTTATATGAGCCTTTAATCCTACCAACTGAGAAAAGGAGCAGCAAAATTTGGGAATTTAAATATAAAAGGAAGGTGTCTCTCCTTCACCTAGTTGAAGGTAAAGGGCTGGAACTGATGAGGGAAATACAGACCACAGAGATCCCTGGAGGCCTTTAAGAAATAGCTTATCGAATAAATGGACTATTCCTTAGAATAATCAGGAGCATATATTTACGACCCTTAGTAAGCATAATATGCAATAGATTTAAACTGGAACCTTTCCCAGTAAGATCAGGAGTGAAACAAGGTTGCCCACTATCTCCATTACTATTCAATATAATACTAGAAATGCTAGCCTCGGTAATAAGAGCCAAGAAAGAGATTCAAGGAATTAGAGTAGGAAATGAGGAAATCAAACTATCACTCTTTGCAGATGACATGATGGTATACTTAGAGAACCCCAAAGACTCTGCTAAAAAGCTATTAGAAATAATTCAGAATTTTAGCAAAGTGGCAGGATACAAAATAAATCCACATAAATCTCAGCATTTTTATATATCACCAACAAAATGCAACAGCAAGAGATACAAAGAGAAATTCCATTCCAAACAAATGTTGAGAGTATAAAATATTTGGGAATCCATCTACCAAAGAATAATCAGGAATTATATGAGAAAAATTACAAAACATTTACCACAAAAATAAAGTCAGATTTAAATAATTGGAAAGACATTCAGTGCTCTTGGATAGGCCAAGCGAATATAATAAAGATGACAATACTCCCCAAACTAATCTATTTATTTAGTGCTATACCAATCAGACTCCCAAGAAACTATTTTAATAACCTAGAAAAAATAACAACAGAATTCATATGGAACAACGAAAGGTCGAGAATTTCAAGGGAAGTAATGAAAAAAAAATTAAGTGAAGGTGGTCTAGCTGTACCTGATCTAGAACTGTATTATAAAGCAACAGTCACCAAAACCATTTGGTATTGGCTAAGAAATAGACTAGTTGATTGATCAGTGGCATAGGTTAGGTCCACAGGGCAAGATAGTGAATAAAAATAGCAATCTAGTGTTTGACAAACCCAAAGATCCCAAATTTTGGGATAAGAATTCATTATTTGACAAAAACTGCTGGGAAAACTGTAAATTAGTATGGCAGAAACTAGGCATGAACCCACATTTAACACCACATACTAAGATCAGATCAAAATGGGTCCAAGATTTAGGCATAAAGAACGAAATCATAAATAAGTTGGAGGAACATGGGATGGTTTACCTCTCAGACTTGTGGAGGAAGAAGGAGTTTGTGTCCAAGGGAGAACTAGAGACCATTATTGATCACAAAATAGAAAATTTTGATTACATGAAATTAAAAAGTTTCTGCACAAACAAAACTAATGCAAACAAGATTAGAAAGGAAGTAACAAATTGGGAAAACATTTTTACAGTTAAAGGTTCTGATAAAGGCCTCATCTCCAAAATATACAGAGAATTGACTTTAATTTATAAGAAATCAAGCCATTCTCCAATTGATAAATGGTCAAAGGATATGAACAGACAATTTTCAGATGATGGAAATTAAAACTATTTCCACTCATATTTAAGAGTGTTCTAAATCACTATTGATCAGAGAAATGCAAATTAAGACAACTCTGAGATACCTCTACACACCTGTCAGATTGGCTAAGATGACAGGAACAAATAACAATGAATGTTGGAGGGGCTGTGGGAAAACTGGGACACTGATGTATTGTTGGTGGAGTTGTGAAAGAATCCAACCATTCTGGAGAGCAATCTGGAATTATGTCCAAAAAGTTATCAAAATGTGCATACCCTTTGACCCAGCCATACTACTACTGGGCTTATATCCCAAGGAAATACTAAAGAAGGGAAAGGGACCTGTATGTGCCAAAATGTTTGTGGCAGCCCTTTTCATAGTGATTAGAAGCTGGAAGATGAATGGATGTCCATCAATTGGAGAATGGTTGGGTAAATTATGGTATATGAATGTTATGGAATATTATTGTTCTGTAAGAAATGACCAACAGGAGAAATACAGAGAGACTTGGAGAGACTTACATCAACTGATGCTAAGTGAAACGAGCAGAACCAGAAGATCATTATACACTTCAACAATGATACTGTACGAGGATGTATGCTGATGGAAGTGGATATCTTCAACATAGAGAAGAGCTAATCCAATTCCAATTGATTAATGATGGACAGAATCAGCTACATCCAGAAAAGGAACACTGGGAAATGAGTGTAAACTGTTATTTTTACCTTCTGAATCCAATTCTTCCTGCGCAACAAGAAATTCGGTTCTACACACATATATTGTATCTAGAATATATTATAATATATTTAACATGTATAAGACTGCCTGCCATCTGGGGGAGGGGGTTGGGGGAGGAAGGGAAAAAAAATCTGAACAGAAGTAAGTGCAAGGAATAATGTAAAAATTACCCATGCATATGTACTGTCAAAAAAAAGTTATAATTATAAAATAAAATTAAAAAAAAAAAAAAAAAGAATATTTCAGAGTCAAGAACAGGCTACAAAGAGCTAAAAAATTCAATGAGAGAAAAACTGCCAATAGAACAAGAATCTACTTCTGATCAGCCATGATTTCAGAATATCACTGATGTAGCATAATATTCAGCCTTGACAGATAAAGGTGATGGGCTCTGGTTCTGGACAAAATCAGTGTTGTAGTCAATGTAATATTTTATTTCGCTAGACTATAAATTCTTTTTTATTTTGCTTTTGAATAGGGGAGGGAAAGGTAAAAAAACTGTAAAATATTCACAACCACAAGAAAGAATGCCCTAGATCACTAAGAAAAACACAATCAAAACAACACTGAGGTTCCACCTCATACTCTGCAAATTGGCAACGATGAAAAAAAATTGGCAATAATCAATCAATCATTAGAGGGATTAAGCAGGCATACCAATAATACTATTGATGGAACTGTGAAAGAAGGCCACCATTTTGGAAATCAATTTGGAATTATCCAAATGAAGTGATTAAAATATCCATGCACTTTGAATTAGGCTTATTCCTGGGATTATACCCCAAGGAAGCCATCAACAAGAAGAAAATCTCCAAATATACCATAATATTTACAAATCAAAATATTTTGTAATGGCAAAAAATTACAAACAAAGTAAATGCCCATCAATTGGGAAATGGCTAAACACATTGTAGCATATGAACACAAAAGGATACCACACTGTGCTAATAATGTGTGATGAAACACAAAAAGATCTAAGATTTTACAAAAAATACACAACTATAACAAGTATAAATGGAAAAAATAAACATATACCAAATGTTCCAACATAAATGTAACAAATTTATAAAGATTTAAGTATGACTTGGAATGAAGGGATATGAGAAAAGACCCCTTGCCCTCACAACCTACCCCTTCACAGAAGTAGAAAATTTGTGTTGCACATTGAACATTTTCATACCTTTTCAATATGTTGCTCAGCTATACTGATTCTTTCCTCCTCTTTTTCTTTTTTTTTTTAAATAATTTTGTTATATGGAAAGGGAGAAAAAAAGGTTACTGAGCTAAATTATGAACTTATGATCATGTTAAAAAATAGAAAAGAGAGAAAACTCTCTTTAAAAAAAGAGAGGCAATGATATCCAGTAACGTAAGAAATATATTCAAGTGATTTGAATTCCACTTTGATTTGCATACTACTATACAAATCACTAGTGTCTCCAATTCTTTTTGTTTCAATATCCCCATCTATTAAAAAAATATATATCATCTCCGTGGGATAGAAAATGCCATTTGCTTCCACAGAGATAACTATGGAGACTGAATGTGGATTGAAGCATAGTATTTTCACCTTTTTTGTATTGTTTGTTCGCTTGTTTTTATGGGTTTTTTTTTCCTCATGGATTTTTCCCTTTTGATCTGACTTTTCTCACATAGCATGACAAATATGGAGATATGTTTGAAAGAGTTGCATATATTTAACCTATATCAAATAAAGTTTTTCAGAGATGAACGTTGAAAACTATATGTGTATTTGGAAGAGTAAAATACTATTGAAATAAAACACACCGGGGCAGCTAGGTGGCTCAGTGGACAGAGCACCAGCCCTGAATTCAGGAGAACCGGAGTTCAAATCTGGTCTCAGACACTTAACACTTCCTAGCTGTGTGACCCTGGCCAAGTCACTTAACCCCAGCCTCAAAAAAAAAGAAAAGAAAAAGAAATAAAACACACCAACCAATTAGAGAGTGTAATAGAAACAGCATCTACTCCATATAGAACATTAGTTTCCCTAAAAAAAGCAATAGAACCTTCTTCAAGAATAATATTTTTTTCCAATCCAAGATAACAGATTCAACCTACAGCCAAGTGACCAAGGGTAGGATATATGAATGAATAAGTTGGAATCATGGACTCAGTACTTCATAGGCTATTAGTATAGGGACATCTTTGATTGATCTCAGATTTTATCCTGGCCCAGATCTGCAGCATGGATTCTTCCAGCTAAGCCAGGAGTGCAAATTCAGTGCCTGGAGTGTGAAGATGCTGAAAACAAATTTTGGACTTGGTTCTGTGTTCAAGATATCAGTTCAGGGAGGTCTCCCATTGGGTCTAAGCTTATAAACTCTGTCTTCCATTTTACTATTTTATTGTGATAGTAGCTAAATCTTCTCTTAACTATGATTCCTTTGGACTTGAACTTTGACTGCTTTTAGTATTTTTTTTTAATTGATTTTGGCTGTGATATTTCTTGGAGTTTTCACTTAGGGATTTTTCAGGAGGAGATTTTTGGATTCTTTCTTTAGTTTTGCTTTACTCTAATTCTGTTATGATAGTTTTCTTCCCCACACTTCCTAGAAATAAGATACTCAGGCTCTTTTTTTGATAATGGTTTTCAGACAGTCCAAATTCTCTCTTGATCTGCTATTTCCAAGTCAATTTTCTTTTCTAATGACACACCTTACATTTCTTTCCACTGTTCCAATTTTTTGATTTTGTTTTAATAATGATTTCTTTTCTTATGGATTCATTTTCAGGAAGTCGGTATTGCTGTGCTAAGCTACTAATTCTCTTTAATTTTTTTATATCTTTTCTAATTCTTCCCATTATTATTCTCATTTCATTCATATCTTTAAATTCTTGCATAATTTCTCCTACTATTTCTAATTTTGTGAGCAAGTCATATTTGTTCCTAACGACTTTGCTTGTAGATGTTTTAGAATTATTGTCTTTGGATTTGTGTTATGGAGATTCCTGGTACTATTAATAACTCTTTATCTTTTTATGTTCTGATCCTTCTAGCAATGTTGTAGGCACTCAGAAATTGCTGGCCTAAAAAAAAAAGAGTTCTGGAGACAGAGTTTATAAGCTTAGACCCAATAGGAGACCTCCCTGAACTGATATCTTGAACACAGAACCAAGTCCAAAATTTGTTTTCAGCATCTTCACACTCCAGGCACTGAATTTGCACTCCTGGCTTAGCTGGAAGAATCCATGCTGCAGATCTGGGCCAGGATGAAATCTGAGATCAATCAAAGATGTCCCTATACTAATAGCCTATTAAGTACTGAATCCATGATTCCAACTTATTCATTCATATATCCTACCCTTGGTCACTTGGCTGTAGGTTGAATCTGTTATCTTGGATTGGAAAAAAATATTATTTTTTTCTTTTGATTTTCTGATTACTATTCCAAATGGCATTCTTTTTTGTTGCTGGAATCACTGTGTAGGCATCTGAGCTGTACTGATTTCTCTTATTCCATTATCTTAGTACAGTTTCCACACTAAGGGCACCTTAAGCAGATCTGTGAACTGACTGATTTAACCATCCTCGTCCAACCATTCTGGAAAGCATTTTGGAATTATATCAAAAAAAGCCATGAAATTATACACACATACATACACACACACACACACACACAAGCACACATGTACTATCTCACTATCTCATACCATAAAGAGATCAAAGAAGGAAAAGACATATACATACAATTTTTAAAAAATAATAGAACTTTGGTTTATTATAAGTTACTACAAAGTAGGAATAAACTGGGAAAAGACTGAATAAATTATGGTATATGAAGAAGTCATGGAATATTATTATGCTATAAGAAATAACAAAAGGACTGAGTTCAGAAAAACCTTAGAAAACTTGTTGCTACAGAGCAAAACAAAGACTTTTTACTACAGAGAAAAAGTGAGAAGAACCGAGAATAAATTACATAAAGAATAATAGGCAAGGCATATAAATTGAGACAGTTTCTGACATGGAAAATAAACATGTGGATTTATTATGGGTATCTATATTTAGCCATTATAAGGGAAGGGTTTTGTGGGATAGGGGGGATTTGGAAGGAGAAGGGAAATAGTTATAGTGATAATAAAAATAGGAAGCAAAGTGTCAATGAACTATTAAGACCCAATAGAGGAGATTCAGAAGTAGAAAGAGACAAGTGTTCAAGTACTATATTAAAAATGGAATGTACTGGGTAAAGAAGAGGTGGAAAATCAAAATGGATGTAGTGAAAAGTTACAATTTCCTAAGCAGGAGAAGAAACAGTACATCAACATTTTAAGCATTTAAAAACATCTAGGCTACATTTCTGGATAAACCTGACATCAACAGTGAAGGTTCGTTGCCTTTCTCTAGACAAAATAACTATACTTCATTTCATACCATTTTAGCTCCTCTCCTTGGTTCAGACTGTTGTAGGCGTAGCCCCCTTTAAGATTCCTTGTCTGATCTACCTTTGGGATAAGATCTGGTCAAAACCACCCTTTTGTATTCCTAGGGGAAAAGATCCATATCTGAGCCAGTTTGGGCTTGTACCCAGCGCCCCCACCAGATCTGAGCTGGCTTGAATAATCCAACCCCCAACTATCTGCTCAGGTTTCCCCAAAAAAGTTTCTTCTTTATCTGAAAAGCCCGCCAAAATATCTGGCCTTCCAGGAATTAACCTGAGCTCTGCCCATATGGCTTCTTCAAGCAGATAAAAACAGCAAAGCTAGAATCATCTTTGGTCAGAGATTTGAAAGATGCCAGCCAAGATGTTGGCATCCGAGACTCTCTGTCCCCACCGCTGCTTTCGGCGTATATCTTCCTCTATCTAATGCCTTTTACTAACCAGACCTTAAGCTTGCTTCGAAACCTGGCAATAAACATCTTTTTACCCATCTAGGTTTTCGCCTGTAAATTCATTTATAGGGGACTCTCGCTGCCACTAGACCTGACTTAACTTTGAATCCTTGTGCCGAATCCTAAGGGGGCTACAGGGGAGCTCCATGTGATTCCCTGTACCCCAAATCTTGCCACTAGACCTCACTTAATCCTATCGAGGTATATACCTCATTATTAGGTATTTACCTCATCATGTTACTTCATCATTTGGTTCATCATATTTACCTCATCAAGACTATATGAACAAAAGATCATATTACCCCGTGACATGCCCTCTCCTCCACTTTTCAGTTTCCTTTTGTGCATTGTCTTCTCTCATTAGATTTTAACCTTCCTGAAAGAAAGGATTGTCTTCTTTATTTTTTCTTATTTGTATTCTCAGTATTAGCACAATTATCTGGCACATAGCAGACACTTAATAAATATTTAGTGTATCTTATACAAAAAGGAACTGAATCTACTTTACCTCTTTATATTTGGTAATTTTATTAAGTATTCTGAAATTTAATTGAGAGTAAAAATTTCAGGAAATCAGAATTAAACCATTGCTTAAAATGGGGATTTGAGAGGTCAGAAAAAGAATCTGATATTTTTTTAAAAAGTTTACAAAGTAATAAGACCATGATTTATTTTGGGTAGTTGAACTTAATAAAAAGAATAGAACTGAAATACAGAAAGTCAAAAATACATTTATATTAAATATACTCCAAGAAAAAATAACAGTCCAATTTTTATATATACACATATTTTTAAAAACATTTTAAAACTTTAAAAAAGTTTTCTAAAACTTTATAGATTTATATATTAACCATTTCAAATGCAAAATGAAAGATACCAATTCATTTGTGAAATTATACATAATTTATACCATAACAATATTTATTTTAATACTGACCTGTCTTACTTATTCTGACAAGGACAAGACAACACAAGTCATTATATTTAGGATCATAGATATAAAGTTGGAAAAGCTTCATCTCAAAGCGACTCCAACTTTCTAATTTTATAAATAAAAAAACTAAGACAAATAGGTGAACTGACTTGCTCAATGTCAGGCAGATGTCTTAGAGACTCAAGGATTTGAACCATATTCTTTGACTCCAAAAGAAAATTCAGATAACAACAAAATAAAATCAGAAAATGATGGAGTGTTTACATAAAAGATTTAAAATAACTGATTCTGAGATACTAACTACAAAGAAAATTTTAATGTAGAAGTTAACTCTGAGTTTCAGTGCTTCAGTCTTAAATGTACTGAATTCTAAATGATAGCAGTAGAAGGCTGAAGAAGGGTGGGGGGCACTAAAACTATGCAAAAGTATTTAAGGTCTAAGGTTCCACATTCTTTTTTATTTTTTTCTTTTTTCCCCAATGATGGGTAGGAATACAGAGTCAATCTAGGTGAAAACTCCCTCCCCCAATGCACTTGAGCTGGTCCCTCATTTGCAACTTGCAGTCTTAGAAACAAAGATATCTGAAGCACAGAGAGGTTAAATGATTTGACCATGGTCACAAAACTATTATTTGGTAGGGGAAGAATTTGAAAAAGGTTTCCTAACACCAAGGACAAACTGTGCCATACAATTCTCTCTTTTTATACTGGTACTAATCAGTAAAGATAAAAGCTTTCTTAATTATGCTTCCATTCCAGAACATTTAATCCCATTACTGCTTCGGCATATATCATTTATTACATAAGAACTTAAGTTCTAAAGCAAATGCAAAGCCCCAAGAACAAAGATATTTTAATATTTTAATCTAGATTACATACACATGATAAAAAAAAAAAAAACATTGTGAAACACATGGAAGATTTACTATAAAAACTTGATGCTTCTGCATAAAGAACTAGAAAAAAGAAAGGTCTTTATATCACCTAGTTATTTTTTTGACTATAGAAATTCACTAGGTATTAAACAAGTGCGTCTAAATTCCCCACCATTTTCCTTTTCCCAGCTCAAAACAAAAATCTATTCTTTAGTTACAAAATTTAACTTCACACACTGAAAATCATATTCAGTGAATTTCAATTCTGAATTATTATAGGCTATTGATATTGACAAGACTTGGAAAGAGACAATAAAGGATTTGGACTTTAATCCCTGGCTGCATTTGGGGTGATTACTGAACTGAAACAAAGGCTACTCCCAGAGAATACTACAATTTAGAGAGAATATTACATTCACTGAAGAACTGTTGCTTATATTTTGTGAGAGTTACATTTTGAAAATAAATCTAAGTATACAAAAGGAATGGCAGAAGCAAGAAGACCATTGCTGCCATCTCCATTCCCATATTTGCTCCATCTGTCTTTTAGGGGTTCACTCTATACAATCTGCTCCATGAATGTCGACTAGCTATGCCAAGGAGTCTCACTTAGAGTCAGGTAACCCTACAATCTCTCAGAAAGCATGGAGGCTATTTAGATATTCAAAGTTACTTGATATAAGATCCTAAAAGTCTTTCTGTAAATCATCAACTATACAATTACAGAAATAAAAAAGTTTTATGGAATTTTACTGATGCTATTAAGTACTTTCCCAAAACCTCTCTATATTTCTGTTTGAAATGCAGTACTTTCATTTATTGACAAGATTAAAAATACATTTTTACTTTGTATCAAAAACACATATATGCACTTGTATTTCTTCAAAGTGTTTTAAGTTTTACATTTCAATATACAATTAAATAACTTAGAACCAAAACATAAAATTATTTTATTCTGTTCCATGAATATTATGTGCCATACCATGATGTTTATTAAAAGCATGTAAAGGCTTGTGAAGCTTTTCATGTTAAATAAGAAATATAGTATGAAACTTAAGAGTTGTATTTCAAATATAAAACAAGTTTTAAAAGTAAGTTTTATTTCAACAGCTTATTACTGAGTCAATATGTGAGTATTCAAAGGAGCCCTTAAAATTATTTTAGTTACTGATCTTATAAAAATAAATTTAAAAGTCAGAAGTTGAAACTCATAAATTATAAACTAACCTTAAAGAACTCATGATAGATATGTATTTCAAATAATCTTTCAACTGGAAAAAAGCTTGAAGGTCATAGTATAACTTTCTTTTTACATATAAGGAAACTACAACTCAGAACTTACTTTTTTTTTTTTTTTGGCTCAGGCAATTAGGGCTAAGTGACTTGCCCAGGATCACACACACAACAGCTAGGAAGTGTTAAATGCTGGAGGCCACATTTGAACTCAGGTCCTCCTGACTTCAGGGCTGGTGCTCTATTCACTACACCTTTTGAAATAGTTATTTCACAAAAAGAGGACAAGGTGCTCCTTGTTTTAAGTTATCCTTTCTCTGAAAGCTCACTATTCCTCAAAGAGCTCCTCACCAAAAGAATTTCTCAAAGAAAGTTGATAAGATTAACTAATCTTATCAAAAGGAAGAAACATTATGAAACTGAATAAATGGATTTTCAAAAAAAATATTTGCAAAATTCTCTTAGCTTTCTTAACAACAAACATTCAAAATAAGAAGCCCCACCAAAATCAACTAGAAAGGTATTCTCTGTAGAGATATTTACGATAGCATACATCCTAATCTTTTGTCCCATCTAGTAGCTAATGTGAAACTTTTTTATTCACTAACTGTGAATAATAATACAGGAAAAACTCAGAGTTACTTTTCCCCCTTATTGTATGTAGTCTGTCCAGAGCATAAGAAACAAGGCTTTTATTTGTTTGTTTTTATTGCATCTACAATTTGTCTTTATATCATGAACATTTTCTTTTAACAGAATTGGAAAATCTTGAGCATGCAGCCAAAGCAGTCTTTAGAAAAAAATTTATCTTTAAACTCTTTCATCAACACAAAAGAGAAAGGATATATCAATGAAATAACATATAACTTTTTAAAAACCTCTAAGTAAGCAAATCATTAAACCCTAAATATCAAAAAAGAAATTCTGAAAATCAGAGAAAAGAGTAGAAAAATTGAAAGCAAAAATTCTACTAAAATGACAAAACTAGTAGTTGGTTTTGTTAAAAAAAAAAAAAAAAAAAAAAAAAAAAAAAAAAGATAAAGAAAATTAAAGAAATTAAATAAAGAATTTTCTTTCAGTTTTTTTTTTTTTTTTTTTTTTTTTTTTAGGAGAAAAAAATAAACTGTTGAGTATTAAATGTGAAAGAAGAGAATTCATCACAGGCCAAGAAAAAAAAATAGCCTATTTTTTCTAAATTATTTGTCAGGAAAATTGACAAATGAAATGAATAAATATTTATAAAATACATAAACTTCCCAGATAGATGGAAAAGTGGAATCTAAATAATACAATTTCAGAAAAAGAAACTAAACAATCTTAAGTGAATTTATAAAGTGAACCAAGATAACAGAGTGGAGTGAACATTTTTGCCAAACTCTCCCATCACACCCCTCTAAACAATTTAAAAAACAGGACAAACTGAATTATGAATGAGATAATCAACAAAAAAATCAGGAGACATTTTTCCAGTCCACAGCTAGAAGGAGCAGTCATTATGGATACTAGGAGAGGTGGTGAGGTAGAAGCAGTACCAGCTGTGGGAGAGGCAACTGCAGAGGCATTAAGAGTACATAGCACTCAGAGAAGAGTAGAAGGGCAGAAAATCTGGCCAGAAAGAGTTTCCAGGAGACCCCTGTGCCAGAACTGTGCACAAGGTTGGGTGCCATCTGACAGAACAGCACCCAGTACCCAGTTTTAGGATGATTTGAAAACAGATTTTGAGTTTGTTATACATTTAAAAAGAAAAGCAAGCTATAAATAGTACAAAAGAAAAAGAGAAGTATTGAACACAGCAAACACATAACACTTCAAAAAATAAAATTTAAATTGACAGGAAATGACTAATTTTTCATGTGAGTCTCATTCCTGAATCTGTCTCTACTGTTATCAAGTGATCAAATCATAAGAGCAAACACTGGAATTAGTAAAATTGGAAAACTAGTTGAAAGAATAGCATAAAACTATCATAATGAACAACAAAAATTACACTGACATCAATAATAATTTTAATGGAAGTTTAACTGATATAATAACTCCCAAGGAGTCCAAAACCTCCCCATAGTGCCCTAGTTAGCAAATAATTGACTAACTTCACAAGATGAAGAAAGATGGAGACCAAAGGAATAAATGTTGAATAAAAATACACTGGTAAAATCTTGAATAAGAATGATGAATAATAATGAGCAGTTATTATTTTACATAGGAAGAGAAGTAGAGGAATGCAAAACAAGTTTTTTAAAAGCTAGGCAAGAGATTTAAAGAAGCAAAGGGATAAAGACTTGATCATCTTTCATTAGGAGAGAATTTATTCATCAATAATGTCTTGGCTTAGATAACCTCTGAGGCCTCTTCTGAATCTAAGATTCTCTAAATATAAGGAACAAATACTAGAAATACAAAGACATACATAGTAGCTCCACAAAGCTATAACTTAAGGATTTTTATAAAGAAAGTAGATGTTTCAACTAAAAGAATACATTCTTCAGAATGTTAGTTTCTTTCAATTTAAGAAAGGGTGTCCACTTAAATATACCCTAAATAATGTGAAAATTGCCCAACTAGTATTTTTTTAAATCAACAAAACATAGAAAGAAACCATAATCCCTATTCTGCCAGGCAAAAGCACACTAATTTAAATGTAATTTGTGCTACAAAATCCTAAAGGACAATTGTTATCCCCATGCCTCTCCAGTGAGGTCACCATTAATAAAATCTTTTGAAATAGTCAAGCATTTAATAAAACACAAGTAAAAATTATGATAGGAAACTGAGTTTTTCTACCAGTTTCTGGTATGAAACTGGGGTTCCCTTGTCATCTTTAATAAGTCATAGTACACACATACCATGGTCCCCTAAATGGTCAAAGAATATGAACAATTTTCAGATGAAGAAATTAAAACCATTTGTAGTCTTATGAAAAAAATTCTCTAAATCACTGTTGATCAGATAAATACAATTTAAGACAACTCTGAGATACCACTACACACCTTCAGATTGGATAAGATGACAGGAAAAGATAATGAGGAATATTGGAGGGGATGTGAGAAAACTGGAACACTGATGCATTGTTGTTGGAACTGTGAATGGCTGTAACCATTCTGGAGAGCAATTTGGAACTAATCTCAAAAAGTTATTAAACTGTGCATACCCTTTCATCCAGCAGTGTTACTGCTGGGCTTATATCCCCAAGAGATCTTCAAGGAGGGAAAGGATCCACATGTGCAAAACTGTTTGAATGCCCATCAGTTGGGGGATGGCTGAATAAGTTATGGTATATGAATGTTATGGAATAATATTTTTCTATAAGAAAAAGTGAGCGGAATGATTTCAGAGAGGCCTGGAGAGACTTACAGGGACTGATGCTAAGTGAAGTGAGAAGAACTAAGAGAAAGTAGAACAAAGTGGAACAATAAGATTCTACGATGATCAATTCTGATGTAAAGTGGCTCTTTTCAACAATGAGGTGTTTCAGGACAATTCCAATAGACTGGTGATGGAGAGAACCATTTATATACAGAAAGAGGACTGTGGGGACTGAATGTGGATCACAACATAGTATTTTCATCTTTTTTGTTATTGTTTGCTTGCCTTTTTGCTCTGATTTTTCTTGTGCAGCATAATTGTGAAAATATGCATAGAAGAACTAACTGCACATGTTTAACACAATATATGTTTTACCTATATTGGATTATTTGCTGTGTATGGGAGAGAGTAGGGATAAAGGAGGAAGAAAAAATTTGGAACACAAGGTTTTGCAAGGGTGAATGTTGAAAACTATCTGCATATATTTTGAAAATAAAAAGCTTTTATTTACTAAAAAAAAAAGTGCATAACAGAGAACAGAAAACATAAAGAAGCAAAGAAAAGCTGGGCAGCTTTACAATGCATAGTATTTATTATATAGGTTTTCTTGAAATGTAAATTTTTTTTATATTGAGTCCTCTATTGTGTTCTGCTGTACAGATGACAATTTGTTCTTTTTGTATTTAAGTTTAAAATAAATAATAAAATTTACCAAAATCTTCACTACTGGATAATGGATGAATAAATAGAATAGAGTATTGCTGTGCCATAAGAAATAAGGAAAATTATAAATACAGAAGCATGTATAAACTCATATGCACTGATACAAAGTGAACTAAATGCAGCCAAGAAAACAATATACACAATGGCTAGAACAGAGTAAATGGAAAGAACCACAAAACAAATGAAAATGAATCTTGCAAAAGTATAAAAAACAAGCTTTTTCCTAAAGAAGAGATATGAGAAGAAATATTTCCTCTGAAGAGGTGAAATGAGAGAGAGTTCATGAGTGTTAGAAAGATAATACTTTTTTTTTTTTTGATGTATGATTCAGTTTTGTTCCTCTTACCCCTTTCCTCTTTATCTTAAAAAAATTCTTTGTTATATGAATGACTTATGAGGAAAGAAATGAGAGAACATAGGGGAAATTTAGGCAATAAAAAGAACAAAAGATATAAATAAAATTTTATTTTAAAAAATTTTGATGTTCAAACAATAAAGGATTCTTAGGCAAAGCTTGTGGCACACCAAATATCTTTATAATAGTAAACCATCTAATACTACAATATTATACCCACTGAGAAATCTAAATAGTTCAGGATTCAAAATCAAATTAAAATTTTATACTTCAATTAATCTACTATAGTAACCATAATGCAAAAGCTATGACACAGGGTAGCATTAAATGAAGATTCATGCCAATATTATGAATAATGAATTGTTTCTGTAAAGAAATTTAGGTTAATTACCTTTAAATGAAGGCACTGTTACTACTTTACTAGATACATTTGCAATTAAAAGTAACTATTACTTGAAAATGATACCAACAGTAAAATTCTAATTATATATTTGACTAATAATATCAAAAATAGAAACACTTTTCTAGCTATATCTAGAAAATAATTCTTCTTAACATAATAATAAAATTAATAATGAAATAATAACAAAATTCATTTGGTGAAACAAAATAAAATCTAGAATGTTAAGGAAAATGATGAAAAGAAGCAAGCATGAAGAGGGAATACTACTACTAGAACTCAAACTACACTTATAAAACACCAATCATTAAAATCATCAGGAATTGGTTAAAGAACAGAGAGAGAAACTCAATAAAAGAGATTATCCAAAATGGATATTTAATCTTAATATTATAGATGAAACTATTAAAATATTCAAAGATAAACATTTTTTATCTTGTAGTTATGGGTGATTATATTTTACCAAGTAAGCGATGGAATCAGTCATCAAAAAAATCTATATTTACAAAAGACAAATAAAAGGAGATAATAGGAAAATATCTTTTTATTAAATTCCTGATAAGGGCTGAATATCCAAGATATATAAATAATGAATTAATTATATAAGACACTAATTAGCCATTCCCCAACAAATCAATAGTCAAAGTTCTCAAGAGAACTGCAAAGTATTCATAGTCACATGAAAAAATGCTCCAAATCACTAATAAGAGAAATGCAAATCAAAACAATAATACCTCCCACCCTGCAAAATGGCAAAAATGGTGAAAAACTACAAATATGAATGTTGGAAGAGTTGTAAAAAGATAGACGCATAATGTTGGTGGAGTTTTGAAAAGGCACAATTATTTTGGAAAGTAATTTGGAATTATGGTAATAAAATGACTAACTAATATTGCACCTCATACAAGAAAGTCCCTGGGGGGGGGGGGGGGAAGTCCGCATATACTCCAAAGAGCTTATAGCAGTATTTCCTGTGATACTTAAGAATTGTAAACTGAGTAGATATCCATCAAGTAAGGAATGGGCAGACAAACTGTTGCATATGAATATTATGGAAAATTACTATGTTGTAAGAAATTATATTTATGATGAGTTCAAAGAAGAATGGAAAGACCTGCATGAATTGATGCTGAGAGGAAAGTTAAGTAGCGTCAAGAAAATATACACAATAACAAAATCAAAAGTAGATGTAACAAAATTATAAAGATCAAGTGAGATTCAAATTAAGAGATATGAGAAGACGTCACCAAACCCTTTATGGAGGTGAGAGATCCACAAATAGCACATATTTCTCATGTTTGGGGACTTTTTCAACATTATCAATCAGTTGGGCTGACTTGTTTTTTCCTTTCTAAGGAAGGAAATGTCACATGAGATGGCTCTCTAGGAAGGGAAGAAGGAAGGATACATGGGACACTACAGTGATATAAGAAATAAAAAATATCAATAAAAATTTATTTTTAGAAAACCCAGATAGTTCACAGTCCAGTGAATGGCTAGATTTGGAAATCTGAAGATCTTATTCAAATCCTACCACTGACACTAGCTGTTTGACCATGGGCAAAAGTTACTTAACCTCTTTTGAGGCTCAGTTTCGTCATCTGTAAAATGTCTTTTTTCTCAATCTTTACTTCTGACCTCTCTGCAGCTTCTGACACTGTTTATCACCCTCTCTTCCTTGATATTCTCTTCTGTCCAGGTTTGGGAACACCACTCTCTCCTGGCCTTTTTACATATCTGACTATTCCTTCTCAATCTCTTTTGGAGGATTCTCATCAAGATCACAGCCTCTAGCTCCTAGGTAACCCTCAGGGGTCTGTCTGAAGCTCTCATCCATTGCCACAGATTTCACTTCCTTCCCTATGCATGATTCTCTAATCAACCTTGTTGCTGACCTACAATCTTTCATTTTTTTTTCAGACATTTCTAACTAGATATACAGCAGGCATCTTAACATTATGCCCCAAAATGAATTAATCTTTCCCCCTAAATCCTGCACCCTACCTTTCCTATTACTGTAGAGAGCACACCATCCTTCTACTCTCTCAGGCTTATAACCTAGAAGTTATCCTGGACTTGTCCTTATCTCTCACCCCCACCTACCACTCAATCTGTTGCCAAGGCCTATTGACAACACCTTTCCAACACACCTCAGATATGCCCCTTTGTTTCCTCTGACACACCAGAAGAGGTATGTCTAATACAGGCCCTCAGCACCTCATGCCTGGATTAATGCAACAGTCTGCTGGTGAATCTGCACCCACTCCCATCCATTCACCAAAACAATTTTCCTAAAATGCAGGTCTGGCCCTGTTACTCACCTTTCTCAACAAACTTCAGCAGCTGCTTTCAGGAACAAACACAAAATGCTCTGTGTGGCATTCAAAGCCATTCAAACCCTACCCCCCTCAAATCTCTCCTTACACCTTATTCCCCACCACGTACTCTCTGATCCAGTGATACTGGCCTCCTATCTGTCCCACAAACAAAACACTCCATCTCTCAACTCCTGCAACATTCTCCCTCCTCTGCACCAACTACTGAATTCGCTTGCTTATTTTAACTTCCAAAGAAAATCTCATCTTTTATAGGCCACATTCCCCAACCTCTTCCAATCCCTGTGCCTTCTCTATATTAGTTTTTTCCTACTTATCTTGCATGCAGTCTGCTTTTTATACACACGTTTATATGTTGTCTCCCCCATTGGATTATAAGCTCTTTGAGGGCAGAGACTGTCTTTTGTCTTTTTTCTTAAGTCAGGCACTTAGCACAGTACAGGACACCAAGTAAGTATTTAATTAATGTTTACTGACTGACTTCTAAGACTTAATATAAAGTTAAAATTGAAGATGTTTGTAAGATCTTTCTCCAAACTCACAAGTGTTGCATGTGTCAGTTACCATTATTACTACTTATCTGTAAAGTAATACTAATATAATATAAATATAAATATAAACTCTTTAAGGGCACAGGAGCTTTTACAAAAAATTTGTCTTTGGATCCACAAGTTGCAGTAGAACAGCATGTAGTAGAAAGAATGTTTAAATCTGGAGTACAAATTCTGTATTATTACTTCATATGCGACTTTTAGACAAGTCATTAAACCTTTCCAAGCCCTCATATCCACATTTGTAAAGTGAGACAGTTAGACTAGATATCTTTTAAAGTAACTTCCAGTTCCAAATCTATGATCTTATGGTCTTAAATGATTACTGATTTAGAGGCCATAGATAAATCCACTAACAGAAAATTATTATAGTTGCAAAGAAAGGTATTTGGTATTAAAATGCAACTATGATTATCTCAAGAGCATAACAATCAAGCTTGAAATGAACCCTACAGATGATTTAACATTTACTTCAAAATATAAACTATCTCAGGAAATGCCTCTTTCCCACAAGAAACAGAACTATTAAACACTCAAGAGAGCAATTCAGCATTCTTGTCCAAGATATTTATGTAGCTAAGAATAAAACTATTTATGAGAAAGCATAAAACATTAACATCAGAAAACTTTTTTTTTCAGTGTTTTGAACATGCTAGAGAAAAAAGTGTGGGACAAGAGTGGAGAGAAAATGAGAAGAAAAGCAGGAGTTATATTTTTCTTCTTCATGTTTAACCCAAATCTTGTTAAAAGTATACCTATATAGGATTCAGAAATGAAGCTATGTGGAAAGTGAATTTCAATTCATCATTACCCATTATCTGCTGCATTAAAACTTCCATGTCACCAAGGTTACATAAGGCCTGCATACCAAGTTCATGATGCAAACTGCTAACGCCTACAGCAGATGCATTGTCATGTGATGCTTCTAAGTGGACACTCCCATTTCTCACCAGCAAGGAGGCACTAGCACTGAGCACTGCAGCCTGGGAAGGGGGACAGGACTGGACTTTGACCTGGACTGTGGACTGCTGGCCTTGCTGACCATCTTGAAGGCTACGAAAAAACATGGATTGGGGAGACATTATAGGGAAGAATAAGAGAAAACAACAGCCAGAAATGAAGCAACACAGAAAACATTTCAAAAGGATAAATCTATTATAAAGCATAGCATAAGAGAAAAGCCTTTATAAAATATGCAGATTTTACTGCTGAAATAAATGTAAATCAGTATCTCTAATATAACTTGGCCTAAAAAGTTACAGCTTCCGAAGACTTTTGCTTCTTCACTGCATGCTCTTCTATATGTGGTTCACAGTATTTATATCACAGTATTTTACAAAAAACATCAACTATTTGTTAAATTAAGGAGTTTGTTTTCATTAACTACAGTTTTTTATGTTCGACAGTGTATTCTAAATAGGCTTTTAAGAAAGAAAATAGAAAAGGACAAGAAGTCCTTTCAATGTCTCTAGAGGAAAAAAAGAACCAATAATTTTGAGGACAGACCTCTTACATCAGAGCTCATGATCAGTTTCCGGAACAGGAGTTCTTAACTTTTTTTTTATATCATGGAATTCTTCAGAAGTACAATGAAATCTATGAACCACTTAGAAGAATATTTTTAAATGCATGAAATAAAAATACATAGGATTACAAAGAAATCAAAGGGCAGTAAAACAAAAGATGTCATTTTTTTTTCCCATACAAGTTCATGGATGTCCAATATCAAAATATGTCATACGAGTGGTCAATATAAATACCAGGTACTCAAATTCATTATAAACCCAGGTTGCTTTGAAGTTATGGAATTCTCATTGAACTAAACGGGAAAAAACCTTTAGACTAATAAAAAACAGGCAAATATCAGAAAACCTTAAAGATAAAACAAAATATAAACTGAGATGGTGGCAAAAGAAAATTTAGGATAAGAAATCTTATTTGTAAGATTCTTATCAATCTCTGATTCAAATACTAAATGCCTAAAATATTCATATTGAAGGCCAATCTGAACACCACAATTTATCATTTTTTTTTACTTAACAGCATACTGTCTATTTTTCATTTTGAAAATCTTTTTCTTTTTTCCCTAGTCTAGAGTATAGTCTAACATATGTTTTGTTTTGTTTTTTATTTCAGAAAAACTAAAAAAGGAAGCAAATTTGGAAGACAATTATAACCAAAGGACTACATAGCTTTTGCATAGTATCAGCAGCAATTTTTGTTTTAAAATGACTCAAAAGTGAATATATTATTTTTCAATATCTAAAAGGCTGGCTACAGCATGATCCTAGATGTGTTATGTTTCCTATATGTCATAGGGCATTTGAAACATATATTCTGCATGAAAACACATACTACAGCTCTATGACCAAAAAGAATGACTAATGGTCTACAAGCTGATATATGAGAAGTTAATTGCCATCCTCATGATTGACAACATTGTAAATGCAGCCATGCAATAACAAAGGAGTGGTAGCCTTTATCATGAGTGTAGACTGGGTAGTTACTGACAAAGATGGATGTTTAACAAGCTGGCCATTGCTGTCAAGCACCATAGGGATCTCATTTTACATGGCCACCCACAGGCTTGACGACTGTCATTGAGAAGCATGCAGGCAAGGAGCTGACAAATTTCCACAAAGCCAGGCTTACCACTGTAGGCATTGAGGTTTAAAACCCAGCCTTCAACATTAAGTTCCAAAAGCTCATCATCACAAGGCAGAGCATCTTCTCTCCCAGGGAGTTCCAGGCAGCCCTGAGGAGAACCAAACCCTTTACCATTAATGAGGTCCTGATTCTCCTAACCATTAGACTGTAACCTCCTTGAGAGATGTTTTTAGGGTATCAATCTTAATATTCTTAGTTCAAAGTATAGTATCTTTACCAAAGTTTGAAATTAATGGATGCCTGCTAAGTTGGATGTGCATTACATATTATTTTATATACTGTACAACTCACTTTTGCATTATACTAAAGGAAAGATTAATTAACTGGAGTATGCAAATTAATGGACCCAGTTAACAGCCCATACATATGTTATCCCAGGACCAGACTAACTAAGTTCAAAGAGAATGGAGCATAAGTTGAGTGCAAGGTAATGAATTTTTCCGACAGAATAAATTTTGAGTTTGAGGAAGGTGAGAGCTGAACTAATAATACTATCCATACCAATAATATCATACATCCTTAAATAATTTGAATAACCATTTTTCAAAAGCTGCAAGGGGAGAAGAAATGAAACTTTATAAAGCCTCATTCATTTAATCCAACTCTATTTAATAAATAATGCTTTTTTCTCCAATATATAGATATTTTAAAGCTTTTTAAAAAATGTTCTAAGGTCAGAAAATGTGACATAAAAATGAAACAAGTGCATAAATAAAAGACTGGGCAGAATATACCTGATATAGTTCTCTATCGAAGTTACAGCAACAAACACATTCTGGAACATCTGTTTTTCAGCTCCCTTCTTTTAGAACCATTAGAAAATCAAGAATTATTTGGTTTCTTTAAACATGCAAAATTAAGCACAAGCATGCACACAGGACAATGTGTCAAAAAAGGCAAATTTGCAAAAACAACAAAAATTGAACTGCCAATCATGATAAACACCTTTTAGCCTGTGGATATATGAGCACTTATAGAAAAACAAACTTTCTCATTAATGTATGTAACCGCTAAAGGTAAACTACAGTTTAAATAGATACATAATGTAATCTCAGAAAGACATATTCTACAAAGCAGATACATAAAACAAACTGATCTGTTCCTCTTCATTGAAAAAAAAAACAACAAAAAAAACAAAATCTCTTGATTTGCTTAAAAAGAAAAAAAAAAAGAAATTAATCCTAAAGTAGAAAAAAAATCGAGGCAAAACATTTAATTGCTAACAGTGGTGTGACCTTTCAGAATCAAAAATTATGGACAGAAGCAAACCAAATAATTTCATCCATTAAAAAAACAAAAATGAAAAGGCTATCAAGGCACAAAAGTAGTTATTTAAAATGGAAATATTTAACATTCTATTATATGTAATTTTTAAAGTAAAGTATAAATTCTAAACAGAAATTTAGGATTGTGCCATAATTTCAGATTCATAATGTTATAAATACACTTAGTATTATAATTACAAGAAGAAAAGAATGTTTCAATAGCACAGGATCATAGACTAATAGCTGGTGGGCACCTCAGAGCTCATCTAGTCTAGCTTCTTTATTTTACAGATAAAAAAACCCGAAGCATGGACAGGTTAAGTAACTTGCTTTAAGATCATATAAATGCTACGAGCAGAGTAAGTATTCAAACCTAAGTCCTTTTACTTTAAACCCCACAGTTTTTCCTACTGAGTCACAATCATATAAAAATTAAATTCACAACTAAGGAAAAAATGTTAGCTCTAAATCAGTGAACATTTGAATTTTTATATGAAAAGTTAGGCAGCGCCATCAATTCATATTTTCAGAATGTTTCCAGAAAGAAAAAAAAAGTGCTAAGAAAAATTTTCACAGAAAAGTTCTGGGAAATATTTCTCTAACAGCCTTTAATTTAGTTCACTATTAAATAAGCCATAGTTATTAATGATCAAATCAGCAATATCCAATCTTATGCAAGAACCTCTAAAATGAGAAAAAACACTGACAAAAAAATAAAAAACAATAAAGGAAGAGATGAAGTTTAAACATTGTCAGTTTTCAACAGCCCCAGAGACATTTAAAGCTTTATCAATTAACACTATAGATCAAAATTCTTAATCTTTTCCTCTTTTTAAACCACACATTTATTTCTACATTTGAAACTTAATATATATTGCCAACTATTATCATTTTTTAAAGACATCACTGAAGTCAGATATGGGAACCAGTTCTCATATTTTATTTTTTTATACACATTAACAAAAAATTTGTCTTACATATGCCAGGTACTCAAAAATATTTGTCTTATGTCTACATGAAAGATTTCTGAACTCATTACTATAACCTTGCCACAACCCTATCATATTCTATTTTGTATTGGATTTATTTAGATATATTTAAATCTGTCCCCATCTCACTCCCAATAGATGGTAAGCTCATTGAGAACACAGACTGTTTTTCGTAAATGTACTTCCAGTGTCTACTACTGTGCCTTGAATACAGAAGGTACTTAATATATGTAGCTGTTGAATTTAATTATAGATCTTTAGATGTATCAAGCTTTAAAAAAACAAATATGTAATTGCTGAAATCTTCCCACACATAAACAGAATCCCATTATTTATTTTAATAAAAGAAATTAATTTCCTCAAACCAATCATACTAGTGGCTCAGATCTACATGTTCAGTATGAACACAAACTAGATATAAGTAGATTTTAAAATTAAGTAAAAACTAATTATCATCCTCAATCTTACTACTATATTTCCTAAGATTACTATGCTTGATTTTTAACTCTCTTTGATAACAGGTACCATGGAAAAGACTAGTAGGGGGCAGCTAGGTAGCACAGTGGATAGAGCACCAGCCCTGAATTCAGGAGGACCCAAGTTCAAATCTGATCTCAGATACTTAACACTTCCTAGCTGTGTGACCCTGGGCAAGTCACTTAACCCCAGCCTCAAAAGAGAAAAAAAAAGAAAAGACTAGTAGGTTTTAGTTACACTTTGGTAAAAATTAAGAGGCTAAAAAACCCTTCTATTTATAAGCCTGATTTAAAAAAAAAAACCACCAAGAATATAGAAAGATATTAAAATGTATTTGTAACATGTATTACATATTATGTGCAAATTCTCTTGCTAAAATAATTGATTTGGTGCATAGAACAATCTCAACATATAATTTGAAGCAACTTGCACTAAACTATATCAGCTGAAAACTATTAAAAAATAAAAGTATTATTAAATATTATTTTTTTTCAGTTTCTTCTTAACAAAATAAAAAAAACTTTAAATTTTACATGGTTATGCTAACTTATAGGTAGAATTTTTAGTGAGAAGCTAACTTTGATTGGAAGGCTCGTAAACCTACTATAATACTTGTATTAATTATGTGGCTAACAATAGAATTGTTGCCTTATACATTTACTCTGAGGAAGGAAATCTGTAATTCTTTTTTATATTTTACATATAAATCCCACATACCATATAATCTCACATTACCATCTTGTAATAGTATGATCATATTCAAAAACCTGCAAATGTAGTCTAAAATAAATTTTATAAGTTTTATTAGGGTATTCAACTAGAGAGCAACATTAGGATGTACTTTATCAAACAATTTAAATTAACAGCTCTAAGTTGTTTTAATAACTGTGCATCTACCAGGCCCACTAGCAGCAAATCACAAGAGATAGATGTCTAGGAAAAAACAATTAATAAACAAAAAGATATTAAGTGGCATCTTACTGAGTGAATGGGTAAAAAAGTTGTCTCAAGGAATGATTAAGGGAGAAACAAGTGTGTCAAGAAACAAAGAGATAAAGTTGGTTAAAATGCCAAGCTATTTCAGAGTATAGTAATACTGCCTAAAAATCTATCAGAAAAAAAGAACAAAAAAATGTTTCTTGGTCTTTTTTTTTCTTTTTAAATAAAGGCAGAGTAAGTTAATGGAAGAGAGAAATACAATAGAAAAGAAAAGAAGGATGAAAGGCACATACACCAAAAAAAAAAAAAAAAAACAACATCAAAAAAAACAAAAAAAACTTATTTTCTTAAACTAATTATTTTTATTAGAGTCTTTTTCTTAATTATTCATTTAATCTGAACAGCAAATCATTTGTTCAACACTGTGACTTTACCCAATTATTTAAGAGATGGAGCTGGAAAAGAAGAAATTCTTCTTATAATAATAGTAAAATTAAAATTTAAGAAAATTTTAAAATACACCTGAATTACAAATAAAGCTAGAATACACACACACACTCTCTCTCTCCCTCTCTCTTCCTCTCTTTCTCTCTCTCTCTGGTCTCTCTCTCCTTCCCTCTCTCTCTAGAACTATGTGGAGTCCAAGTCTTTAAATACTCTTCCATTTGTTGTTTTAATAACAAATTTTTAGTTAAGTTTAGAATATAAATGAATACCACTACATGAAAATGAGAATAAACTAAAATATTTACATGGGATATTATTATTATTATAATGGAAGTTCAATAGGAAAAACATTTCTCATCTGAGAAATCAGTACATGCTCCCTTGCTTTATAATACTCAGACCAACATATATTTTCATCAATGTATGTTAAGTGTTAAGAAATTAGATAGATTTATATACAAATATAAGTTTCAAGTAATCATTATTTATCATACATACATTAATTTTATACCAAAATACTACTGGGTTCAAATCTGATGAAGATAATTTATGAATAAAATAGTGAAATAAAATTTCATATAAATTTTCTAATAGTGTGAGCTGATTCTTTTTACCTGGTATATTTGTTTAGGAGCTTAAACTGCCAATTGCTTAAATCATTTACATAATCAGGAACAAGGAATTGGGAACTCCTTACTCCCATATTTCTTTCCACAAAATCATAAAGAGAAAGAAATGTCAAAACTAATGCTTCTTTTGCTATAGAATTTAAGGCTAGGAGGGGCCTGAGAGGTTATCTAGTCCACCCCACTCATTCTTCAAATAAGAAAAAATTAGTTGTAAAGGTTAAAAAAAAAAAAGTCTTATCACTTGTACTTAGCAGTCAAGATAGTGCTCAGATCTCTCAATCTCCATAAGTACATTTTTTTTTCATTCTTTTTTTAACCATACAAAAACATTAAACTAGTAAGAGAAATACTAATATAACTAACAAAACATCTGGCTGAAAGTTGCTTTTTATACTGATGTGACTGCTAAATTTTTTTCTGTAAATAAAAAAAAAAATGACTTTTCTGAATATGGGGAGTGGGAAATGGTGCAACACAGACATGCGCATTTCAACAAGCTCACCATCACATGCAAGGAGAACCAAAAGAGACAGAAAGGAGGGATTAGAAGGAAGAATAGAAGTTATTCAAATGATTTCTTGGAATTGAGAGTGAGGAAGGAAGAAAAAAGAAAAGGTTTTTAAAAACTGCTATATGCATGCTGAATATGGTGGAACTTTAATACTGTACCTGAGGGGTGATCCGAAGAGCAATGTAGGAGGGGTAGGGTTACTCCCTGCATTGTGCCTGCGCCGAACTGCCTGACGCCTAAATGTGCTGCGTTCACGGCGAAATGTAACCATCTCCTCGCTGTCCTGTGCTGCTGCATCAAGACAGACTCAGGTCAAATAGGAACCCAGTCATGGGCATACACGCAGCTTAAAGTCTGTCTTTCCCTTGCCTCCCATTATCCAAGAAATGTGGCCTTCTCAACTATATCGATTTGTTTTTAGAAATAATTTATGTTTCATTCTATATAGAGTACAAAACGCATGCACACACACACACACACACACACACACACACACACACACACACACACACACACACACACACCTAAGATGATTACTTTCTTTAAAAGTAAATGTCAAGTTTACCAAACTATTTAAAAACTAAAATCTGCTATGCTTTCTATTTTTGATCTCAAATACATTTTTAAGATCTTTGATATGCTTAAAAATTCTACTGCAGGTCTTTCGGTTTATTCCTTTTTTACTCCAGTTTATGTGTAAAAGGATTCTGCAAAATATAGTAATAACTCTTATTAATCTTCTAAAGAGAAAATCATTTTTTCTGATAAAAAAAAGATACTATACTATGGCAACAATATTTCATTCTCTTTATCTAGAAGAAAAGTGAGTTTAAAAGTTTAACTAGTGCTCTCATATGTTGACTCCACAATTTTTGGCAGCATCAAATACAACTAGTAAGTTGCACAATTGACTTACTGAAATCTCATTTTAAGAATGTAAAAATAAATTTTAACTGTAGGTTCTCTTCCTGCCAAACTTAGTTTGATGAACGTATATGCCTCTGGACTAACATATCAGCAAAGTGAAGTTGGATGTTTGTTTAAAAAACAATAAGGTACAAATAAAACTCAGATGTATAGAAATAAGTAAAATTAATTAGAATGATAAAATAATGTGTAAGTAACATAATAGTTTGTCTTTTCAAGCAAATACTGTATCAATTTATGAATTTAAATTTTTAAAAAACATTATCATTTCTTTTAAAAATATAGAATCGTTCCAGGTGAGGAGTTTGGTTGTACGACAATTGGGAAGAACTTCTGAGTTGTGGTTTTTTTTTTTTGATGTTGTTTCATAATAGCTGAAAAAAATACAAAATAAATCTATAATTTTATTGCTTTTACCTAGTTAAATCCTTTGATATTAAAAAAATAATAAGACAACATTAGTTGGAACAGAAATTGGGTTACAAATATGTCTGCACATATTTGTACATATATACATATGTGTATATACACATATATACTATATAAATATACACTACTTTTCTGTTAAGACTTAAGGGAATCCAATAAGGTTGACATATGCTGTATGAATGTGATCGCTAGGTGGTGCAGTAGATAAGAGTTCCTGATGTGGGGTCAGGAAGACTCATCTTTATGACTTCAAATGTGACCTCAGATACTTACTACTGGGTGACCTTGAGCAAGTAACCCTGTTTGCCTAAGTTTCCTCATCTTATAAAATGAGTTACAAAAGGAAACGGCAAATCACTATAGCATCTTTGCTCAAAAAAACCCAAATGAGGTCACAAAGAATAGAACATGACCAAACAACAACAAATGCTTAACAAAATGCTATGCTTTAACAAATATCTACATTAAAAAAAAATTCCAAGTTTACAAACTGACTAAGGATCATTTCTAGGACATATTCTCCCTCCCCTCCCCTGCAACAAGAAAAAAGGAAGAAAAAAAAAAAAAACTAAGCCTGCCAAATGACAGAGGAAAGAAGAACATCTAAGTAGATAACAGCTGAAATCCATTCAGCATTTATAAAACTACTATGTGAAAAGGAACTGGGGATGCAAAGACATAAACAAAGAGCTACATTCTACAATGAGAATACAAATACACATAGATACAAATAAATATGAAGTAAATGGCAGGTAATTTTTTATGGGAGGGAGAAGCAGCTAAGGGGAGGGCAAAACCAGGAAAGGTCTCAAAGGAAGTAACTTTAGCTGAAGTATGAAAGGAGAGCTATAGATTCAGAGGTAAAGGGAAGCTATAAATGCAAAGGTAAAGAGGAAATATATTCCAAGTAAGGAATTAGAAAACAATGTCATTTGTAAGAGAAACCAAAATAGGCCAATTTTGATGGACTATCACGTTATGTCAAGGAGAGTAGCATGTATTAAGCATGTAAAGTCAGACTAGAGTCAGATCATGACAAGACTTTAAATAGCAAACTTAAGGAGTTTTTACTTGATCCAAAAGGCAACAATGACACTTACTGAGAAGGGAAATGACATGCTCTATATGAGAGGTATTGAACACTTGAAGTAGGGTAGTAGCTGTTAAGAGAGAAGGTGGCAGATATGAGGGATGCTGTAAAAGCTAGCATTGACAAAATCTGGCAACTTACTGGACAAAAAGGTTAAAAAAAAAAGGGTATAAATCACTCAAAAGTTGCAATACTTTAATTAGAATTAATCGGAAAGAGAAGGGAACTTAGCAAGTTAAGAGGAAAGACAATGAATTCAATTTTAGTCATGTGGAACTTGACATACCTAAAGGATCCACCCAGGCAGAAACATCTAATGGGTGATGAAGCAAAACTTGAATCAAGAGAGAAATAGGAACTGAATAGAAACACAAGGAGTCAAATTAAAAACAAAAACAAAAACCTGATCATTAGTTGCAAGAATTTCTTGCTAAAGCTCTGGTTTTAAGAAAAAAAAACTAAATTTGGAGCATTCCATTCATCAAGTACCAAGTACCTATAAAGAGCAAGACAATATGCTAGATGATGATAGGAATACAAAAAGTAAAAGGAAACTCCTGGAGAAATTGACATTGTGTGTCACATTCACACACACACACAGCAGAGCATAAAAAATATATGGGGGGATAACTAGTAAAATCAGGAAAGAACTTCTTTAAGAGGTGACATCTAAAATAAGCCTTGAGAAGGGGTAGGAATTCCAAAAGGTCAGAGATGAAGAGGTGAGAAATCTAAGCATGGTAAAGAATCTGTGCAAAACAAAATATGAAGATGGCATATGGACTTTGGTATATGAGAAAAAGATTAGTTTAGCTAAAAATTATATATGTAACAAGAGGCAACTAATGTGAAATTAATCTGGAAATACAGGTTGAAGTCAAACTGTGAAGAGCTGTAAATACAAACAGACTCCAAATTGTGAAGGGATTTAAATGCAAAAAGGAGTTTGAATTTTATTTAAAAGGAAATAAGAAACCACTGAAGCTTCTTAGTCAAAGCACTGACATAGTAAAAAAGATACTTTATGAAAATTAATTTTATCATAGGATACCCTGGAAGGAAGAGATACAGAAAATTAGAAAACTAACCGAAAGCTTATGCAATAATTCAAGCAAAAGATGATGAGGTAACTAGGTAACAGCTATGAAGAGTGTGGGATATAGCTTGTGAGGCTTCTTAACTTTTTTTGTGTCATGAACCTTTTTAGTGGTATGGTGAAGCTTATGAATCAGAGTAACATTATGTATATGGGCTTAAATAAGAAGTGGATTACATAGAAATGCAGTCATTAAAAAACTTTTAAAAATAAAAAGTTCTCAGACAAAAGATTAAGAAGTTCTATGAAGAAATAGTGTCAACAAGACATTAGCAGAAAACTGGCAATATGGAACTGGAGTTCGAGAAAAACATTTGAGTTGGATATAAAAATTAGAGGATTTTATGATAAAAATAATAACTGAACTTAGGGGAGCAATGAAATCATAAGAGAAAAGGACAAAAAGGAAGAGGGTCCAAGAAGAAAATTTTATCCACTCTTAGCAAGCTTAGATACATTCTCATTCAGTAATAAAGTAGTCACACAGGTATTTGTTTTCTTAAAAGCACTTATTTTAAAGAACTAAATACAATTTAGACAAAAGGCCTAAAATATCTTTTGTTCCTGGTATCATGTAATCACAAGTTCATAATCTCAGTGTCATACATGACCTCTCACTCCTCACTTAACAACAACTTTGATGTAATGCCAAATCTTGTTACCTTCTCCAAAACATCCCCTCTATATATATCCTGTTTCTATTCACAGATACCATCTTAGTTTAAGGTCACATGCTTCTCACCTGAACAACTGCTTATTAGCCACTTTCCCCAGTTCAAACTCTCAGAATTTGAATTCCTTAAAGATTCAGCTCTAATGCTTCCTACCCCACAAGATCCCTCCAGCTGCTAGTTCCTTTCTCTTCTAAGGTTACTTTCTATTTACTCTGTACGTATCTTGATATATCTATTTAATAAAATTAATTATTTTTGTTAGGCACTTAAAAATGAAAAGCATAGATGTTTCAAAATATAAGAGAGGGGTAAAAGACAGCATATATTGATTGCTCTTTCCAGAATACCATGTCATCACTTAATATGGATTCTATTTTAAAAACTTTTTAAATGTCACTGACCACCAACCATCACCCCTAAATAATAAGCCTTTCATTGTGACAAAATTATAAATATGATCTAGTCTATCAAAACAAAATAAAGATACTGCTATATCTGAGAATGCATCCAGATCTATATTCCATCATCCCTCTATCAGGAAATGAAAGATATTGGCCCTTTATTTTAGTCAAAGTTTCAAATTTTTTAAAAGTTTTCCTCATTTAATGTAGTAAATAGTTCTGGTTTTGTTGAATTCATTCAGAATCAGTTCTTCATAGATTTCTTAAAAATGGGTGATATTTCCCATTTCTTATGTTTTAATACCACAATTTATTTAGCCATTTACCAACTGATGGATATTTTCTTGCTGCAACAAAAAGTACTGCTATAAATATTATTGTACATATAGGTTCTTTACTTCTATTCTTGACTTTATTAGGGTATACTTAGAGTTAGGAATATGAATTCAAATTCTGCTTTAAATAGTTCCTAGATATGTAACCTGAGCAAGTTATATAATCTATATGTCTCAGAGTTCTTATCTATAAAATGGGAATAACATAAATTATCTTCTTAAGATCGTTTTGAGGTTAAAATCAGATAATTGTACAGTAATTTGCAAAGATTAAAAGTACTAGCTCTTATATTTAACTCTTAAAATTTATTAAAATCCTTTTAACATTTTTCTTGTTTGTATTTTAGTTAGATCTATGTCTCAAGCAAACACACTAAACTAACAATGCTATTTTGTTATTATTTCACCATAATTCAGCTATATTCTTTGAGTGCTCTATCATTTGGGGGATTTTATGTGTATAGTATTGATATTTCTCATATATGGTAATTTAAATCTAATTTTCTTAACTTTTTATCATGTCTGTTTTTATAGTCACTTTGTCAAGATTGCTAAACTGATTTTTCCAGATTCTCTTGAGGCTTAAAAGATTCTTTCCCAATCCTTCATCATTATTTGTGTCTCTATTTTTGAGTACATTTCTTACAAAGAACATATTATTAGATTTTGCTTTCTAATCCAATTTGATATCATTTTCTATTATACACATAAATGTCATTAATATTCATGGTTGATTGTTAATTATGTTTTCTGTTTGTGCTTTATCTAATTATGTTTCTTTTCTTTTCCTTTTACAAGGAAATGGAAGGTAATGTTCTAATTCTATGATCTAGTCCTTTTATGAATAACATAAGGAAAATTCTATTAAACTCTATCAAAGGATTATATGTATTGAATGGTGGTTAGATTGTTTTAAAATGAGACTAAAATTTACTCAAGATTTGGTTAGTACCTAATAAGCCTATACTTTAGTGAATATATTCAGATCCTGAAAATACTTGTGCCAGGTCGGATTGAACAAATACCAATTCCAATGGATTTAAAATATGAGCAGCCTAATGTAAATAAGTAAGCTGAGACGCAGTATAAAAATTATTAATCTTATATAATGTTTTTGTCAAAATAAATTAAGACAGAAGCAAATAGTAGAGAAATATAATTTGAATAACTTTTTCAAATCAAGGACAGATCCAAAACTATTTGATTTTGGTGATTCTTCAATACCCCTGGAAAAGGGCTAACTGAAAGAGTAACTCAGTAAAAGGAAAATTCAATTTAAGAATGGAATGTGGATCAGTATAGGTGGAGCCAAGATGGCAGAGTGAACCCAGGAAGTTGCTTGAACTCTCCCAGTTTCCCTCGAAAACCAAGTGAAACTAAGCCTCTGAACAGTCTGTTGGAATGAAAACTCTTCAGCTCAAGATAGAATGAAAACACTTCCAGAAAGGTCAGTCTCACTAGGATGAAGAGTGTTCAGGTAGGTCAGGGAAAGCCGGTTGAGAGAGTCTTAATCACAGCAGATCAGCAACTGAGACCCTGGCTCCTGGTCAGTTTTTATGTAGGTGCCACATACTGCTGAGAAAAAGGTGTATTTCTTTATGCCTCTATTCAGTTTTCTCCAGAGGTCTAAAGTGTCTAATTTCTCTAGGATTGTATTAACCTCTTTAATTTCTTTTTTATTTTGTGGTTAGATTTTTCTGATTCTGAGAGTAGAAGGTTGAGGTCCCTCATTAAAATAGTTTTATTGTCTATTTCTTTCTATAACTGGCTTAAAATCTTCTCTAAGTGTTTGTCTACCATATGGTGCATACACATTTATTATTTTTTTACTACCTCATTGTTTATGGTACCCTTTATTAAGATGTACTTTTCCTTCCTTTCTTTACTTTTGGCCTTTACTGGTTTGTAACAGTGCCATATTTGTATCATAGAAGGAATTTTGCAGTACTCCTTCTTTACTTATTTTTGCAAATGGTTTACATAATATTGGAATTAATTGAGATGAAACAAGGATGCCCATTATCACCACTATTATTCAACATTGTACTAGAAATGTTGGATTTATCAATAAGAAAAGAAAAAGAAATTAAAGGAATTAGAACAGGCAATGAGGAAATAAAACTATCATTCTTTGCTGATGATATGCTCATATACTTAGAGAATCCTAGAAAATCATCCAAAAATCTACTGGAAATAACTCACAGCTTTATCAAAGTTGCAGGATACTAGCCACACTTTAAATCATCAAGCATTTCTATATATTACTGACAAAGCCCATCAGTAAGAGAGAAAGAGAAACTCCATTTAAAATTACTGTAGAATAATGGGATTTAGTTGCCAAGACAAACTCAAGAACTATATGAACACAATTACAAAACATTTCTCACACAAATAAAATCAGATCTGAATAACTGAAAAAATATCAGTTGTTCATGGCTAGGCTGAGCTAATTTAAAAATGATAATTCTGCCTAAATGACTCTACTTTTTCAGTGCCATACCAATCAAACTGCCAAAAAAAAAATAACAACAAAATTCATGTGGAAGAACAAAAGGTCAAAAATATCAAGGGAATTAATGAAAAAAAAAATACAAAGGATGATGACTTTGCAGTACCAAACCTAAAACTATATTATAAAATAGCAGTAATGAAAACCATTTGGAATTGGCTAATAGAGTATGGATCAGTGGAATTGATTAGATACACAGAACACAATAATCAGGGGCCATAGCAATCTAGTATGCAAAAAGTCCCCAAATTTCAGCCTCTGGAATAAGAATTCAATATTTGACAAAAATTGTTGGGAAAACTGCAAAATAGTATGTCAGAAACTCAGAATAAATCTACATCTCACACTCTATGCCAAAATAAGGTTAAAATGGATACATGATTTGAATATAAAGGAAAATACCATAAACAAATTCAGAAAATAAGGGATAATTTACCTATCAGATTTTTGGGGAAGGGAGAAATTTATGACCAAAGAAGAACTAGAGAATATTATAAGAGACAAAATAGACAACTTTAACTATATTAAATTAAAAAGTTTCAGCACAAACAAAACCAACAGAAACAAGATCAAATGGGAAGTACAAAGCTGGGAAAAAAATCTTTATAGACAATATTTCTGACAAAAATCTCATTCTAAAATATATGAAGAATTGTGTCAAATTTATAAGAATACAAGTCATTCTCTGTAATGGGCCAGAACTCTGGAGAAATGTACTTGAAACAAGGATTCTTACAAGGTATTAACTCAGTGGAATTGATAAGACAATGGTTATCTAATTTAGAATGGTAATTAATAATTTTCTAGTTCAGTATGATTGATGTAATCTTACAACAAATAAAGGTTCCCTAGTGATATAATAATTGGCTTATATTCAGTATGATGAATTGATTTAATTGTAATTGAGTATATAAAATGGGGACAAACTCAGCCAGAACAGAGAAGACTTGACCACCGTCCTGGTGGCTCTCCTGCCTCCTGCATTCCTCCATTGAAACCAAGACCCATTTGAGGACCTCCAGAAAGCTAGCCGGAACATTACAATCCCAAACTGATAAATGGTCAAAAGATATGAACAGACAATTTTCAGATGAAGAAATTAAAGCCACTTATAGTTATGTGAAAAAATGTTCTAAATAACTATTGATTAGAGAAATGCAAATTAAAACACCTGTGAATTATCACCTTACACCTCTCAGATTGGCTAAGATGACAAGAAAAGATAATGATAAATGTTGGAGGGAATGTGGGAAAACTGAAATACTAATGCATTGTTAGTGGAATTGTGAAATGATCCAACCAGGGCAGCTAGGTGACCCAGCAGATAGAGCACCAGCCCTGAAGTCAGGAGGACCGGAGTTCAAATCTGGTCTTAGACATTTAACACTTCCTAGCTGTGTGACCCTGGGCAAGTCACTTAACCCCAATTGCCTCAGCAAAAAAAAAAAGAAGAAGAAGAAGAAATGATCCAGTCATTCTGGAAAGCAATTTGGAACTCTGCCCAAAGAGCTATAAAACTTGCATACCTTTTGATCCAGCAGTGCTATTAGTGGGTCTGTATGCAAGGAAATCATAAAAAAGGAAAAAAGATCCACATGTGCAAAAATGTTTGTTAGTATCTCTTTTTATGGTAGCAAAGAATTGGAAAAGGAGTGGATCCTATCAATTGGGGAATGGCTAAACAAGTTGTGGTACGTGAAGGTAATGGAATATTTTATAAAAAATGATAAGTAAGTTGATTTTAGAAAGGCCTGGAAAGATTTACATGAACAGACACTAAGTGGAATAAGCAGAACCAGGAATACATTGTATACAACAGCAAGAATGTGTTATGATCCACTATGAAAGGCTTAGTTTTTCTCACTGGTTCAGTGATCCAAAGCAATCCCAATAAATCTTTGGACAGAAAATGTCATCTTCAAGCAGAGAAAGAACTAAGGAGACTGAATGTAAATCAACACATGCTATGTTTACTTCTTTTTTTTCTGGCTTTTTTTTTTTTTTTTTAACTCTCCCATGGCTTTTCCCTTTTACTCTGATTTTTCTCTCGTAATACGATTCATAAAGTAATGAGTTCTAAAAATAAGCTCACTACAATAAAAATAAATAAACAAATAAAAATTGGAATGTGCCTAAAGAACAAGTAAAACTCACTTTACAAATTACAGACCCCAGATTTTTTAACCTGTGGTCCACAGGCCTGAAATTATATATATATATATATATATATATATATGAATACGTTTCAGGGACTCTGTAAAATAGAATGTGGGAAAAAAATCACCTTTATTTCAACATAATTCATTTCCTTTGTAATTCTATGTATTTTAATTTTGTACATTTAAAAATGTTGTGTATACAAGACTTTACCAGACTACAAACTGAATATAGGACACATTAAAAAAAATTCAAAACAAAAAACCCTGATCTAGACCCTTCAGAAATCAGTCATAGCAAACTATTTTCTTTGTAATGGATTAAACCATATAAAACAGGGGTTCTTAAGTGTTGGGGTTTTTTTTTGTGGGGAGGGGGTTGTATCATAGGAGCTTTTGGCAGTCTGCTGAAACCATGTTTTTACAGACCAATGTTTTTAAATACATAAAATACAGAGAATTATATATATATATATATATATATAATGAAAAGGTTATCAATGGAACCCATGACCTAAAAGAACCACTCATTATTTGTACCATCATAAAAAAGTTCTATCCTTATACTTCACTTATAATCGTAATTAGATGAAAAAAGCTACAAAGACATGTTTATGAATTACCACACATGAAATAAAGTAAATCAACACACAATGCCAGGAATTCAAGATGCTTTAGATAGTTACTAGTTTAATTTTGAACTTAAGCAATAGCTCTTACCAAGTTTCAGTAGCCAAAGAAAACAAAGCATTCATGTGTCCAGCAGGATTTTATCAATTTGAGCCTGTTTCAAATCATCTCTAGAGCATCTGATGCTTTTTGACAGTGGAAAGAAAAGGTAGATAGTGACACAACCTATCTGGAAAGATTAGTGTTATTTGTATAATATTATTGTATTTGGCAGGGGAAAAAAGTACATTAAAATGATATGAGGAAAGATTGATAAAAAATGTTACGACTTATTGGAGGGAATTGATCTGTAATTATCAATTGAAAAATCATAGAGCTTCCTTAAATTATCTAGGTGACTTAACACCATATACCAAGATAAGATCAAAATGGATCCATGATTTAGGCATAAAGAATGAGATCATAAATAGATTAGAGGAACAGAGGATAATCTACCTCTCAGACCTGTGGAGGAAGAAGGAATTTATGACCAGAGGAGAACTAGCGATCATAATCGATCACAAAATAGAAGATTTTGATTACATCAAACTAAAAAGTTTCTGTACAAACAATACTAATGCAAACAAGATTAGAAGGGAAGTAACAAATTGGGAAAATATTTTTACAGTTAAAGGTTCTGATAAAGGTCTCATTTCCAAAATATATAGAGAACTGACCCTAATTTATAAGAAATCAAACCATTCTCCAATTGATAAATGGTCAAAGGATATGAACAGACAATTCTCAGATGATGAAATTGAAACTATATCCACTCATATGAAAGAGTGTTCCAAATCACTACTGATCAGAGAAATGCAAATTAAGACAACTCTGAGATACCACTACATACCTGTCAGATTGGCTAAGATGACAGGAACAAATAATGATGAATGTTGGAGGGGATGTGGGAAAATTGGGACACTAATACATTGTTGGTGGAGCTGTGAAAGAATCCAGCCATTCTGGAGAGCAATTTGGAACTACGCCCAAAATATTATCAAACTGTGCATACCCTTTGATCCAGCATTGCTGCTATTGGGCTTATATCCCAAAGAAATACTAAAGAGCAGAAAGGGACCTGTATGTGCCAAAATGTTTGTGGCAGCTCTTTTCGTAGTGGCTAGAAACTGGAAGATGAATGGATGTCCATCAATTGGAGAATGGTTGGGTAAATTATGGTATATGAAGATTATGGAATATTATTGCTCTGTAAGAAATGACCAGCAGGATGAATTCAGAAAGGTTTGGAGAGACTTACATCAACTGATGCTGAGTGAAATGAACAGAACCAGAAGATTGCTGTACACTTCAACAACAATGCTGTATGAAGATGTATTCTGATAGAAGTGGATATCTTCAACATAAAGAAGATCCAACTCACTTCAAGTTGATCAGTGATGGACAGAAACAACTACACCCAGAGAAGGAACACTGGGAAGTGAATGTAAATTGTTAGCACTGCTGTCTATCTACCCAGGTTACTTATACCTTCGGAATCTAATACTTAATGTGCAACGAGAAAATTGGATTTAGACACATATATTGTATCTAGGTTATACTGTAACACATGTAAAATGTATGGGATTGTCATCTAGGGGAGGGAATAGAGGGAGGGAGGGGATAATTTGGAAAAATGAATACAAGGGATAATGTTTTAAAAAAATTACTCATGCATATATACTGTCAAAAAAAATTTTATAATTATAAAATTAAAAAAATAAAAATAAACTAAATAAATAAATAATAAAACGGCACATTTCACCTGAAAAAAATAATTTTTTTTTAATTAAAAAAAATAAATAAATAAGCAAAGCTAACCTTTCTTCTATAGTTGGTTGGATCCAATTAGATCAATTGAAAGAAGGTATATTGTAGCATGGAAATGATAGCAAGAGATTGCATTAAACTATACATATTTATAAGAATGGCATTCATCTTCAGTCTTATTAATAAATGGGGGGGGGGTAAAAATTCTAGATCTTTAACCTAGTTGGATCAGGAAAGTATACACAAATACACATAGATATTTAATTTGATTGTTGGTTAAAATAAAATTATTTGAAAATTAAAAAAAATTATCCAGGTGATAGATGGCCCAAACCCTAGGGGAGCACTTTTATATCAAGAAAATAATGGTCAGGAGCAGAAGTGTCAAACTCACAGAAGTACAACTCCTGAATACAATCCAAATTCAATTAAAATGTAACTGAGAAATGTGTAACAAAATAAATACTCAACATGGATATTAATTTCTAGTTATATGCTGAAATGTTGAAATATAAAGGATTAATAACTATTTTTCATTCTGAAAGATAATTACACTTAACCTAAGAATAGTTCTGAGGTTAGAACTATCATTTAATGGTATATACTCTATATGTCAATAATTTTTATCAAGTAAATCTACTGTACCTATAATCAATGAAAAGAAATGAATGATGATAAATAATACAATCTATATAACAAGTACTTGACCCTTGGAGACTCATTTTATTCTCTAGGGAGAATAATACTGAGAAAATAATAAAAGTTTGAGTTTCAGAATAGAACATTATATGAAATGCTAACTTGATATTACAGAGAATCAGGAAAGAATTAGTATTCCCTTTTAGATACTGCCATGAAGGCACTATATAATAATTCTAAGCATTCTGTTAAAAAAAAAAAAAAAAAAGGTTTTTTTATCAGCTAAAACAGATTTTCATTGCTTACGAAATGCCTAATAATGTATAAATAAATGTGCTCATTGTTGAACAAAGTTTTACCCAACTCATACAACATATTTGAAGAAAACATCAATAAAATATTTGAGCTCATGTACACGATGTGGTTTTTACTCTACAAAGAAAATCAAATGTACATCACTCAAAAAAGTTCATATGATGAAAAAGGATTAAACACAGAAACAATCCAACTTTATCTTAATATCCTACTTGCAGAAAGAGTGCATTTAAAAGCACGAGGTTAGGTTTTTTTGAACTTTTTATAAGGTCAGTTACAATTACATGATGATACTAAAATAAGACATTCAAGAACTAAAGTTAAAAGTGTAAGAGACATCAAGCTAGTTGGAGAATTTATATAAGATATAACAAGTGAATATGGAGATGTAATTATTTATAGAGGTAAGCAATTCCATGGTGGGAAAAAATGTGTACAATTAACTTTTGTTCTATGCTTTATAAAATTTATTCATGAGATTTTAATTGATTATAAAATATATCTGCATATAAATTTTACATGTAAATTTTGTACATTTTGTTAAATTTTGAGTTGTATGTATAATTATGAATGAGAATGAGTATTTCTGTTTACATAATTATTTGCCTGGCATAAGAAAAAATTTTATTACCAAAAAACTTTAAGTTGGGCAGCTTGGATGACACAGTAAATAGAATGCCAGGCTTGGAGTCAGAAACTAATCTTCCTAGCCTCAGACACTAGCTGTGTAACCACTTAATTATCTGTCTCAATTTCCTCATTTGTAAAATAAGCTGGAAAAAGAAATAGCAAACAATTACAAGCATTATCTTTGCCAAGAAAACTTCAAATGGTCACAAAGAGACAACTGAAATGACTAAAAAAAAAATTAATTATACAAAGATTTTACTTTTTGTTTTATAAATGTCAGGGTGAGTCTCAACTTAAAATTTTAACTTTCAGAAGACTGAAATTGTTCATTGGGGAGGATATCATGTACTATCCTCAATAAGGTCATTTGGAACAGTTTAGTAATAAAATGATCAAAAAACCTTTTTTTATACAATTTTATACAATTCTGAAGAACTATTAAAGGACATAAGATATTGCCACTATTACAGATGAATCTTATAATGTCTAAAAAGGAAAAGGATTTTAATTTATTTTAAAAAATGCTTAAACATGTATACAGAAACCATAACTTTTAGATGGGATTTCAGGGATTTGGAATAAAAAATAAATGAATTATACCATAAATAGAATTAAAATCACACTATAAATGATTTAGGATGAGCACTTGAATGTATGTAAATAGTATAATTCTTTAAAGGAACAGAGAAAGAACTTTTATTATTTTAAATCTAGAAAAACATGATTTCTAAAGAAACAGTTCAAGGATACAAAATGGAATGTGAACTACGTACACAACTTAAGAATTGTAGCATATCAATCTATTAACATGTAACTAGTTTATGACTTAAGAGGAAAAAAACAAAAAGAAAGCACATAAGCTTTTGATACAAAAAACACAATTTAACAACTTAATTTGGAATTAAGTGACTTGCCCAGGGTCACACAGCTAGGAAATATTAAATGTCTCAGGCCGGATTTGAACTCTGATCCTCCTGACTTCAGGGCCAAAGACACAATTTTTAAAAGGACTCAATTTTATGGGTTGCCTTTCAAATGAAAGGCAAGTGGCTAAGGGCCTGGAAAGCTTTAAGTCACTGAAAGACAGAATGTAGAGGAGATAGAAGTCTGAGATTGAGGGCTAAATAATGACACAAGAAAAAGCAGGAATCAAAAAGCAGTTTGTGGGAGCCGTTCAGAAAGCATCAACATGACTAGCAGTCACATGACAAGGTGGTTTTAAATGGTAGGTCTTGATTGAAGAAATAATTACAACAAATTGAGCTATTATCTTTCAGGACTACTTAATCTTCAGAAGCTAATTTTCTCATATAAGTAAATGTGGTCCATTTTTTCCTCTTCTGATTTGAAACCAGAAAGGGAAAAGTCAAATACTGCTGCTGCTTTGTTGGACAAAAAAAATTGGTTGTTGGCTTATTAAATTTGAGCTATGAGGATTTTTTTCTGAGGACAACACAGCACGTAATAACAGAGTAGAAAGTCAACCTGATGGATTTTTCACTTCTCTATTTAAATTAAGTAAACTTTCTTTTAAGGTTAATTTTAAATTAAATGAGCTTGTAAAATGCTTGGACTACAAAAGAGGTTTGCCTTGCCAAAGAACAGTGAGGACTAACAGATAAGCAATTATCCTAAAGTTGTTCTCAAATGGACTGATGCCCTTAAAGTCTGTAGTCTCTAGTTCTAATTCACTTTTGAACAGAAAGTTTTCTTCCATCAGTGTGATCGAGGTTTATTTGAGGTTTGTGATACATTATTTTTATATATAAGTATCGATGATATTATTTCTTTTGCCTTATTGATAAGCAAATGGCTATACTTAAGATGTGTTATTATTATGAGTAATGGGTTATATAAATGGAAACACATCAGAAGGGCCTCAAGAGCAACAAACAGTTGTAAAAGAGTATATTTCTTCTCCATAGGGTTATCCCTATGATCCTGAGAGGTTTATAAGTAAAGATTTATAAGCAATTGTAAAGTGATAGTCCTTCTCTGGGATCTTGGACTTGGTAGTGAGAAAATAGATTGGAATTTCTAAGCCAACTCAAGAGAGTAAATAGACATCAACATCCCTAGTGTAAGGATATTTTAGGGGACTAATGTAAAGGGTCATTCCAAATAACCCATACCTCTGTAACAGTGTGCCACCCTGTAACACAAGTATTTAGTTTCACTGCTTCTTTGAGCTCTTCATTTCTTCCATCCACTCTTGGTATCCTTGTGGATAATACATTGTTTTTTGAGGTCTCTGAGATTATTTTCTTCCTCTGGAATTTTATCTTGGGTTTCCCTTAATACATAGCATTTCTTTATGTAGGAAGGTTCTTTTCTCCATTCACTCAAACCTACAGCTTTGGTTCCTGAATTAGGCCTTTGTTCCAGGACCAGGCTCTGCCAGCCCCCTCTCTTCACTTTAGGCTGGAGTTGGCTGGTTTTCTTCTGCTGTCTACCACCAGAATCCAGAGCCGTTCTATTTCAGGTCTTGTCTTTTTGTTCTATACTTTATGAAATGGAGAAGATCAGAGGTGTTTTTCTTTCATTTTAAAATTCCATATAGAGTTTTTATTCATTAGTAATGTGTTTTTTTAGTGAAACTGGGTCCACAGAGCTCTTCATGTCACCATCTTAACAAGAAGTCTTTGTAAATACCAATTTATAATTATCTTTAAGCTCTTTGAAAACAGGCTGGGTTTACTTTTTATTTATATTCTTTCTAGCACACATATAATGCTCCTGGCACATGGTAAAAATAATGTTTGTTGATTGATACAAGCAAATAATACCAACCATAGTCTAAAAACCTCCAAGAAAATGTCAGTACCATACCTTGGAAGCTAGGTGCAATGGTTAGCTTTCCTATATAAGTAGAAAAAATTAAAATATACTATATTGGTGCAATTCTCAACTATTTTTCATCATTATATAGTTCATTTACAGAGTACTTTATCCATATTAAAATGGTATAGTATGGTATAGTAAAAAAAAAAGCTTTATACCTGGAATCTCAATACTTAGACTTGCGTTCCAGTTCTCCTATGGGATAGCTGTGTAACTTTACCACTGTGGGGATTACTTCCCTCAGGTAAAAAATAAGGGATTAGAGGGAATAGCCTCTAAGATCTCTTTCAGGTCAAATATTCTGCAAGCCTGCAAAAGGTATTAAAGAATATATAGATGCAATATGACATAAATGTAGGGGGGGGAATGCCATATTCAGGGAAATTACAATTCTCAAATATTTTGGGATGCCATTAGGAAAAGAGTCGTGGAAAGGGTGGGATCTCTCTCTCAAGCACAGAAGAGCTGAAAGCATATACAAGGTCAGAGATCTAAATCACTTATAGAGCAGTAGACTTGGGGTGGGAGGTGGAGGAGGGGTTGTGCATTTCAATGATCTCAATACAAGGGCAAGAGAAGAAGCAGCATGGTGCAGTAAGAAAGCCATGTTTGGTGTCAGAAGAGGTAGGGTCAAGTCCCAAATATGCTATTTTCAACCTATAGAACCTTGGGTAAGTCATTTAAGTCCTCTGTCTTCCGTTTCCTAAAACATAAAACTAAAAGCGACTAGGAAGCATCTGAATTGCCTTTCAGCTCCAAACTATTTAGGTTTTTAGAATGATTTTTAGAATTATGAAAAGCAACCAAAAATGTAATTTTTCAAGGGAAAAAAAACATGTAAAAATGCCCCCAGTCTTAAATGTCAAGGGAAGAATTCTGCAAATATTTCAAAAGAATGAGATGTGTATGGATATATGACTGTCTACACCTACTATATCTTCCCACACCAGAACAATGCAGGAATTTTTGAAGCCCATCTATAATCAACTGTAACCTGTCTCCATCACATCCAAGTATATCTGACGTAGTAGACAGATATGTGTGGGGAAGGGAAGGGTTAAGAAAGGAAGAGCTAAGTGCCTTGTCCAAGGTCACAAAGTTACTAAGTGTCAGAAGAGGGATTTGGTTTGGGGCCTTCCTGATTCCAAGTCCAAGCACTTTTCTGAAGTAAAAAGGTAGTTATGAATGTCAGGAAGATATTTATTAGTTATATGACCCTAGGTGACTCACATAACCTCTTTGGGTTCACTCAAGAAACTGAAGGGTTTAGATATAACCTCTGAGGCTTCTTCCAACTTTAAATCCATGGTTCTATGATGCTATGAAGTCATATTTCCCATGTCCAGTATGTTAACTTGCCTTCTTCCTCTCAAAAGAACTTTCTAATCAAATGCTGTGGCATAATTAACAAGGTATGAATCTAAAAACTGCTTACCTAATGAACTAACTATGCTTACTAATAAAAAGGAAACTAATAAATTATGACAAAATAAGCTACTCTTAAACCCAAGTTTCTGAGTACTTCCTTTTTTTTTTTTTTTTAAACATAAAAGCAAATGGAGAGAAAATTTTAAACAGCTATAAAAACTATCAACACACAATTCTTACACTGTTTTAAATTCCCCTAAAATTGTGGTTACTGGCCAAGTAATATAACTGTCCAGGTAAATGGAGAAATACAAATAAATCATAAAACATATTAATTAGCATTTGTGGTACTTAAAATGTTATCTCCCTCTACATTCAAGCAGTAATATAAAATTTTGGAGAAAAATCTTATTTCATCCAATTCAATATAATGGAATGTTCATTAATGATGAATAATCAAGAAAATAATCAGTTTGAGCATAACTAAAGCACAAGGCTATTGATACAACATACTTTTAAAATTTAAAGGGAAAAAATCCATAGTACTAAAGGATCAAGAAAATTAACATTACAAAAGCATGAGTTTTTAATGCAATGAATTATGATTATTAAAGTGGTATTTTTCTATTTCTATACAAATAAATCATAAAACATATTAATTAGCATTTGTGGTACTTAAAATGTTATTTCCCTCTACATTCAAGCAGTAATATAAAATTTTGGAGAAAAATCTTATTTCATCCAATTCAATATAATGGAATGTTCATTAATGATGAATAATCAAGAAAATAATCAGTTTGAGCATAACTAAAGCACAAGGCTATTGATACAACATACTTTTAAAATTTAAAGGGAAAAAATCCATAGTACTAAAGGATCAAGAAAATTAACATTACAAAAGCATGAGTTTTTAATGCAATTAATTATGATTATTAAAGTGGTATTTTTGTATTTGCTTTTTTACAATCACTTAGTTATTACTTGGATTTTGCAAAATGTGAAGTGTTATGAACAGCTATAATGGAGATCAAACTCAGAGGATCAAGTTTCTAACAAAGAATTGTTTTATCTTTAATATTTTCTTTCATGTTTGTTTTTTATATTTAAAAATTAATCCAGTAAGTATGAGTTAACATACAAAAAAAATTTGATCTAAGCTTAAATGCAGCAAATTAATCTAAAAACAAATTCAATTACTAATAAAGGAAACAAAAAGATAAATTCTGAAACTTTTTGCACTTTCCATGGTCATATGAATATGTGCATTTTAAGGTTCTGAAAACTTCGATTTTGGAGATGTGTTTACTGCATTTTCTATCAACCTGATATTTCTTGTTTTCCACAAGCCCAAAGATGGATATTTGCCAAGAAAGAGGTTGTTGACCACAGGGAATTTCCTAAATTGCCAGAGAAACCCAATTAATTTTAATGTAAACAAAGATCTTTTCTATGGGCAAAGTTCAGTGTATTTTATTCACAGCAAGAGTCAAAGCAAAAAGAATAGAAGGAAATGTAGAACTCCTGATACAAGATAAATACAAAATTCAAAAACCATAAGAATCTCATTATTTTCTCATTCAAAATCTACCAAAAATGGAGCACGACCACTCAAATGGCCTCTAAAACATATTATATATTTTTAAAGTATATTCACACAACTTGCAGACTACTTTCACACACAATAGTTGAGAAAGTTTTCATATACTACTTATGTTTTATTTACATCCTTTTACAAATATCTTATATGACACCCACAGTAAAATAGAAGCTAGAACCTACATCATTACCCAAAATTCATGTATTTTGGTAAATGGGAAGAATTGGTGGCAAATATTGTCTTGAAGCTCTATCAAAATTAGAAAATTTATTCTTCCTATATGAAGTAAAAGATGTCTAAATATGCAAACACAATAGCACTATATTGCAGCTTTTTAGTGGGGTTTTCCCCCCAGTATTACTTAACATTTTAACAGCAAAAATTATACCAGAATGAACATTTTCAAAACTTGGCTCTATATTACAAATACAGAGTTTGATGTAGTTTGTGTTAGAAACCATTAAAAGTATTTTAACTCTACCAATTGAACATATTTTACCCACATTAATGAAGACCCAAGTGTTTTGTCAACATTAAAGATAATAATTATTTCTCCTATCTTTAGTTCTCAGAAGTCTTGTTTTATAGAATGTTATAAAAACCATTTCTTAATATTTCCAATCGTCCACTAGGGTCTTTCCCTGATTCACCACAGTAGTAAATCACAAGTTCTAGATCATAGGTCCTATGCCAAAGAACGCTTTGGGGAAGAAAGCAGCCCAAGAAATACATGCACACACACAAGCACACATTGTCTCTGTCTCTCTCCTCTGCCCCCCCCAACCCCCGGTCTCTGTTTCTCTGTCTGTCTATCTCTTTCTCTCTAGGCTCCAGCAGCTAATTTAGCTGAATTCAAAGAAACAATCAAAAGAAGTGCTATTTTTTTTTTTTTACTAGAGCAATTGTCAAACAATATGCAGTGGCAGCAGTCATGCTGAAAATAATCATAGTTCTCCAGAATATGAAATCATGTTCTTTTGAGAATATTTCTAACAGGAATTAGCTTTTTGCAGAACCTATCCTAAAAGACTGTGCTTGACAGAAAAGAAGCTATTTAAAGTAGTTCTCATTCAACAGATTGTTTGAAAGAAAAAGTAACTAGATGATAATTTTGTTTTAAGATGTTTATATAGACAATACATGTGCAATTTAATTAACTTACTTTTGGGGGGTGGTTTTTTGGGGTAAAAGGAAACACTCAAACTCAAAACTAAAAAGTACTAAAACTTAAATCACACAAAACCACATTGGAGTCCAAAACCTTAATTTATCATATTCAGGATCCTACTTATACAGTGCTTGAGAAAAACAATGTGCTCTAGGAAAACAAATACAGACTGTAAAAGCCTAATAATAAAGCTATAATATCTACCTCACAAAGTTCAAATAATCGTGTAAACGTTATGCCAATTTTAAGGTACTATATAGATGCCAGTTATTACTACTATTATAGACAAAATATAGAGCCACTTGATAGAAGGAAAAATTGATCTTATTTTCTCCTACACAGCATGCGAGTTTGTAACAAAATTTAATTTGAGTAGTTAATTAAGCTGTTCTTTCAACTACAATATGACAATGGAAAACATGATTATTGCTTTTGACATAGATATTTCATATTCAGTGTTTGATAATTAAAGCATGCTCCCAATACAAAATTTAAAATTCAACTCTGTTATTTTAAAATTTTTGTTACAGAAAAACTAAGCATACTTAAGTTGAAAAAAAAAGTAACTAAAGAAATACAGAAGCTGCAGACATAAGCCACAATATCTTCAAGTAACTGGGGTCAGATAAAGTAATTAAACAAAATTCTAGCCAAAATGACATGCTTAAAAAGTAGAATTTTGAAATACTAGTAGACAAAGTACACTAAAGTAAATGCCCAAATGCCTGAAATCTTTACTTTATACAAAGAAAAAGCTAGTCTGTCACAAGAGTGGAATGTAATAAGCCATTACCATTGGTTAGGAAAAGAATAACATCAATAAAGGATTCAAAATTATTTTCACTAAATAATTACAGAAACATTTTGTTGCGTGTCTATAACAAATGATGCAAAAGGCATAAGACCAATGCAATGATCAAACTACATATTTAGTTATCTAAATATACAAGGATACAGAGAAATATAACATGAAGCACTAAGTAATACACTGCAGTAGTTTCACTTGGCAAAGTTTTCTTCTTGTAGCTTGGTTACTTACCTCCACTTGTTGCATCTTGCTCTTCCCCTTCGGGAAAAGTAACCTGGCTTGGCAAACTATTCCTAGATCGAGTGACTGATTCTAACTGTGAAGCCCTTCCCAATAAAGATAGTTCATCTAGCACTTCTCCTTCTTTGGCCTCAAGATCTGATTTTGAAGTAGTTAGTGGTTTAATGCTCCCTGGTGCCATTAGCCTATTTGCATCATTCAAACATGCAACAGTACCACTGTCTAGGCTCAATACTCGGGCACGACTCTTGGCACTATTTGTGCTATTAGTCCGACGTGATGTCCGCTTTTTGCTAGTGCCTTCAGGACCCATATGAGCCTTATGTGTATGTTCAGAATCAGCACTTCTTTCTTTATTAATGTATTTGGTCTTTAAAGCACTGTACTTTCCTTCAGGAGATTGACATGAATGGGAGGTGGTACTGGAAGAACTATCACTGCTGAACTGATGAGCTGATTGCATGCTTGAAGTTCTACTCAAATCACTTTGATCACTTGAGTCCTCATCATGACAAAATATAGCACTGTGAGGTTTGGTAGCAGATATACCTCGAAAAGAAACATATTCCCTGTGACGACTTGAATCAAAACTGCTAGCCCTCTTTTTTCCTGTTCGTCTCCTGCCTGACTTGTGAGCAGAGGCTGTGCGGTAGATTAAGCTCGAGGACTTAGGGCGCACATCTCCTTCCTTTTGTTTTCCACCAATATCCTTACAAAGTCTTGAGTCAACTGAAACAGTTGATTTATCACTCTGCTCTTCTCTTTTGTCAGGTTTTCCAACAGTCTTGTCAGTTTGTGAAGTAAATTCATTTGCATGAGGATTTTTATTAGCTTCTTCAGATGCAGAGGTACTAAGACCCTTCTGACTATGCACATCATCTAAGGCATTGGAATCTGTGACTTCCTGTACATCACTATTTGTACTCAATTTCAAAGCAGTCATTTCACTGCTAGTCCTTTTATCACTAGTATAGCTACTATCTTCCTCTTGGTTAACAAAAATCTCTTTTTTCTTACCATTTTTTTTCCCTCCTCTAGGAGAATCCTCATGCTCTGATAAGATACTTTCTATGTGAGTTGAACTAGTCTGTTCACTTTTATAGCTGCTGATGGTACTGTTAGTATCCCGATCAGTTCCACTGCAATAGCTTTCTGTTGAGCCACTACTCCTTGTACTCAGGCTCCTTAAGCTGTCTACACTTTTGTCTGCTTTCAAAGGTTTATTCTTTCCACTTTTGACAAGAGGCTGTGGACTGCAGCTTTTCACTTCACCACGAAGCTGAAAATCCCCAGATAAACAAGAATTTTCTCCTAAAGATTCTTTGGATCCTGAATGAGGTTTGGAACCTTCTAACTCACTGACTGGATCCAGACCCCGCCTTTGCTGATAGAGAGGAAAGTCATTTAGAGATGCATCTGGAAAAGCTACAGCAGAGCTAGAGGTCCTTGGAACACCTCGAGGCCGGTGGTCTTTCCTATAAGAATGTGAATGCAATGGTACAAGAGAAGCTACTTCTGTGTCACAGGCATTAGACAAAGATTGATCCACATGATGGTGATGGTTTGGGGAGCTCGCCTTGTCATTGAAGTCCCTTGGTAAGTCCTGTCCACAAGAAGATAATGAAGGCTGGATAGAGATGAAGGAATCATTGGAGACTGGATGGAAAAGCTTCCGATCAGCTGCCAAATCTGTTTCAAACACATATTTGGAAAGGTTAACACAAATCTGTTATCTGCTTTCTAATACTTAACAATGGAAGGAATTCATAATATAAAATAAGCAAGCATAAACAATTTCTTAAGTAGTTCAGGGGCAAACTGCCAACCACTCACTATTGACAGTCACGATTCCTAATTTGTAACTATACAAAGAAACCATTCTATGGATGGAATGGCAAAAATCACATCTATATGGTTAACTAACTGACTTGGAAAGAGTTTAATATATTCAGTGAAATTGATTAAAATTATGCAGAAATCTTCTGAAAGATTAAAGCTATTTTACAAATCAAAAGAGAAATAATTTGAAACAGGAAAATATATATTTAACAATACCTAGTCAGTAGGGTTAAAAGATCAATAATGAGACAGTTCTACTATTTAGTAAAAGAGAGGGAAAGGAAAGATGAAGAACTAATCACAGTTTCTGTTTGTCACCATATTTGACCCAACTAGGACTCTTCTCATATTTGTAAATAACAAAAAAGAAGACTGCATCTGAATGTATCATTTTCATCTTAAAGTTTCAACACCATAAAGTTGAATAAGGATATTACTAAAAACATTTATGCCACATTATATCAAAAGTCTAGAGTATTTCTAAATATACATGTGAAACATGTATATGACATATAGATATACACTAAATATCTGAATAATTTCCATCAACTTTCTTTATGCAAAGCGAAAGATTATAAAAGAGAAAACATTTTACTATTAACCCACAATGATTGTAACTGAACTAAGGCAATGTAATTACTTAGCTTTTGAGGGGGGTGAGGGAAGAAGGTAGAGAATAAGAGATTAAGAAATTAACCTGGTTAATAACCAATGTTAAATACAAAAAAAAAAAAAAAAAAAAAAAAAAAAAAAAAAACTCCTATTAAAATTAAATAGATTCAATCTTAATATGTAATTAAGAAAATGTTATAGATCTTGCATTTTGCCAAGATAAACTTTTAGATTAGCTTAAATCAAATGAGCTTGAATATGGCCTAGATCTGTAGTTTTAATGACATGGAATTTTTAACAGGAAATTCCCTCTACCAATGCAGGTCAGCATCTTTTTTTACAACTTAGTTTTAGAGAACATCCTCAAGGACTGAAATATTAAAGGATATGTTCAGAATTATTGACTCAGTGAACATCCTCAAGAACTGAAATATTAAAGGATATGTTCAGAATTATCGACTCAGTATGTTTCAAAGATGAGACTTAAACTTAGATCTTTCTGGTTGAAAGGCCAAGTTTTCTATGTATTATGCCAGACTGCTTCTCAACTGCAGATAAGAAATTAAAATTAACTGAGAATGACAGTTAGTATCATAATAGCATGGATTTAGAATTAGAAAGGAATAAAATACCTTTGGAGTCCCCCCAAAATTAAGTGGAATAAAAAACTTGAAAATGTCAAGTCTCTTGACTGATTAGCGTATTGATCATACCTTAATAAACCAGAACTTAAGTATTCTTACACACACACACACACACACACACACACTCTTTCAATAACAAAAGTAATCACAAACACATCGTAAAAGAGAATAAAATCTTAATGAAAATAATTCAAAAGTAATTTTTAAAAAGAACTGATTTTGTGTTAATTGCTATTAACATGTTCCAACATTTATATAAAAGTCAAGTTTGCTAAGCTTGCTATGCCCTTTCATGAATAAACTCTTAGCATTATCAAAGGTATGAATATTCCTTTGTAAATGGCACTTGCTGGGTAGCAATATAAGCAAAACAGCACATTCCTAACTATGGCACTCTCCCCCTAAATGTAATGATTTTCCACACTACTTTTTGGATCCCCAATCAATTAAATAAACTTATTAAATACTTAAACATCTGGATACAAAGACAAAAACTAGTGTCTGCCCTCAAGAAACTTACATTCTACCAGGAGAAACAACCCTTAAAGCTATAAATATATACAAAATACATATGATGTGAATATATAGTAATTTTTATAGGTAGGCATTAATTAGGGCATTGAAAGGCCTCAAAAGAAACAGTAAAATTCACTTTCATCCATTTTTACACATATGCATTTTTAAAATTTTTTATACTTATTGATATATTTTGCATTTATGTCATACTTTCCAGAATGAACCATCATTTATAATAAAGAAAAATAAGTAAATAAATTAAGTAAAAACCTAATCTGACAAGATGTACACTATTCCAGACTGGAAATTCCCTCCCCGCATCTGTTATGACAGTTTCATTTTTTATTTTCTTCTCCTGATTTTCATAAGTTTTTCTACTACTCACACTTCAACTTCTTTTTAGAGAGTGGTCTTTTCATTTACATTTTAGTAGTCATTGTATAAATTGATCTTCTAGGTCTGCTTATTTTACTCTGTATTAAGACCCCCCCATTTCAAAAGATTCTTCAGTTCTTTAAATTTATCACTTCTCATTGCATAAAAATATACCATTAAATTAATTTCCATCTATACTAGTTTTTTCAACTAATCAGTGGTCTGATGGAAAAAAAAAATTCATTTAAAACACCTCTAGTCACTGGAAATGTACTACCTTTTCTCATCTCCATTTCTTTCTAAGACAACTTACATGTTTTAATATTAATTTTCTAAACTTAGGCAGCTAAGTGGTATAGTCTAAGTATTGAGCCTAAGTCAGAAAGACTTGTCTTCCTGAGTTCAAATCTGGTCTTAGACAATTACTAGCTATATAACCCTGGGAAAGTCACTTCAACCTGCTTGCCCCAGATCCCTCAATTGTAAAATGAGCTGGTGAAGGAAATGGGGAATCACTCCTGTATCTTTGACAAGAAAACACCAAGTGGGGTTACAAAGAGTAGAACACAACATAAATGACTTAACAACCTAGGTCCATCTTCCATATTACATCCATTCAGTCCCTCTTCCATATTACAGCATTTTAAATACCTGAAGCCTATGATGTCTAACATTCCTGGTTACTTCAACCAGGATTCATTTGCAAGGGCTAAAATCCTCTGCCTATCTTATTCATTCATTTCTTCATATACTCCATTTTTTTCAATGTTCCTTCTAAAATCACATGATCATAGGACAATCAATTTATAGGCCACTAAAGAAACTGAGGTCAAGAAATGCTAAATGACTTGACCAGGCTCAAAGAGCTTTGTAGCCAGGGGCATAGTCAGGAAGTGAGACCAGCCGGGTCTTCTAAATCCAAAGATAGCTGAGTCTTTTTTATTGGTATCATATACTGTGCCACCTGTGAATTAAGGTAGAACTGATCTTGAAAGACTATTTAATACATTTGCCTTCTTTTAGATAGTCCTAAAAATTAAGGATCTTATTTAAATCTAAAGCTAGATTCACTTTTTAAGAATTAGAAAGCTCTTGGTAAAGCATTTAGGATTTTGTCAAACATAATACCAGGTAAGTCTTTCTAATGTTTAATCAATACTAATCACTTCATCCTTTAGGCCATCAGTTCCCTAATCTACAAAATGACTGAATCCTATACTTCTAACTCTTTACTACAATATATATCAGATCTTCCCTGTTCTAATTCCCAGTAGACACAGAAAAAAGTTAATTCTCAAATTTTGAAGTTCGTGTTTCTAATCACTTTCATCAAATTTGCTGAATGCTGCAAATCAGTTTATTTTATTTTTAATTGTATGATACCATCATCTTTTCCCTATAGTAAACAGAAAATTCAGAGAAGGAATAAAATAAAACCTCTTCACTTTAACTGGGTTAAAGGTTTCAGAGCAGCCAATTACCATTTCAAGCCCTGAGACCAGGAGAGGGGAATGTGTATCCTATAAATCTTTGTATCCCCCCATTAATAAGAATTTGTTAATCAGAGCCACTTTTATGTTTGTTTAAAGGAGAAAAGGAATAAAAATTTCTATTACATCTATTATGTGTCAGGCATGGCATTTTACAAATATTATCTCATTTGATCCTAACAACTTTGCAAAGTAGTTGCTGTTATTATTCTTATTTTACAGTTGAGGAAAATGAGGCAAACAGAAATTAAATGATTTTAATCTTTGTTACTACTGGGCTTATATCCCAAAGAGATCTTAAAGAAGGGAAGGGACCTGTATGTGCAAGAATGTTTGTGGCAGCCCTCTTTATGGTACCCACGGGTGGATGCCCATCAATTGGAGAATGGCTGAACAAATTGTGATCTATGAATATTATGGAATATTATTGTTCTGAAAGAAATGACCAACGGGATGGTTTCAGAAAGGTCTGGAGAGACTTACATCAACTGATGCTGAGTGAAATGAGCAGGACCAGGAAATCATTATATACTTCAACAACAATACTATATGATAATCAATTCTGATGGATATGGCCCTCTTCAACAATGAGATGAACCAAATCAGTTCCAATAGAGCAGTAATGAACTGAACCAGTTACACCCACCGAAAGAACTCTGGGAGATGACTATGAACCACTACATAGAATTCCCAATCCCTCTATTTTTGTCCGCCTGCATTTTTTATTTCCTTCACAGGCTAATTGTACACGATTTCAAAGTCCGATTCTTTTTGTACAGCAAAACAACTGTTTTATATGTACATATATGTATACATATATTGTATTTAATTTATGCTTTAACATATTTAACATGTATTGGTCAACCTGTCATGGGGGGGAAGAGGGGGAAGGGAAAAATTAGAACAAAAGGTTTAGCAATTGTCAATGCTGTAAAATTACCCATGCATATATCTGGTAAATAAAAACTATAAAAAAAATAAAATAAAATAAAAAAATTAAAAAAAGAAATTAAATGATTTGTCCAGGGTGCCAGAGCTAGTGTGTTTCTCAGGCTAGATTTGAACTCAAGTATTTCTGATTTCAGATCCAGCATTCTATCCACTGCACCATCTAGAGCTTCTAAAAAAGTCAAGAGATTACATTTTATTAGTGAGAACAAAAGTAAAATGTCCAGATTATTAAAAAAATAAAAAATAAAAAAAATCTAAGTTTCAGAAAATGTGATATAATTTAGTAAAACTAATATAAACAAATAGCATAAGACATCATACTTTTTTCAGATGAACAAAGCACAGTACAGTGGCAGTTTCTTTCTAGGATAAAAGAACCATACTGCTATGAATAGATAACTAAAGATCAAATGAACTCTCTTAATTGCCACATGGATATGCTGGCATTTATTGTGATTGCTGTGGAAACCTTTGGTCCTTTTTTAGTCACACCTTCTTCTCTGCCTTATATTTCTAAAACTGATTTCTTTAAATTCAGTCATAGGATTGGACATCTGTCCTATGAAATTCTATTTTGTTAGTTTCAACTCCATTGTTCCAACGGACTGCAAGACAGACTAGAATAACAACATATTCCTAGTTCTGGACACTATGCCTCTACTAAAAATGCCTACAATCTCATTGATTTTTGGCTGCCCTTTTTGCACTATTACTCATAATGAGATTTCACCAAACATATACTAAGTGTTTCATACTTGTTAATCTTGGTGAACAAGATGGAGATGTGAGCTATATGTTAGCTCAATTAATTAGATCCATAATTAAACAACTAAACCCACATCATAGTGGTTACTAGAAAAATATCAACCAAGACTGAAATCTCAAATAAAATGTCCTATAAAACTATGTTGTTTGTGTTCTGTTCAAAACAGTTTTTAAAGACTTGGATGCCAATATAGATGGCATACTTGCAAAATTTACAAATGATACAATGCTAGGAGGAATAACTTGGTGGGCAAAAGTCAAGATCCAAACATTTTTTAAAGACAATACAAATAAACTAAGATGAATAATAATTATAATATATCTAAATTTTATAAATTATAATTACATTTCCTATGTGCCTGTTACATTTTACCTTGTGTCTATAACAGTCTTCAAAATATAACAAGTATATTATTATATCAATAAAAATATATTACAAATATATCAAATACCATGTGCTAAACTTGAGTTTAAAAATTCAACTGAATAAGTAGAAGACAAGGAGGTATTACTAGACAGTAGTTCATCTGAAAAAGTTCTAGAGATCTTAGCAAACTGTCAGTTTAATAATAGAGGCAAACTGTCCCAAACAAGAAAGGCTTGCTGTTCTGAGACCTTTATAATCAGACCACATCTAGAACACCATATTCAGTTCTTGATACTCTTTAATAAGGAAAATTATAAAATTCAACCAAGGTGGTTGAAAGGTCTGGATTTCATGCCATAAGAAGAAAGAACCATAGATATACGATGAGGAAATAAGAAGACTTGGGCAATGTGTGACGAAGAGAAAGAAGGGAGAAGATATGAAAACCATTTTAAAATATTTGAAGAGATTTCTTATTTTTAAAAAGCAAAGACATTTGCTTTCTTTGGCTCCAGGGAGAAAACCCATAAAAACAAGGAGGTAAAAGTTAGAGGCAAGCAGATTTCATTTAGGTATAAAGAAAAAAACAACCTAAAAATCAGAACTATTCAAATAAGGTGCCTCAAAAGGTATTAAATTCACTATCTCAAGAGGTTTTGATATATTTTTTTGAAGGATAAATAAACACTTTGGGGACTATTATAAAAGGGATTTATCCTGAACTAGGTGACTTCTAAGATTTCTGAATTTTTAGAACTGGATCTGTCAAAACAAAATTAATCACAAGTTGCTACAGTTTCATAAAGATTGGAAACATTTGCTAAGACTGACAAACCCTAAATGCTAACTACATTATAAGACCACAGACAGGAGCTAGAATGGACCTCAAAAGTACAATTAGTTCAGTTCCTTCATTTTATAAATGAAGAAACTGACGGCCAGGGAGGTTAAGGAATTTTCCTAAGATTCCAGAGATTGGAATTACACAAGCAATTAGGTAGTGGTAGGTTACAAAGGTAGAAAAAAATTAAGATTTGAACTCAGATTCACTGAGTCTAGAGATAGCAATGTTTCCACAGAACCATGTTGCCTCCTAATAAGAAGGCACTTTTGGAAGAACTTGGCAATAATATTCACGTAATTAAAAATTATGAATAACTTTAATAGAATTCAAAGTTAGAGATTTTTAGTAAGAAATCTCACTATACTACATCATGGCATTAAAGTAGCTTTAATAAATTTTAGTATCTTACATTTCTACTACATATCATCCACAAAGTTATACAAGGTAAAAGACAGGTCATCAAATTTCATCAACATGTATGACCTTAAGAAAGTCCTTTAACCAATTTGTACTACAGCTTTTCTCTCTGTAAAACAAGCATGTTTTAATTTGACATGGCTCACTTTTTCACCACTTGGAACAGATCCCTGGAGACCAGACAGTCATTTGAAAAAGATTAAGCATTCCTAAAAGTATTTGGAATGACAAGAATTAAAAGACTTTTGCAACTCTGTCCTAGAATTTACTTGTACTAGGGTATATGCAAGCTCATTTTTTCTTTTTGATTCATAAAAATGTATTTTATCATTTTTCCCTTGCAAAACCTTTTGTTCCAAATTTTCCCCTCCTCCTCCCGCAGCTGGCAGGTAGTCCAATACATGTTAAATATGTTGAAATACATGTTAAATCCAATATGTGTATACATATTTATACAGTTACCTTGCTGCACAAGAAAAATCAGATCAAGAAGGAAGAAAAAAACTAAGAAAGAAAACAAAATGCAAGCAAGTAACAGAAGGAGTGAGAATGCTATGTTGTGGTCCACAATCTGTTCCCATGGTCCTCTCTCTGGATGTAGATGGCTCTCTTCATCACTGAACAACTGGAACTGGTTTGAATGATCTCATTATTAAAGAGAGCCATGTCCATCAGAATTGATCTTCTTATGGTATTGTTGCTGTGCATAATGATCTCCTGGTTCTGCTCACTTCACTAAGCATCAGTTCATGTAGTCTCTTCAGGCCTCTCTGAAATCATGCCACAAACATTTTTGCCCATACAAGGCCCTTTCCCTTCTTTAATATCTCTTTGGGATAATAAGCCCAGTAGTAACACTATTGGACCAAAGGATATGCAAAGTTTGATAACTTTTTGTACATAGTTCCAAATTGCTCTCCAGAATGGTTGGATCCGTTCACAGTTCCACCAACAATGTATCAATGTCCCAGATTTCCCACATCCCCTCCAACATTTGTTTTAATCTTTTTCTGTCATCTTAGCCAATCTGACAGGTGTGTAGTGATATCTCAGAGTTGTCTTAATTTGCATTTCTCTGATCAATAATGATTTGGAGCACCTTTTCATATGGCTACAAATAGTTTCAATTTCTTCATCTGAAAATTGTCTGTTCATATCCTTTGACCATTTATCAATTGGAGAATGGCTTGAACCATTATAAATTTGAATCACTTCTCTATATATTTTAGAAATGAGGCCTTTATCAGATCCTTTGGATGTAAAAATGTTTTCCCAGTTTATTGCTTCCATTCTAATCTTGTCTTATGCAAATTCATTTAATCCATCAATGTGTCTGGTCCAGGACCAAACTTCCAACTCCATTCCCCCAGGATATTGCGTCATCTGCCCAAATAACTGTCTTCCTCCTCTCACCTCTTCCTTTCCTCTTTTTTCTCTGGGAACAATAATCAAATCAATACCACCACTGCTTTTGGAAAGGGTCCTCTGGCTCCATTCACTACTGTTATGATTCTGTAGACCAAGACAGTTTTCCTCAGGAACCACTAATGTCTCTTACATTAAAATCTAAGCTTTCCGAGAGCAAAAAATGTTGCACTTTTGAATTTTCTTCCCAGGGCCAAACACCTTAGCTTAAATTAGACTGTGATTTTTCATTTTATTTTTTAGAAACCAAATAAATTCAAAACAATATTACAAATTACAATTGTCAGCTTAGGAACAAAGGTATATCAGAGTACCAGAAAATTTGCCAAAATGCTAACAACTCAAAGACTCCAGCTCCTAACAAAAATCCTTATATTCCTGAAATCTTATGCCATATTTAAACATAGGAGAATCTCACCTTGTTCTTCACTTCCTTCTTTACACAGACTAGAACTCTGTCCAAGGCTTAAACTAATATCATCAGAAGTCTTGGCAGTGTCTGTATCTCCTAAAAAAAAAAAAAAAAAATTAAAAGAAGTACATTAAGGGTGTATTTTTGTTTCTTAAATGCAAAAAAAAACTGTACCTCATGGCTGGACTAAGGAACTGAATATATGGGTTATCTATTCACTAAAGGTATCATTCAATTCTAAGCTAAAAGAATGGAAAAAAGGTAAAATGTAAATGCATTGTTGCAACTGCAAAAATACTGGATGAACTGTAAGATTCTGAACTACTAATACACCAGTAAACCAAGAAATGAAGTTTGGAAAACTGCACAATATTTGCTATTTCTTTTACATTTAAATCACTTTGTAATATGCTACTTTTCTAATTACTCTTAAACTAATGATTCCACTGTCCACCAGCAAAGATTGAGCATTCAAAAAATTGGCAAATTTGTACCATCTACCTAGTAGATAGCATCTATTTGCTGTCCTCTTCCTATTTTCTTTGGTTATTCTTTGGATGACCACTTTTTTTCTTATTTTTTTTTAAGTTTGCCTAAATCTATCACTAAGGTTCTTGCAATTTCATTGAAGATATTATTAATGTGTTGCTTTAGCTTGAAATACATTGTCAGATTCTTCATAGTGGGCTTTTAGACCTAATAGCTTTATAGAAAATTATATTATGTAGGCACACATTAAATGTATCCTTGAAGAAAATATGAGGAACAGGTAGGATTGGCACAGATTATTTTCTAGAGCAGACTATATCATTATAAAGACACAAATTGATTGACAGGGCATAGAGAATCAAATCTGCCAGCTGTTTATTGAATTTTTTTTAAAGATTCAATAAAATAATATAGATTTAAAAGAATTTTGTCACAGATTATCTCTCATATATCTCTTATATTATAAGATATAAAATTAACTCATTAATTATTGATAACAATTCAGAGTGATATTCACCCTATTGTACATGGAAACATTCTAAACATACTACTAAAAAACAAAAAATTTCCTGATGATCATGGCAGTCTCTGAGTGTTCCTATTAAGATAAGATTATTCTAATTGGTTTAATCTTCAGAACTCTTTTAAGATTACCTTGCAGCAATGCAAAAGATTACTCTTAGTGTGAATAGTTACACATAAGTAGATGAAAAACATCCACTGATTGTATAAACTATGATATACAAATGGACAAGCAGTCCACTGAATTTAGTCCAATCAGAGAGGATGTAATATCATGATGGACTATCCATTCAATTTCATGTGTAATGTTTCATTGCTTTTTAACTTGCTTTTAATGATAGTTTTTTTTTCAGCATATATTATATAGCTAAACAATAAATGTCGGCTAATAATGATGTTAAAAAGATGAAGGTCTGTACCAGCAAATTGGCTGGTGTCACTAAAAGCATCATCTAGTTTTTTGTTTTGTTTTGTTTTTTTTCAAATATAAGCTAACTGATCTATTCATTCCTTGGGTTGGTTAATTGCTAAACTACATAGATTTTAAATTAGTTTCTGGTGCAAAAGCCCTCTTCTTTAACACAAGTACTAGAGGTAACATGCTTTAACCCTTCCCCAAAGATGCTATAATAGGACTCTACAAATAATGAATTGCCGCAATTTCAGAAAAAGAACCAAAATAATATGTAGCCCCAAAACTAATAATATGGATTAGTAAATAAACTGTAAAACTTGACAAGGGATGACTTCTAAAGGAAAAACAATATAAAAGATGCTATTGAGGATATTTATGACCGGGGACAAGGGTAGATTAGTTATTTAGCAAGGAAAAAAAGAGGCAATAGATGAACAGCCTAAATGTTATAGTGGTTATACCTCCAAAATATTAAAAGAAATACAAAAAAGCCTCCAGCCCATTAGATGGAATCTCTACAGAAAAATGGAAAGACATTTAACAAGCATCAGAAAATAAGAAGGCACGGAAAGGTTTCACTGACCACTTATGAAATTATGAAGCTCAGAGTAACTAAGTGTCAATAACAACATCTTTTGCAGGAGACCTTTACCAGTCTTTCCCACCAGGTTAATATTAATATTATATTTACCCAATTATTTTCATGTTGTTTCCTCCATGAAAATGTAAGCTCTTTGAGGGCAAGGACTGTCTTTGCATCCCCAGACCTTAGTAAATGCTTTTTGATTGACTAAGAAAAAATTAAACAAAAAACATTTCAACTTAATAATTTTCAAATTATGTTAAAGACTAACCTTTAATGGCTGCTTCTGTTCCAAGTTGAGGTGAGCCAGATCCAATCTGGAAACAAAAAATAATTATTAACTGTTATGTTTCAAACAAATTAATTTTACAAAACTACAGAATAAATGAACTATATATTGATGTGGTCATGGTGTCATATACTTTCAACTATTCTTAAACTAACCCAAAAAAGCAAACTGTGTTATGTTATTTTGAGTGAAAAAATAAAAAGAATATTAGGTACTATAACCAAAAAGTTCTTATGTTCCATAGTATACTCAGAAGTCAAGGTTTAGAAAACTAAATATCCTACAAAAAGATAGGTAGTCAAGTCCAACCATTACAATACCTCTTTATTTCAATGTGTATTTATGTCCGTGCTAGACTAACAAAGTATTTGTACTTAAAATGGTACTACTAAATGTCATTGAAAATAATGAAAGATAAAAGCAATAAAAAATAAAGAATGTCCAGGTCTACTGTATAATTTTTGACAATAAAATCTGATCACTAAATGTGGGTTTTAGTGATATTAAAAGTACATAAAACTTCTATGAAAGAATTGAGAATTCTGAACAACAAACATGAAGCCCAACATCATTTCCAGAAGACTCAGGATATTAACAATTTTTTAACAAAAGTGAGGTACACATAATGCAAACTGAGACATGTATTTTGTATATATCCAATGCAAGAAATTGTTTTGTTTAACTATATATTTATCTTTCTTTTTCTTTTGCTGAGGCAATTGGGGTCAAGTGACTTGCCCAGGGTCACACAGCTAGGAAGTGTTAAGTGTCAGAGGCCAAATTTGAACTCAGATCCTCATGACTTCGGGGCTGGTGCTCTATCCACTGCGCCACCTAGCGGTCCCACTATATATTTTTCTTACAGGGGCTCAGATTTTCTTTTTTTTACAAAGGGGAGGAGGAAGGAAGACGAAGGGAAAGTTCTTCTTAGGCTAAAAATAAATTAATTGCAAAAAGAAAGGATGTGAAACCACCTTCAAAAATTTTACAAAAACTATTACATTAACTCAAGAACCATATAAAGGGAGAAAGGAATAGCAGATGCCAGAATTCATCCCATAAAATAAAGTATAACAGTATAGCTATTGGACAATATTCCTGGCAACTGCTCCTGCAGACATAATTTCAAACAGATTGACCAAAGGAGAACTCAAGAGTCTTAATTTAATTTTAGAAGAAAAATAATGTACTCATAGAGTTAATATTCATTAAATATTTGTTAATATACCTATGCAACATGAAAAAATTGAAATTTAGTTATTTGATTCAAGTGACCATCATCTTCATAAAATCAAAAACAAATTGCCTGGAAAAAACTAATCAAAATTTAGTTTTGTAAAAGCACCATAGCTTATTATTTTGATCCCTTTCTATTTTTAAAATTAACCATAATCCTCAGGGTTTCACTCAATTTCTTCTTCAAACCAATCCCATAAAAAATATATCTCTGGCTAGAAAGAAAAGAGTAATCAAGAGATGACAAGTTTATAAATATTACTAAAAAAGCAGTTTATCTTCATGGTCCATCTTGCTCTTAAACTACACATGTTGTGCAAGTAACTTATTAGAGACAATTTGATATGGTGACTACCATTATTATATATGCAAAAAATTCTCACTTGTTCCCAAACTGAGATACCAATAAAAAAAATTAGATTTTTATACTTTTTCCCTTCTTAACAAGCATCTTCAACCAAAAAAAGCACACAAAGATAACCATATCACCAAAAAAGAAAAAATAAAAATAAAAATTTAAGAAAAGATGTGATATGATGGGCAAAGTATTTTACTTATTTCAAGAAACCTAGAATAGATTTTTGTTACTGCCAATCTCTGTGATAGTGAACATGTCACTTAACTTCTCTAATTGTTGCAAATTTCAAGTGCAATTAAGTAATTTTTAAAGTTCCCTTAAGTTCTACTCAAAAATTCTATTAAATATTAAATATTCTTCTGAATCCTACTGACAAAGCAATCACATCATTTAACATTCAAACTAAGGCAACACAATAAATCTACCAAAAATTCCTAGCTGTAAAGATTTCTTTCCCCCCTATGTGCACATGTATGCGCACGCACATACACACACACATACACACTCCCCCCCCAAGATTTTAAAAAATTTCTGGAGAAACGGTTAAAATGTCCTTCATGTATAATAATTACTTAATCTTTCTATTTTATGAACTGATTAAAAAACTTTGCAAATATGTAATTAAAAACACAAGTTCTGCTTACAAAAAAACAGTAAGACTATGTCAATTTTGTCTTTAGTTAAAAATAACTCTGAAAATCTGCAACCACAAATCAAAAAGGCACACTTGCTTTCACTATTTCCCCCATTTCTATCAAAGAATTGTTGCTTAAAAAGGAAAAATTTGGTTGTTTTTTTCTTAACAATATTATGAGTTGGATTACCTCAATAAAATATAATGAACAAGTTTTTGGGATATGAATTCATCAGACAGTTTTCATGAACCAATGATGATTTTTCATTTTCTAAATAAATGAAAAAAGTGTAGACTTCTCCCCAAACCTGGGATAAATGTAGATTTGTCTCTAGGAAGACAAAATTTGATTACACTTTTAAATAAAGAGCCTGACCATGCAAATTCCTAAGAAACTAAAATTTCTAATCATTTATTATACATCATAAAAGGCAAAATAGAAGCAGCTGCCACTAGGATAAAGAATTTAAGAATGAGTAATACTTGCTTCTTTTATTGTATTCTTTAAAAACATACGAGAAGTCCAATCTAATTATATATACTATCTATCATAAAGCAATATTCTTCTCACCACTTAATCTACTTGTAATGAACCATTATTGACTGAAATTACTTTCCCATCTGCTTTATTAAATAACTAGAATTATAATTTTTTTAAATTCTGGCTCTTTGAATTTGAGTAATCTTAATTATAATCACCAATTATAATCACATCACTGACCATGAATCATGAAAATGCCATAAACATATAAGATGTTGTTTTAATTGAAAACAACATCTTATATGTTTATGGCATCTTATAGCTGCCATTTACATTAATTAATTTGATTCAGGGATAGCTTTCTCCTTGGCATATATCAAGTACATAAAGCTCTGATCACAGGGTCATAGATTTAGAGTTGAGACTATAGGGAATCTAATTTTAAGTTCTTTATTTTTATGTGATACTTAGGAAAGCTGAGTAATATGACCAAGGATACACAGCTAGTAAGTAGCAGAGGAAGGAATAAAACCCAAGTTTTTCTACGACTCTCAATCTAGCCCTTTTTCAAGTTCCTCAAGCTGAAAGTAACTGTTCACAAGAATCATAAGTAATATTCTGCTCTTAAAAGAAGAAAACTTGGGGCAGCTAGGTGGTACAGTGGATAGAGCACCAGCCCTGAAGGCAGGAGGACCTGAGTTCAATTTTGATTTCAGGCACTTAACACTTCCTAGCTGTGTGATCCTGGATAAGTCACTTGACCCCAATTGCCACAGCAAAAGAAGAAAACTCCTGCCTCTGATACTTCTAGGTCTCAATTTTTATTCTCTATAAAAGAAGATTGTATTAAATGCTTTCTGCGGTCCCTTAAAGCTTTATATCTAT